>NC_136422.1:22757500-23147500 GCF_052625555.1 Lactuca saligna
TCATATAAGTCGTCGAGTCGTCCTTTGGACTTGCCGAGTTCATTCAGCCCTTTTTCCATACAGGTCCGATCTGACCCATGCAGCTGCTACAAATCATGAATCTAGACTTCTAGGGCATCTTTTTCACGTAAAGTTGCTAACTTTACGTGCATGCATGGCTTTAAAGGCTTCATATGACCAAAATAAGCTCTTAATGAGGTTCTAGGCTCAATGGGGACTTTAATCACAACCACAACCAAAACTTTATACTTCTAGCATGCCATGAGTGTCCAGATTTGAGATATAACCCGACCACAAGGCCTATTCATAAGGGATCTAGGGTTTTGGGGCTTAGAAACCACAATTTAGGAACAATATGGATCTATATGATCAATGAGAAAGGTATAGAATTTAATACCAGAAAAGATGATCAGTAGAGTGTGTATTTTGGATCCACTTCCTCTTCCTTGAACTCTCCAACTTTCTCCTTCTCCTTCTTACTCCAAAGATGCCTTCACAATCAATAAACACACACACACACTCACTAAGAAACAGCTAGGGTTTGATAAGGAATGCTCTGAGGGTGATGGAGGCCGAAATGGGGGCTATAAGGACGTTTAAATAGGTTGCAAACCCTAAGAATTAGGGTCTCCTCCTGATTCGCCTACTCTCCGAGACCATGCGTGGACTCGTCGAGTAGGTCACTTAAAACCCGTATCCAACTCGACATCTACTCGACGAGTTAGGGCTACAACTCGCCGAGTAGCTCTTCCTAAAAGAGCATTTAATCAAAATAAATATGTACCAGGAACGGGGCGTTACAATTCTCCTCCACTTATCTTAGACTTCGTCCTCGAAGTCTGTTGACTCTAGAAACAACTCTGGGTAGTGCTCCCTCATCTCCTCCTCCGCCTCCCATGTCCACTCAGAACCCTTCCGGTGCTACCACTGCACCTTCACCAACTGAACCACCACCTTCACCAACTGAACCACCTTGCTCCTCAAGGTCTTCGTCTTCTGATCTATGATCGCTATGGGTTTCTCAATATAATTCAGGCTTCTATCAACCTGAATGTCTTCCAAGGGTACAACCGTTGACTCGTCCACCAAACACTTTCTCAATTAGGAAACATGGAAAGTGTTGTGGATCTAACTGAGCTCTACTGGGAGATCCAACCAATAACCAACCCGTCCCACCCGAGCCAAAACCCTAATAGGACTGATGAACCTAGGGCCCAACTTGCCCCTCTTCCGAAACCTGATAACACCCTTCCAGGGTGATACCTTCAGGAGAACCATATCACCCGCCTGGAACTCAAAGTCTAAACGCCTCCTATCGGCATAACTCTTCTTCCGACTTTGCGCAATCTGCAGTCTGCTATGAACCCACTGGATTAGCTCTGTCGTCTTGAGCACCACTTCGGTGCTCCCAATGACTTGTTGACCGACCTCACCCCAACAAATCGGGGTCCTGCACTTCCTCCCATAAAGCATCTCGAAAGGAGGTCGATCAACACTCGCATGGTAACTGTTGTTATACGAAAATTCCGCTAGTGGAAGATACGTATCCCAACTGCCACCGAAATCTAGGACACATGCCCACAGCATGTCCTCGAGGGTCTAAATCATTCTCTAGCTCTATCCGTCCGTCTAAGGATGGAATGTGGTGCTAAAAAGAAGACGAGTACCCATCTCTTCATGAAACCGCTTCCAAAATCTGGAAGTAAATCGGACATCGTTGTCTTACACCACTGAAACAGGAACTCCATGCCGTGCCACCACCTCTCACACATAAATATCGGCTAGCTTCTCAGCTGATATGCTCTCCTGGATCGGTATAAAATGGGCACTCTTCGTCAACCGATCTACTATAATGAAAATCGAATCCACTCCATGTGTGGTCCTGGGAAGCTTAGTAATGAAATCCATAGTGATATCCTCCCATTTCCACACTGGTATGTCCAACGGCTGCATCTTGCCATGAGGCCTATGGTTTGTTATTTGTTAATTGACTGTACGTTGATAATGCGAAAACGCATCAGTAACTCGGTGTTATAAAACGCATTGTTGTGTATAGTTGATTAATGAATAAGTAAATGCATATAAGCCAAAGTTTATCTATAACTTTTATCCTAAGAGGGTAAAAGTGATATCTCGACCGCTCGATGATTTGATTTGACTTATGTGTCAGGCCCGGTCAAAACTGAATTGATGTGTTCGATTAAGTTCTATGTCAAATAAATCGGAGATCGAGAAACCAAATGCTAGACTAATTATTCCATAGAATTGTCAGCATGATATCTAACAGAGGACTGTACGATCCCTTATCTAAAGGACAAGATTGATTAGATCATAGTTTAACAGCATCTTTGAGAGCTACGATTGCAAACCAGATTGTACTTGTGCATATAGTTACTAGACTTATCCAAGTGGGAGACTGTTGGAATAGTGTCTAAGGCTGCAACTATATTAGGCAAGTACTTGACCCGGTTATGCATGGTCCTTTTGGGTTGCCTTCACCAAAGCAACTTGACTGGAGAAATAAATAGAGAAAGAGGTTATTATGATTTATTAATATGTTATAAGAATAATATATTAAATGAGAAATCATATTTGTTTAATTAATATTGGCCAATAATTAATTAGGAATTAATTTTGTGACCAAGTGTAATGAATTAAACTAGAGGGGCTGAATTGTAATTATGTGATAGTTGCAAAATAGAGCAATGGTTATCCTTGTTTAAGGATGGACGAATCAAGGATAAGGATATCCTAAAAATTGTCCAAGGTCCAAGAGATAAGGGTTTTCAAGGCTTATCTTGTGGTCACTTGGTGGGCAAGTAACTGGATAAGGATAAGGACTGAAACCTTAATCTAAATCCTATATAAAGACCCATAGGCCTTGGGAATTCATGTACATGCTTCTAAGAAGTCCCAAGGATGATTTCCACCTCCTCCCTTCTCTCTCTATAGCCTCACCAATTGCTTGTGGTGTTTGTGAGCCATTAGAGGCATTACACTTATGGTGCTTGCTTTCAAGACTTAGGGTTTGAAGATTTAAGTTATTATTGCAATATAACAACAAGAGGTATGTAATCTAACCTTGTATATTAATTTCGAAAATAACGTTGTTCTTTAGGGTTTTATTCTTGTGTTCATAATGTTGTGTATCTAATACCAAAACATAGATCCAAATCTAGGGTTGCATGCACACATAGGATTGTTTCTATAAAACCCATCACCTCAAACTCTTGTGATCCGTGTAAATAGTACCACGGACCCCATAGAGGTAATGTCTCCAAATCTTGAGGGCAAACACCACTGCCCCCAACTCCAAATCATGCGTAGGATTGTTAGCCTTGCGAGGGTTCAACTGTCTCGAGGCGTAGGCTATCACACGACCTCGTTGCATCAACACTGCTCCCATACCAGTGATCGAGGCATCACAGTATACTACAAAATCGTCTACTCCTTCTGGTAAGGTAAGAATCGGTGCGTCGCACAATATCTGCCTGAGAGTCTCAAACGCCACCTGCTGCTCAGGCCCCCAACGAAACGCCACCGACTTCTTGGTCAGTCCGGTGAGCGGTAATGCTATCTTGGAGAAGTCCTGGATGAATCTCCTATAATATCCTGCCAACCCTAGGAGGCTCCGAATCTCGGATGGAGATCTTGGGACCTCCCACTGTATCACGACCTCTATCTTGGTCGGATCTACCAAAATACCCTTCTGGTTGACGAGATGACCAAGGAATTGCACCTCGCACAACCAGAACTCGAACTTGGAGAACTTTGCGAAAACTCTCTCCCTCCTCAAAATCTCTAGCACCTCTCTCAGATGCTCCTCGTGCTGCTCCTGAGTCTTGGAATACACTAGGATATCATCTATGAATACTATTACAGACCGATCCAACATCGGTCTGCACACGTGATTCATGAGATCATTGAACGCTTCTGGAGCCTTTGGTGAGCCCAAATGGCATCACCACGAACTCGTAATGACCATATCGGGTCCTGAAAGCAGTCTTCTACACATCATCGCCTTTGACTTGCATCTGATGATACCCGAAGCGTAAGTCGATCTTGGAAAACCAAGACGCTCCCTGCAACTGATCAAACAAATCATCTATCCTCGGAGGTGGGTAACGGTTCTTCATCGTTACCTTATTTAGCTCCCGGTAATCTATGCACATATGGTGCGATCCGTCCTTTTTCTTTACAAACAAAATCGTTGCACCCCAAGGCGAACTTCTCGGCCTGATAAAACCCTTGTCTAGCAGCTCCTGTAGCTGTGTAGACAACTCCTGCATCTCTAGGGGAGCCAATCAATACGGTGCCTTGGATATCGGAGTCGCACCAGGGATTAGGTCAATCCCGAACTCAGCCTGTCTCTCAGGAGGTATTCCTGGAAAATCCTCAGGAAATACATCCGGGTAGTCCCGTACCACCGGAACATCATCAACTGTCTTCTTACCCTTCTCACGGGCATCTAGAACACAGGCAACATAGCCGACACAACCCTGCTGAAAATAACGCCTCACTCTCGCCGCTGAACACAAAACCGGTATGCGCTGTGGCCTCTCGCCCTGAATCACCAACTCTCCCCCACTGGGAGTGCGAACTCTCACCAACTACAGCTTACAATCTATCACCACCCCATCAGGGCTCAGCCAATCCATGCCTACTATGACCTTATTCCTTTGCAGGGGAATAGGGACCAAGTCCACTGAAAATCGCTCCTTGAATAACTGTAGAGAACATCCTTTGTGTACCCTTACGACCCTAACGGTCCTATCAGCTGCTATCTCAACCTCAAGTGGACAATCTAGCTCTCCAAGAGCTCTGCTGAACTTCTTGCTAAGCGCAAGAGAGACGAATGATCAGGTAGCCCCCGAATCAAACAATATTGTAGCTGAAATGTCGTTCACGCTATACAAAACATATAACCATAAGGAACAATCAATAATAAATGCGGATATAAGGGAAAAATTCATACTTGTCACCACGTCAGGAGTCGCTCGCGCCTCCTCTGCTGTCAGCTGAAAAGCCCTACTCTTTGCCACCGACGTCTCAGCTCGGCCCTGACGGCCGCTTGTAATCCTCAAAGTAGCAGGAGCAGGTGCTGACACCTTTCCTGTAGCAGCTAAACTCGGACACTGGGACTTTTTATGTCCCCTCTGATTGCAATGGAAGCAAATCAGATCTGATGTTGTAACGACGACAGTAGTGGCTGTACAATCTCTACTCATATGCCCAGTCCGACCACACTTGTAGCAACCGACACTCCTTACCTTGCACGCCCCATCGTGCAATCTCCCACACTTGCCACACCGAGTATGGCTCTGCTGACTCCTGGCTCTGTGGTATGAACCCTTGGGCTTTTTGCCCGCACTCCCTGTACCTGGAGCCGCCTTCGTCTTCCTCTTTCTTTCCATCTCAAGGTCAATATCTCTCTCTCTCTCTCTCGAGCCCTAGCAATCATGTCATCCATCGTTTTACAGCTGGATCGGCTCACAAACTGGCGGATATCACTCCACAGCATCTCATGATAATGAGCCTTCTTCATTTCCTCATCAACCGCGTACTGAGGAACAAGAAGAGCCCTCTCCCTGAACTTGGCGGTAATCTCCGCCACTGTCTCTATAGTCTGAGTAAGATCCTAAAACTCACATGCTAACTGTTGCACCTCAATAACCGGTGCGAACTCGGCTCTAAATCTGGTAGTAAATTCTGCCCAGGTCATGGCATCCAAGGCTGCATCATCCCCGATGGAATGACCAATCTCTTTCCACCAATCCTGTGCCCTGTCCTTCAGAAGAAAGGATGCCAATCTGACCTTGTCCCCCTCGGGATATTTGCTAGTGCGGAAGGCATTGGCCACGTCTGCCAACCATCTAGTGCTCGCTATGGGGTCCCGTGCCCCGTGATAATCCGAAGCCCTGCATGACCGAAACTCCCTAAAAGTAAGCGTGCGCAACCCCATCATGGCGGCCACCTCAGCATGGAAGGTGCTCAACCTCTTGTCCATCATCTCCAATATACCCTCCTTGATCGAACCGAAGATCACATGAGTCTTCTCAAGTATGGTGCAAGTAATATCTGAAGAGAGAAACTCCCTAGTTTGCTCATCCAACTGCCCGACCTCCAGGCCTGATCCTGATCCCCCTCCAGCACCTGAACTATCGACTGCTGGTATAGGGTGTAACACCACCATTCTGAAACACAATTAATAAACATCAAGAACATTGATATATCTCGAGGGATCACTACTACCACAAGTTTCCTGGTCTCATCTCAGTTTTTCCTCGATTCGAGTACGGATCCTCTGCTTCCAGTAGTATGGGCCCCTACTACCTTCCACATCTATCTGTACCTTCCTCAAGAACTACCTCGACTCCACCAAGTCACTATTACTACTAATGATCTCTGTTACTCCCATCCCAGGCTTGCCCTAGGGAATCCCCTGACTATACCCGATCTGGTCCTCAGCTGCATGCATGGCTTTAAAGGCTTCATATGACCAAAATAAGCTCTTAATGAGGTTCTAGGCTCAATGGGGACTTTAATCACAACCACAACCAAAACTTTATACTTCTAGCATGCCATGAGTGTCCAAATTTGAGATATAACCCGACCACAAGGCCTATTCATAAGGGATCTAGGGTTTTGGGGCTTAGAAACCACAATTTAGGAACAATATGGATCTATATGATCAATGAGAAAGGTATAGAATTTAATACCAGAAAAGATGATCAGTAGAGTGTGTATTTTGGATCCACTTCCTCTTCCTTGAACTCTCCAACTTTCTCCTTCTCCTTCTTACTCCAAAGATGCCTTCACAATCAATAAACACACACACACTCACTAAGAAACGGATAGGGTTTGATAAGGAATGCTCTGAGGGTGATGGAGGCCGAAATGGGGGCTATAAGGACGTTTAAATAGGTTGCAAACCCTAAGAATTAGGGTCTCCTCCTAATTCGCCTACTCTCCGAGTCCATGCGTGGACTCGTCGAGTAGGTCACTTAAAACCTGTATCCAACTCGACATCTACTCAGCGAGTTAGGGCTACAACTCGCCGAGTAGCTCTTCCTAAAAGAGCATTTAATCAAAATAAATACGTACCAGGAACGGGGCGTTACAATTCTCCCCCACTTATCTTAGACTTCGTTCTCGAAGTCTGTTGACTCTAGGAACACTCTGGGTAGTGCTCCCTCATCTCCTCCTCTGCCTCCCATGTCCACTCGGAACCCTTCCGGTGCTACCACTGCACCTTCACCAACTGAACCACCTTGCTCCTCAAGGTCTTCGTCTTCCGATCTATGATCGCTATGGGTTTCTCAATATAATTCAAGCTTCTATCAATCTGAATGTCCTCCAAGGGTACAACTGCTGACTCATCCACCAAACACTTTCTTAATTGGGAAACATGGAAAGTGTTGTGGATCTGACTGAGCTCTACCGGGAGATCCAACCGATAACCAACCCGTCCCACCCGAGCCAAAACCCTAAAAGGACCGATGAACCTAGGGCCCAACTTGCCCCTCTTCCGAAACCTGATAACACCCTTCCAGGGTGATACGTTCAGTAGAACCATATCACCCGCCTGGAACTCAAAGTCTAAACGCCTCCTATCGGCATAACTCTTCTACCGACTCTGCGCAGTCTGCAGTCTGCTATGAACCCGCTGGATTAGCTCTGTCGTCTTGAGCACCACTGTGGTGCTCCTAATGACTCGCTGACCGACCTCGCCCCAACAAATCGGGGTCCTGCACTTCCTCCCATAAAGCATCTCGAAAGAAGGTCGATCAATACTCGCATGGTAACTGTTTTTATACGAAAATTCCGCTAGCAGAAGATACGTATCCCAACTGCCACTGAAATCTAGGACACATGCCCACATCATGTCCTCGAGGGTCTGAATCGTTCCCTCGCTCTTTCCGTCCGTCTAAGGATGGAAAGTGGTGCTAAAAAGGAGACGAGTACCCATCTCTTCATGAAACCGCTTCCAAAATCTGGAAGTAAATCGGACATCTCTATCTGACACCACTGAAACAAGCACTCCATGTCGTGCCACCACCTCTCACACATAAATATCGGCTAGCTTCTCAGCCGATATGCTCTCCTGGATCGGTATAAAATGAGCACTCTTCGTCAACCGATCTACTATAATCCAAATCGAATCCACTCAATGTGTGGTCCTGGGAAGCTTAGTAATGAAATCCATAGTGATATCCTCCTATTTCCATAAAGGTATGTCCAACGGCTGCATCTTGCCATGAGGTCTATGGTGCTCCGCCTTAACCTTCCTGCATGTTAGGCATCTTTCCGCATACCAGGCGAGATCCCGCTTCATGCAGGGCCACCAATAGTTGGGTCGAAGATCCCTACACATCTTCGTTGCCCATGGATGGATGGAAAAACAAGACTTATGAGCCTCGTCCATCAACACCTGCCATACACCGCCCCAATACGGTACCCATACCTTCCCGTGAAGGGTCAACAATCCTCGGCTATCGTAGTCAAAAGAAGCTACTTGGCCCACAATCCTCTCACACTTCTGCCTCTCCTCCTTAAGGCCCTCGGCCTGCGCCTCTTTGATTTGCTCAAATAAGGGAGTAATCACCGTCATCATCAAACAAATGCCTCTGATCGGGGCCGCCACTGCCTTGCGGCTCAGAGCGTCGGCCACCACGTTGGCCTTCCATGGGTGATTATATATGTATATATGTATATGTATATATATATATATATATATATATATATATATATATATATATATATAAACATATCTAACGATTATTATGGTAATTAAATCTTTATTTATAGATTTGTCACAATAGTCATGATGGTGTCATCGTGTTCATGGACTCCATCCCTAGAGATAAAAGTTTTAATGGAGTAATAAAATACTTCATAATAATTTAGATATATCTAATTATAACTTAAGTTTATAGAGTCTCTTAGATTCAAAGAATTGGTGATATCCCATTTTGATTAATGAAGAAATATTATTCGTATAACATATAATTAAAATGACCATTAGTAATACGACCCATAGTTAGGATTATCAGATCATAACTTTTATTTTATTAGAGTGAATATGTGTCTTAGACTGAGGATTTTACCTGATTGGTATCAGGTGGTTTGTGCTATCCTTTGTTTAGATTCAGCTCTTTGATCCATGTGAATTTCCTCACTGTACTTGTGGGTCGAAGTTACCAATGATGGTCTACTAGGTTGTGTATCCCGATTAAGATGTTGCTATGTTGTAGTGATCTGTTAAGATCTATATGATTATATGTTTATTGTTGTATGTTTTATCTATTGCATATGTCGACATAGTATGGTTGGATTGAGGCACTACTACTCTGTGCCAACCAAACCCAAGAGAAAGCCAGACTTATGTTGTGGGATCGGGAGCAATCCATACATGAGTTGTGGTCCAGAAAGCTAAGTTAGATTCGTGTTGTAGGCTGTGGGTAATCCAACCTGATGGTTGTGGACCCAGTATTCATGCTATTTATATGTTTATGTGGTGGTATTTTTGGGGAACTCACTAAGTTTTTGCTTATAGTTTAAGTATTATGTTTAAGGAACTTCTGATGATCGGGGCAAGGCGAAGCAGTGATCGTACACATCCTTTGATGTTTTGTTTTAGGAGATTTTGTGATACTATGATTATGGGATATTGTATTTGATATTTGGTTTTTGACTTGGGTTTTGATTGGAAACAATGATTTTAATTTAATGGAAAACTGAAAATTGTATCATGTTTTTTAGGATGTTACAAGTTGGCATCAAAGCCCTGGTTCGGACGAATTGGATGAGCATTTGTGTGAATCCAGACTCAAACTATGGGACTGTTTGGTAGAATCTGAATTTTTAAGAGCTGAATTTTTAAGATGTTTGAATTTCTAAGAGGGTCTGAATTTTTAAGATCTGAATTTTCAAATGTTGTTTGGTTGGAACCTCTGAATTGCACTTCTGAATTATAAAATTGACCATTTTACACTTCTTTGTTATTTTTTGCTGAATTTAACGTTTTTGTTTATAAAATAACTTAATCAACCTCTTAAATAATTAGAAAAAATATATATACAAACACCATATAAAATCCCGATTAAACATAAATGAAAATTACACAAAAGTTCAAATCAAACATTACACTATCATTTCTTCATTATACCCAAAACAATTAAAAGCTCCAACTCAAGAGCTTCATGATTCTTTCAACTATAAAAAAAATTTACTACATGATTAAACTCCATATATAACCTAAAAATATCTAAAAAGTAAAAATATTTTCTTCTTTTGTCATTTTTCACTTATTGCCCAAAATACCCTTTCTGTGTAAACTATAACTTCTTTAATTCAATCCATAACAAATATGATGTTAATGAACTCCTTAAGCTTGTGGGGTATGAAATCTTCTCCCCTAATAGACATCACCTATTCAAGATTTCATTAAACAAAACAATAAAACATACGACTACATCAGCAAAACCTTATCATATTTCATAAAAAAGATCAAGTAAAAAGCATATGATTTTATCCACATTATCACATTTCAAATTTCATCAAGCAAACAACAAACATATGATTTCAGCAATATTATCAGATTTCATATTTTATCAACAAAGATATAACAACATTGTTAAATTATAGAAGAAGAATGAACAGATATATAAATATTTATGCACTAAAGTAAAATTTAGGGTAAAAAATGATATATGAAATTATAACCGAATTCAGGGGAAAAATCAAAAAAGAACAAATGTATCTATTTATTGCGAATCGATTTCCAGCTGTATTTCATGGATTTAAAATCAAACTAATAGAATCAGATATCAAGAACTCACCAGAAGGAAGGGCAGACGTCGAGGGATGTAGGAGGCGGACGAGAACAGAGAACCGACGGTAAAATCCTCTCAGCTTTTCGACTTACCTGAAACGAGATGAAGAAATCAACGTATGTGCTAGGAATGGTTTTTTAAAGGGGTGGGGGGGGGGGAACCTTACCTGCAATAATCGAAGTTGCTGACGAAGGCATCCAAACGAACCACACGCATCTTATTAGGGAAAGGGCCACACGCATCTTTTTTTAATTCAGATGTAATATTACATTTGAAACTTTAAGAGGTTTTAAAGAACGAAGAGGTTTTTTTCATACCCTTCCAGCAGTCTAAATCTTAAAAATTCCGATATTGGCTCTTAATTTTTCAATTAAAAGACTATCAAACAGTCCCTAAGGATCTATAAAGTTTTAATTTTTTTTTCAAAGGTAACCAAAGAAGGATGAGATGTGTATGATCAATCGGAGCAGGAAAGTATGTGACATCCCGAAATTTAGGTCAAAGACTATGAATGGTTAAATTCACAGTAAGTCTCTTGGTAATTTGACTCTTTGTGTTTTAGTGCATCTAATATAAAATAAATGAGTTATTCCAACTATTATAAGATATCATACGGTATCTTACTACCCATTGTGTAATCTGATAAACAAATCGAACAACTCGAACTATAACCATAAGAATGCGTCTGAGAAATTGAAATTTCATATTAAGCAGTTGTGAGAAATACAAACACTCTAGTCTCGTAGTATGCGTTTCCCTATTTCCGAAAATATAAAAAACATCCAAAACGGAGTTCATATGCAAAAGATACGACCATTTTAAGAATCCAAAATCAGTATAATACTGATTTTTTTAAACCACTAAAATCGTTTCTATCCATTGAGGGACTTGCACCTCTCAAATGGTATTTCCGAAGACATTTTCGGACTCGGACAATAGCCTAATATTTAAATTCATATTTGAAATGTTTTCGGCAAAAATATTAATGAAAGTTAAAAAAATCAGACATTTTCTGATTTATTATTCGCAGAACCTTGAACTATTGACTTCGATATAATTTCAATTATTGCTAAGATATCCCATAATAATATATATAAATCCAATCTGGTTGATGAAAATTTTGAAGGTGGAAATGACATAATATTTATAAAATTTGTGCATATATTCATATGTAAGGAAACATATTTTTATAACAATTAAAGATGTAATTTGTTATGGTTTTAATAAAATATACATCATGTATGGCAAAGAAACATTAAGAACCGCAGTGCATATGAATGCAATTATAATATTGTAACACTACATATATACATACTAGGTTATAACCCGTGTAATACACGGTTGACAAAATAAAAATAAAGATTAAAAATCATAATAATTAATCATAACTTTGCAAAAAGTTTCTTTTATACAACATTGAATGTTATATGTAACTATATCATGGTTATTTTTAATCAATTTTACATTATTTTAAAATACCATTTCTATTAGAAGTACATTGCTATAAAATGCTTTGAAAATGCAATTTTTGCAACATTTTCACCTTACTAAAACAATCCTATTTTGACCAAAATATGTTCGGTTTACACAATTTTAACCAAATACTAACACAAGCCATATTTTTACCAATTTCACTTTGTGACAACCGTCAAATTCTGGTCAATTCAAAGTCAAATAAAGTCAACGAGTCAAACCGGTCAGCTCAACTAACCTTGTGTATTAGGTCGATGAATCGATAAAGCAAGAACATATGAGTTTTTGATTCGCATTTGGATTGATGATTGAGGGATGATTCGTGAAGAAAAACGCGAAGTCAAGGACTATGAAATTGTTGGTTGCAAGAATTTAAAAACTCGATTGTGGAGTTGTTGATGCTCATTTTGCGAAAGTAAAACAATCGAGTGTTCGCATCTATGAATCAATTTGAAGTCAATTGGGTTAATATTCGCATATGGGTTCAACATATGAAAATTTTGATTTCGCAAGTTTAGAGTTCAAGAACTAAACTGTGTTCGCATCTGGAATGAAAAATTTTGTGAATCGCATTTGATTAATTAGGTTAAAATGCGAAGAGATGCGAAGGGTGTAAGAATGAAAATGCGAAGGTTAAAATGCGAAGGGATGCGAAGGGTGTAAGAATGAAAATGCGAAGGGATGCGAAGGGTGTAAGAATGAAAATGCGAAAGTGATTAATGCGAAGGGATGCGAAGGGTGTAAGAATGAAAATGCGAAAGTGATTAATGCGAAGGGATGCGAAGGGTGTAAGAATGAAAATGCGAAGGTGATTAATGCGAAGGGATGCGAAGGGTGTAAGAATGAAGATGCGAAGTATTTCACAGTAGAATGCGAATTGGGGAAGAAAACAGAAGATTTCAAATATTGTCCCTGGAGTTTCGCATTTTTGGAAATAAATACTCAACTTCGCAAATGGGGGTCATAAAATGATGAAATTGCAGAATTTTTAAAGAGATGCACACACATAGACAACCACACATATATTTAGAAAATTAAACTAAAAATGGGATATAGACTATTATAAGACATTGTTCTTGACTTTTGAGTCCAAAGACGTATGATCACAAGCAACCACCCCACACCCACTCTATGACCAGCCATACCTCCCCACCTTACCTATGTCACTTCAATGTTCCCTTACACTCAAATTTCACTCACTCCCACGTTTTTGAGCTGGAACAATCAACCACACTCCTCATTTTCTCTCATTTCTCTCATTCCACTAAGTAACAAACATCACTTTTTCTCTCAAACTCTTCTACTCAAATTTTCGAGATCCAAGGCTGGATTCAAGTGTTCTTCCACACTTAGTAAGTAAAAATTCATCCTCCCTATTATTATTTCACTTCATTCTACTCAAATCTTTGGTTGCTTACACAAACTCCCTAACTATGATGTTAGATTCTCGAAAACCTTCAAGGCATCTCCAAGTGTTCTTGAATTAAACACTTCCATTCTTCAACAATCATCTACTGAAATCACTCAAGGTGAGTTCATACCCCTACATTTTCATGATTTCTCAAGTTTTCAGGGGGGGAATACAAGTTAAAACACTAAGAATATAACTAGATTTTTCTAACAGCCTTCATCAGAAAAGTTCAACTCCATTCACGGACTGTCTTGGGCATCTTAAACATTTTTGTTTTCAAAACTGTACAAGGTGCAAATAGTTCGAGTTTTTAGCTTTAAAATGGCTACTTGCACATCTCCATACGATTTTTCTACAATTTATGGTGATTTTTACAAAACTGCCTATCATTTCAAACAACAATCCGGACCAGTCTGTGATTTTGGACTTTTTCACCCAAGTTAGAGGTCATTATAAATTGAGATAAAATTTATGAGCAAACTAGACACATTTTGTGAACTCTCAAAATTTACGGATCTAGTTTTCGACTTCGTATGATTTTTCTATGATTTTTCCAAATACAGGGCAGAATGGCTAAAGTTAGCCAACAGCATGTAAATATCATAACACTTTGTATTATGTTGAGCAAAGTGTATAATCATAAGTTCTAATATTTGAATGTGTTTCCATGTTAGTTTATCATTATGAACTGAAACTAAGACATTCATATTAAATATTATCCATTCATTTTGGAACACGTATTATTTAACTATAAAAAGTATAGTTTGGATAAATTCACAACACTAATACATCTCCATAAAAGGATTCATACATATTACATACAATTTAGATAAACTATAACAGGTATAGTTTATGATATATCACTCTACGCACTCGTACCAGAAGTGTACATTCATATAAGAAAGATTTCTATTCGCACACATCTCACGTAAGTTAATCTATGGTTTGATAAATTCACAACACTAATACATCTCCATAAAAGGATTCATACATATTACATACATTTTAGATAAACTATAATAGGTATAGTTTATGATACATCACTCTGCGCACTCGTACAAAAAGGGTACATTCATACAAGAAATATTTATATTCACAAACATTTAACGTAAACTTGTTATCCTATATTGTGAGTTTCTCTATCTCTCCCCGTACGTCCGAGTGCGGGATATAATTCCTGGTAGTTATAATCAGAATCTCCTTGAGGGAGAACGTGATACTTGTATATAGATCTATATTGGGATTGACACCCCACACCTTGCTGCTAGCTACAGTTGGACCTGCAGGTCTACGGGTGACAAATGTCATTTCATTTTTCGCGACACTGAGAACGTCGTGGCAGGTTCACATAGTCATAGTATGATTATAACGGCTCACATAGGGAACAATCCATAAGTTTACGGGATTTTATTTTTAAAACCTAAATGAGTTTTATGTCGATTTAAAATCACCTTTTATCTCTATGGGTACAAATACGAAGTACCGGGTCTCTATACAAAGCTATTATGATATTAAAACTACACATCCTCTAAAATTGTTAGACTTCAACTATAGTCGCTGAGCGTATATGTTGAGTCATATAAGAATTTAGTCTTGATTGGCCTAGAATTGGTGGTGCCCGCCTCATCTCCTGTTCCTCGTTGGGTTGTGGACCTAGGGCAGACCCACTATATTCAACGTTTTATCTAAGTTAAGTCTTATATAACTTTATATGTTGGACGATTATAGAGGAACTCTGCGGATTACTCTAGGGTTCATTACAGCATCATGTAGGATTATTTCTATTCATACTTAACTAAGAAAATATTGGATTTTCTGGAAATCAAACTAAATCGATTTTACAAGGAAAAACGGTTTCTACTTCAAACAAAACTCTTATGAACTCACCAACCTTTGTGTTGACACTCTTTAAAACTACTTGTATTCTCAGGAAATCAGTGAAACAGGAAAACTTCATCGCTTTGAGGATGGGACGCTAAACCGTCAACAATTTATTTTGTCATCATAATGTAATTGCTTTTGAAACATGTAAACATATACTTTGGTGTAACTTTTGCAATTATATTTGTGTTGGTTGTATTTACTTTGAGCACTATTATACACGTTGTTGTGATACTGTACATGAAGTCCTCCACCCCCAGACGTTTCCGCCATCCTTGGTTTGGGGGTGTGACAGATTGGTATCAGAGCATTGTTTATAGTGAACTAAGTATATCGAACCACATAAGATATACAAACTATAAATGCATTGGGACTAAGGTCTCTGATTTTAAGATTTCAAAACCACTATACCTTTAAGAATAAATAACTTTTGTTAAAAGTATACATGCATGCATACATACTAAGGTCAGCATCCTTTTAGGGCAAAACAAAAGTAATGATTGTTGGATATCACAGTTAAGCCTGGGGATGTATGATCAGTCTTGGGAATAGCATAGCCTGATCAACTATGCTGGTCCGAGGAGTGATTAGCATATGCCCAAGAATGGTTGTGATGTGGCAACAAGTCTAAAAACTTACCAACACTACCACAATGAGAACATAAGAATGGAACATGAGTTTAAAATACTATAGGAGTATTTTGTAATATCATAATTTATATGAAAAGTAAATAGATCCTCAATGATAGGTCTATAGTCCCTAGGTGGATACCTTAAGGTTATATATAACTTAGAAATTATAGACTTAGAATTTGTGGTCATTACTTTACTTCCTTTTCCTTGTTTGGATGTGGACTTAGAGTGGGATCACTTATTCAAAGGTCTATCGTATCTTGTTATATGTAATTAGAATGCACTAGGTCATTATAGAAGTAACTAATAAGGATTTCCCCCTATAAGTAATTGATAATAGAGTTAGACGCATAGTACTTATCTCCTCCACTTCTATTCTCGCAAATACGACATAGCAAAAAATCCTACTCACCGGACGATACTTACTTTCCTAATCCGAACTCGAGGAATGGTGAATGATTATGAGAAGAATCATCAACGGGACCGGAGGTAATCAATCCTCCATCATAGCAAGGGTTCTGTGAACCGTTTTGACTATAACGAAACCGTGAACCGTTGGGCAATCGTGATCGAGGGTTGAATGTCGACAACAATGAAAACAACCACCATGTGGAGACCAACGAGGGTGCTATGACCTCAACCACGGGGGACCGACGGACAGAGCCCTCCCGGCAAGGACCCGGCAGATCGCGATGATCATGGATCAAAACAGGAAGACTACAATCTGAGTTCAGAAAACTGCGCGCTACTATAAACCCCACCATCTCATGTACCGGTGACTCAGAATTATACTACTATTCCCGAGACCAACTCTCTTTTTAGGACCTTATCGCCACTCGTGAAGAGGAAAGAGAGTAACAGGGTAGGACACACATCATTCAAAGAAAGGATGATTGTAGCCAGGCGTTGATTGACAAAGCTACAAAAATTGCATCGACCTTGTCCCAGGCATCACAAGGGATGGATCATCGTGAGTAGAGTTCATGCCGCTCACCAGACCTGGTAAATTAGCTCCATAAGTATGCGTTGGTGCTACTCTATTGTAAGAAAAATCACGACACTACAAACTAAATGGTCATACTAATCGAGGAAACTATCTATTATCAAAACCCGCCCATGCACAAATGTGAAGTAGACCTGCATCGAGGTCAAAATTTTCACTGAAACCACGATTTCTACAGTCATATTAACAAGATGGGTTTAGGACGTACCTAACAGACTCGAAGGACTATCTAGCCTTAATTATATAACTAAGCATACATCAATAGGTCGTGATAAGGACCTAGCTTGGGCCAAGTATAAGGTTTCACTTGGAAACAGAACTACTAAAATACATGAGTTTATTATACAAAGAATCTCGTTATAAATTGTTTTCAGAACACCCTAAACAACCGAACCTTGATACAAATCGATATGAGATAAACTTAGTTAGAAAACTCGCGACATATAGCCATTCTATAAACTCATTATCGTCTCACCCTTTAAACATTAGTTGAGAAGTTTCTTCTTCATAGACCTATGGGTGCGATCATACCAGCACTAATGCACCGGATCCCCTCAAAATTTCCTCAGCCAAGATTGTTAGGACAAACATGATTCTAAGAGGAGTAAGATTTAACGTCCGTATGAAACCCACTCCTACCCATTGCCATAACTCCATCTCGGGAGCGTTAGTAGAAACACTAAGGATAGTACAGTAATGTGCAAAAATTTATATGCGTAAATATAAATTGTAAGGATGCACTTAAGACAATCATTTCCACTAACGAAGTCGTTTTTCGTCATGAAACAGAGCTATGTCTTCACCAAGAGGCAACAAACCAACTAGCAAGGCGCCAACACTTCGGATAGACGCTGCTACTTTTCAAGCTACAGTCACGGCAGCCGTGGCAGCCGTCATGGTGCATTTCAATACTAACAACATCAACAAGGGTGGAAACGGTACTAACAATACAAATTGTGGTAACAATCAGGGACACCAATGGGTACCTACCAACAAAAATACCTCAGGTCACGAACCTACGAACAAGAAGAGAAAGTTTGGGGACATGAAAAAGCGCCACCAATCAAAGGGATACACTAAAAGACAACAGCCTAAGGCCGCCCCTACCATTACAATAGCAGTCATGACAAATGCCTCGACACTAGCCTCGGGGTCTGCCACCCAAATGTCTGCCAGACCATATGAGGGAACACTTCCAAAATGCAACAAGTGTAACTTCCATCACACTGGGGCTTGCCGAAAGATGCATTGCAAAAACTGCGACAGAGAGGGGCACACTGCTCGTTTCTGTAAGGCACCAGCACGACCTATCAGCCAGGTACCCGGCTCTGGAGCAAGCCCAACCTGTTACGAGTGTGGAGAAACGGGACACTTTAAAAGGGAATGCCCAAGAACAAGAGATGCTGGTGGTGGCGGGAGGGTGTTTGCAATCACCGAGGGAGAAACCACTCCGGAACTGCCCGCAAATATCAGTACGTGTTTCTAACATCGACATTTAAATCCCGAATTTCTTTATATGATAAATCTAGCATCGATTAAAGCATGCATAGTAGTAATCATGTGACATCGGGCGAGTTATTCCTCGCCATAATCAAATTCTGGTACTACGAAAAGTCATCCCCATCTTTCCTCTAAATTCCTGGATCCCCATTCGAAGTGCAAATTTCGGGACGAAATTCCCTTTAACGGGGGGATGATGTGACAACCGTCAAATTCTGGTCAATTCAAAGTCAAATAAAGTCAACGAGTCAAACCGGTCAGCTCAACTAACCTTGTGTATTAGGTCGATGAATCGATAAAGCAAGAACATATGAGTTTTTGATTCGCATTTGGATTGATGATTGAGGGATGATTCGTGAAGAAAAACGCGAAGTCAAGGACTATGAAATTGTTGGTTGCAAGAATTTAAAAACTCGATTGTGGAGTTGTTGATGCTCATTTTGCGAAAGTAAAACAATCGAGTGTTCGCATCTATGAATCAATTTGAAGTCAATTGGGTTAATATTCGCATATGGGTTCAACATATGAAAATTTTGATTTCGCAAGTTTAGAGTTCAAGAACTAAACTGTGTTCGCATCTGGAATGAAAAATTTTGTGAATCGCATTTGATTAATTAGGTTAAAATGCGAAGAGATGCGAAGGGTGTAAGAATGAAAATGCGAAGGGATGCGAAGGGTGTAAGAATGAAAATGCGAAAGTGATTAATGCGAAGGGATGCGAAGGGTGTAAGAATGAAAATGCGAAAGTGATTAATGCGAAGGGATGCGAAGGGTGTAAGAATGAAAATGCGAAGGTGATTAATGCGAAGGGATGCGAAGGGTGTAAGAATGAAGATGCGAAGTATTTCACAGTAGAATGCGAATTGGGGAAGAAAACAGAAGATTTCAAATATTGTCCCTGGAGTTTCGCATTTTTGGAAATAAATACTCAACTTCGCAAATGGGGGTCATAAAATGATGAAATTGCAGAATTTTTAAAGAGATGCACACACATAGACAACCACACATATATTTAGAAAATTAAACTAAAAATGGGATATAGACTATTATAAGACATTGTTCTTGACTTTTGAGTCCAAAGACGTATGATCACAAGCAACCACCCCACACCCACTCTATGACCAGCCATACCTCCCCACCTTACCTATGTCACTTCAATGTTCCCTTACACTCAAATTTCACTCACTCCCACGTTTTTGAGCTGGAACAATCAACCACACTCCTCATTTTCTCTCATTTCTCTCATTCCACTAAGTAACAAACATCACTTTTTCTCTCAAACTCTTCTACTCAAATTTTCGAGATCCAAGGCTGGATTCAAGTGTTCTTCCACACTTAGTAAGTAAAAATTCATCCTCCCTATTATTATTTCACTTCATTCTACTCAAATCTTTGGTTGCTTACACAAACTCCCTAACTATGATGTTAGATTCTCGAAAACCTTCAAGGCATCTCCAAGTGTTCTTGAATTAAACACTTCCATTCTTCAACAATCATCTACTGAAATCACTCAAGGTGAGTTCATACCCCTACATTTTCATGATTTCTCAAGTTTTCAGGGGGGGAATACAAGTTAAAACACTAAGAATATAACTAGATTTTTCTAACAGCCTTCATCAGAAAAGTTCAACTCCATTCACGGACTGTCTTGGGCATCTTAAACATTTTTGTTTTCAAAACTGTACAAGGTGCAAATAGTTCGAGTTTTTAGCTTTAAAATGGCTACTTGCACATCTCCATACGATTTTTCTACAATTTATGGTGATTTTTACAAAACTGCCTATCATTTCAAACAACAATCCGGACCAGTCTGTGATTTTGGACTTTTTCACCCAAGTTAGAGGTCATTATAAATTGAGATAAAATTTATGAGCAAACTAGACACATTTTGTGAACTCTCAAAATTTACGGATCTAGTTTTCGACTTCGTATGATTTTTCTATGATTTTTCCAAATACAGGGCAGAATGGCTAAAGTTAGCCAACAGCATGTAAATATCATAACACTTTGTATTATGTTGAGCAAAGTGTATAATCATAAGTTCTAATATTTGAATGTGTTTCCATGTTAGTTTATCATTATGAACTGAAACTAAGACATTCATATTAAATATTATCCATTCATTTTGGAACACGTATTATTTAACTATAAAAAGTATAGTTTGGATAAATTCACAACACTAATACATCTCCATAAAAGGATTCATACATATTACATACAATTTAGATAAACTATAACAGGTATAGTTTATGATATATCACTCTACGCACTCGTACCAGAAGTGTACATTCATATAAGAAAGATTTCTATTCGCACACATCTCACGTAAGTTAATCTATGGTTTGATAAATTCACAACACTAATACATCTCCATAAAAGGATTCATACATATTACATACATTTTAGATAAACTATAATAGGTATAGTTTATGATACATCACTCTGCGCACTCGTACAAAAAGGGTACATTCATACAAGAAATATTTATATTCACAAACATTTAACGTAAACTTGTTATCCTATATTGTGAGTTTCTCTATCTCTCCCCGTACGTCCGAGTGCGGGATATAATTCCTGGTAGTTATAATCAGAATCTCCTTGAGGGAGAACGTGATACTTGTATATAGATCTATATTGGGATTGACACCCCACACCTTGCTGCTAGCTACAGTTGGACCTGCAGGTCTACGGGTGACAAATGTCATTTCATTTTTCGCGACACTGAGAACGTCGTGGCAGGTTCACATAGTCATAGTATGATTATAACGGCTCACATAGGGAACAATCCATAAGTTTACGGGATTTTATTTTTAAAACCTAAATGAGTTTTATGTCGATTTAAAATCACCTTTTATCTCTATGGGTACAAATACGAAGTACCGGGTCTCTATACAAAGCTATTATGATATTAAAACTACACATCCTCTAAAATTGTTAGACTTCAACTATAGTCGCTGAGCGTATATGTTGAGTCATATAAGAATTTAGTCTTGATTGGCCTAGAATTGGTGGTGCCCGCCTCATCTCCTGTTCCTCGTTGGGTTGTGGACCTAGGGCAGACCCACTATATTCAACGTTTTATCTAAGTTAAGTCTTATATAACTTTATATGTTGGACGATTATAGAGGAACTCTGCGGATTACTCTAGGGTTCATTACAGCATCATGTAGGATTATTTCTATTCATACTTAACTAAGAAAATATTGGATTTTCTGGAAATCAAACTAAATCGATTTTACAAGGAAAAACGGTTTCTACTTCAAACAAAACTCTTATGAACTCACCAACCTTTGTGTTGACACTCTTTAAAACTACTTGTATTCTCAGGAAATCAGTGAAACAGGAAAACTTCATCGCTTTGAGGATGGGACGCTAAACCGTCAACAATTTATTTTGTCATCATAATGTAATTGCTTTTGAAACATGTAAACATATACTTTGGTGTAACTTTTGCAATTATATTTGTGTTGGTTGTATTTACTTTGAGCACTATTATACACGTTGTTGTGATACTGTACATGAAGTCCTCCACCCCCAGACGTTTCCGCCATCCTTGGTTTGGGGGTGTGACACACTTTGTCAAGTTGTCTCATTTTGACATGAATGTGCTCATTTTACTCAATTGTACTTGATATAAAATGTTCGTTTAAAATGCTAAAAATTGTTTTAAAACGCCCTTTTTTTCATGTAAAGTCATTTTTTAAAAACATTGTCACCTTATGCCAAAACAACCATTTTTTTTACCATAAAAGAAATAGAAAGCCATAATAATTTGGAGAAAAAAATAAAGTACAGTGCAATAATAATACTTTGCCGTTTATTACAATGTACCATGCCATAATAATAATAATAATAATAAAAGAGCACCATAATAATTTGGAAAACATAATAAAGTAAAATGGTGCAATTAGGTAGGTTTCGAGCTTGTAATTCCATAATAACAAATAAAAAAAGTTAAAATATAACTGTGAAATTTACACAAAAAATATCAAAATGACTAAATTGACAAAAAGGTGTCATAACTGCCATTCTTTTGGAAAAAATCTCATTCATTCATTCCCTGTTATACAAATTATTGTAATGCTCCCTCTCATAAATTTGAAGGATGGTCCCTATTTAAATTACAAAAAAAAAAAAAAAAAAAAAACAAAAACAAAAAAAAAAAAAAACATTCAACAGCCTCTTTAAAAATTACACTTCAATCATCCTGTAACATATGAGAAATGGATTAAGAGTAGGGGTAATGATGTAATTGTAACGTATGCAAAAATGGAGTAACAGAAGGGGTAATAACATAATTGTAATTCCTCCAAAAACACTTGAGTACATACACAAATATCAGGTCATTGAGTAAGCTACAATATATTGTTATCATGGGGTCGTGTTTATTGCATCATCCTAATGTGATACTTATCATGAGGATTATAACATTCTACTTTCAACATAATATCATTGTACTTTGAGATGCTATAATTGAAACAGATACAACAAAATACATTCACGAATAAGCAATCAATTCTATAAACATAAACATGTTATGATTTTATTAAAGGTAAAGAAAAAGGGAAAAATGAATAACGCAAGAACATGTAAAGATATAATAAAACTGAACAAAATTACTAACCTTATATGGGCCACCAATGATTATGTGTTTAACCTTATATGGACCCTGTATATTAGAAAGAGATGTGTGACGCCAAATTTAGCAAACTTAAGCTATAAAATAATTAACTAAAGGCTACTTTAGAGTGCATATCATAAGAACAACAAACATGTCAATATTTCAACACCACGATATACCCAAATAAATAAACCATTCTGATTCTGAATGGATGCAAGAACTCATGTATAAGGGTCACACCAATAAACTATATATCTAAAACAATTTTATAAGCATAAGAGACTAATAGTAAGTGATTGTGATTGTGTGTCAACTTGGAAAAAAAAAAAACAGCAATACCTACACATATGGATCTTTGAAGAATTTATTTTACCTTTTGACTGAGAGAGTGAATTCTCGGATTGATCATAGCAAGAGGATTGTACCTGAAATAATTAAAACACAATGACAAATAACTTCAATCTCGTCTTCAAGAAACCAAAAGAAGCAAAAGATGGTCTGAATGCCAAAAGCAAATCAAGTATTTCAGTCAAAAATGAGCAAATATACCTACAGTGTGGTTTATGATTTTTTTTATGGTGCAGCTTGGGTGATAGCGACAATTGGGGAACTATGGTTTTCAAAGAGAGTAGCGGTGATGATGTCTAGGGTTTTCTTTGACGGTACATTGCTTATTAGAAAAAACTAAGTTGAAAATGCAAATGACAAGGTTATGTTTTCTATCATGTTAAAGGGTGAGTGATGACGAATATGGATGAAAATCAAATTGAATTTTCTTCAAGATTAATATATGTGTGAAAATTGAGAACTAGGTCCTGAGATTGATGAGGTTTTTAAAGAGGGTGGAGAGAATAGGGTTTATGGTGAGGGAGGATGGCAGTCCAAAATTCCGGTGATCAGTAGTTGATATTTCGGCCACAAATTTGAAAATCTTGTCAGTTACCAGACGAATTTGATTTCAAAATTAGGAGTGGCAATTTTGAAAATTCAGTTAGATGATAGAAGCGAGAAAAATTCGATGGGGGAGGCTTAGAGAATACCACGTGGCAAAAATCTACTTATTTATTAGATTAAGGGATTTGAAATTGATAAATATGTGTCTAAATACAAGAATGGTCAACTCCTACACTATACTATACAATCTATAAATGAACTATTGCAATATACTAATACATACACAAATAGATGTATAAAATGCATGTTATAACTCAAATACTTATAATACTTGATTCCCATAGCTATACCGAACATATATACACACACATATATAAAAACTATAAAATAAATACATATACACTATATGTATATGGAATTGTTATTAAAATACCTAAAAATACATTACACCCACTTGATTTAGAAAATCTTTGACCTTGCTTATTTCTTTGACTCAAAAACACATCAATCATGAACTAAAATAAATACAGCTATTAAGGATAACAGCTAAGTAATAGTTGCTTTCACACTTCTTTTTACAAAAATCACACTAAAGAGTTTCTTACACTCTTTCTCACCAAATTTTACTCACACTCTTTCCCTTCACAGCCAAATTCAATACAATCCAAAATCATGTAAGATTGATACGATCAGACCTTCTTCAAAATAACATAAAAGTACATTGAAATCTATTCAAAAAGATGATATATTCTTCTTTACTTGTCGTCTATAGATCTTCAGTCGAAGAAGAAGAAGAACAAGAGACTGTACATTCCTCCTCCCCCCCCCCCCCCCTCGTTCGTTCCCTATCAAAAATCAAACACCAAATGAAACAATCCTTTTCCCCATCGATTTTCTGTCAAAAGCAAATCTCAAAATATCTAATTTGTTCATTCCATAGATTCATGATATATCAAACATCCCACAAGACCATTTTCTTACCTATTGATTGATTAAAAAAAAACACGGGACTGCTGAAACAGCCCCGTCCACTTACCTGCAACCTTCGATGTGTACTTCTCCCCTTCGGCTGATGGATCGCAAACAACCGAGGGTAACCACCGAGGCCCCAGCAGCCTCGCTGCCATCCCCCTCTTTCCTTCTCTTCGGCCCCAATCGAACCCTTCTTTCCCACTGATCGAACCCCTCTCATCCCCTTAATCCCCCCTTTTCTTCCCCGATTTCACAGCAGGTCCAAACCCCCTCTAACGGCACTGACTGCGTTGCCCCTAGGACCTCGTCCTTCCTCGCACCTGGCAGCCGGACGGGAAAGAGGGAAAGCCCGCTACTTCTGCCTCTTCTCTTCCTTCGGTTCGACCAAACCACGGAAACGACGCCGCTACCCTCATACGCCTCTTCCCCCGCAGCCTCGATCTTTTTCCCCTTCGGCGTCGTCAAACACCGGAGACGACGTTCTCCTTCCCGATCGATTGAGTCTTCCTTATTCCATTTCCTGTCTTCGAACGGATGAACCACCGCATCCAAATTTTTGCTGCCTTTGCGTTCCCTCTGGTTTGCTAGATTCGTGTATTCTATCTCATTTTGGTCCGTATATTGCCTCCCTTCCTTGACCGATCGAATGAAACACGGGACTTATGAGCTCTAAGTTGAAGTCATTTTATGAGATGACTAAAATGTCCCTACTGTTAAATTCTTTATTCAAAATAGGTCCCAATCCCCAAAAGGTGAATCCATTTATCCACAAATACCCATCAATTGGTTATTTTTAGCAGAATAAATTCGAATCTTCAAACCTTGAATAAAAATAACCATTTTAGCCCATCTTTTGAAATTATTTTTACCAAATGAGTCCCACTTCGGTTAATTAAGTTACCAAACAACCCCTAATAGTTTGTATTTGTTATGAAGCGGTCCCGAGAGTGCTTCAAAGTTAATGATTGGTGGATTTGTGGTTTCTCACGTCAAGCTTTCCAAAAATAAACAAACTCCGAACAATTCGAGCTCACGTTACGAATATGAGTGCCTACGGCCCATTTTAATATTTTAATTATTTCCGAGGGGGGAGAGGGAGAGGGGGAATAAATGTGCCTAAATAATTTTTTTATACAAATCAATTTCATTTTTATATGAAAATACATTAAAGCTAGTTTATAAAAATACTATTATTTAACAATTTATCATATTGTTTTAAATAAACTAGTGTACAAACCAATAAAAGAATATAAAACGTTGAAACATCCCAAAACACGACCCAAAAATTTTTGTTTAATAATTACAAAAACATCATGTCAATATCATAAAATAAAACTCGTACGTCAATATCTCAAAACCATAGCAAAGTATTAAGAGAAAATTGTATCAAGACTGTATCAAATCATATCTATGACAAGCTAAAGCTGTGATGTGTGCGATACCATCAACCCGAGCTCTTCCCTTTATTTGCGGAAGTACCTGAAACCAAAACTAAGACTGTAAGCACGAAGCTTAGTGAGTTACCCCAAGCTACCACATACCATACAATAACATATAAACACATATTGGGCCTTGCCCACTGCATCGGACCGAAGTCCGGAAACTGCATCGGACTGATGTCTGGAATCTGCATCGGACCGAAGTCCGGAACTGACTGGGACCTTGTCCCCTGCATCGGACCGAAGTCCGGAACTGACTGCATCGGACCAAAGTCCGGAACTGACTGGGACCTTGTCCCCTGCATTGGACCGAAGTCCAGAACTGACTACATCGGACGAAAGTTCGGAACTGACTGGGACCTTGTACCCTGCATCGGACCAAATTCCAGAACTAACTGCATCGGACTGAAGTTCGGAAACTAACTGACCATTGCATAGCATAGCATAACATAAACATATCAACTAGCATGGATACATAAATTGCATACAGCATCGGGTCGTAGCCCCGAACACATAACACATAAATACTGTCTGAGCCACAACGGCATCAAACATTCTAACTACTGCATCAGACCGAGGTCTGGAAACTACTACTAATTAAACGGGCCGACATTGTGGATCCACTTCCTCTTCCTTGAACTCTCCAACTTTCTCCTTCTCCTTCTTACTCCAAAGATGCCTTCACAAGCAATAAACACACACACACTCACTAAGATTTGGGTAGGGTTTGATAAGGAATGCTCTGAGGGTGATGGAGGACGAAATGGGGGCTATAAGGACGTTTAAATATGTTCAAACCCTAAGAATTAGGGTCTCCTCATGATTCGCCTACTCTCCAAGTCCATGCGTGGACTCGTCGAGTAGGTCACTTAAAACCCATATCCAACTCGACATCTACTCGGTGAGTTAGGGCTACAACTCGCCGAGTAGCTCTTCCTAAAAGAGCATTTAATCAAAATAAATACATACTAAGAACGGGGCGTTACCAGTCTCCCCCACTTATCTTAGACTTCATCCTCGAAGTCTATTGACTCTAGAAACAACTCTAGGTAGTGCTCCCTCATCTCCTCCTCCGCCTCCCATGTCTACTCGGAACCCTTCCGGTGCTACCATTGCACCTTCACCAACTGAACCACCTTGCTCCTCAAGGTCTTCGTCTTCCGATCTATGATCGCTATGGGTTTATCAATATAATTCAGGCTGCTATCAACCTGAATGTCCTCCAAGGGTACAACTGCTGACTCGTCCACCAAACACTTTCTCAACTGGGAAACATGGAAAGTGTTGTGGATCTGACTGAGCTCTGCCGGGAGATCCAACCGATAAGCAACCCGTCCCACCCGGGCCAAAACCCTAAAAAGACCGATGAACCTGGGGCCCAACTTCCCCCTCTTCCAAAACCTGATAACACCCTTCCAGGGTGATACCTTCAGGAGAACTATATCGCCCGTCTGGAACTCCAAGTCTAAACGCCTCCTATCGGCGTAACTCTTCTGCCGACTCTGCGCAGTCTACAGTCTGCTATGAACCCGCTGGATTAGCTTTGTTGTCTTGAGCACCACTTCAGCGCTCCCAATGACTCGCTGACCGACCTCGCCCCAACAAATCGTGATCCTGCACTTCCTCCCATAAAGCATCTCGAAATAAGGTCGATCAATACTCGAATGGTAACTGTTGTTATACGAAAATTCCGCTAGCGGAAGATACGTATCCCAACTGCCACCGAAATCTAGGACACATGCCCACAGCATGTCCTCGAGGGTCTGAATCGTTCTCTCGCTCAGTCCGTCCATCTGAGGATGGAAAGTGGTGCTAAAAAGGAGACGAGTACCCATCTCTTTGTGAAACCGCTTCCAAAATCTAGAAGTAAATCAGACATCTCTGTTTGACACCACTGAAACAGGCACTCCATACCGTGTCACCACCTCTTGCACATAAATATCGAATAGCTTCTCAGTCGATATGCTCTCCTGGATCGGTATAAAATGGGCACTCTTCGTCAACCGATCTACTATAATCCAAATCGAATCCACTCCACGTGTGGTCCTGGGAAGCTTAGTAATGAAATCCATAGTGATATCCTCCCATTTCCACACTGGTATGTCCAACGGCTGCATCATGCCGTGAGGCCTCTAGTGCTCCGCCTTAACCTTCCTGCAGGTTAGGCATCTTTCCACATACCAGGCGACATCCCACTTCATGCAGGGCCACCAATAGTCGGGTCGAAGATCCCTATACATCTTCGTTTCCCCTGGATGGATTGAAAATCGAGACTTATGAGCCTCTTCCATCAACACCTGTCGTAGTTCGCCCCAGTACGGTACCCATACCCTCCCATGAAGGGTCAACAATCCTTGACTATCGTAGTCAAAAGAAGTTACTCGGCTCACAATCCTCTCACACTTCTGCCTCTCCTCCTTAAGGCCCTCGGCCTGCGCCTCTTTGATTTTCTCTAATAAGGGAGTAATCACCGTCATCCTCAAACAAATGCCTCTGATCGGGGCCATCACTGCCTTGCAGATCAGAGCGTCGGCCACCACGGTGGCCTTCCCTGGGTGATAAAAGATCTCACAATCATAATCCTTCAACTGATCTAACCATCACCTCTTATTCATGATCAAATTCGGATGATCCGTGAGGTACGTCATGTTGGAATAGTGTCTAAGGCTGCAACTATATTAGGCAAGTACTTGACCCAGTTGTGCATGGTCCTTTTGGGTTGTCTTCACCAAAGCAACTTGACTGGAGAAATAAATAGAGAAAGAGGTTATTATGATTTATTAATATGTTATAAGAATAATATATTAAAGGAGAAATCATATTTGTTTAATTAATATTGGTCAATAATTAATTAGGAATTAATTTTGTGATGAAGTGTAATTAATTAAACTAAAGGGGCTGAATTGTAATAATGTGATAGTTGCAAAATAGGGCAATGGTTATCCTTGTTTAAGGATGGACGAATTCAAGGATAAGGATATCCTTAAAATTGTCCAAGGTCCAAGAGATAAGGGTTTTCAAGGCGTATCTTGTGGTCGCTTGGTGGGCAAGTAACTGGATAAGGATAAGGACTGAAACCCTAATCTAAACCCTATATAAAGACCCCTAGGCCTTGGGAATTCGTGTACATGCTTCTAAGAAGTCCTAAGGATGATTTCCACCTCCTCCCTTCTCTCTCTATAGACTCTCCAATTGCTTGTGGTGTGTGTGAGCCATTAGAGGCACTACACTTGTGGTGCTTGCTTTCAAGACTTAGGGTTTAAAGATTTAAGTTGTTATTGCAATATAACAACAAGAGGTATGTAATCTAACCTTGTATATTAATTTCGAAAATAACATTGTTCTTTAGGGTTTTATTCTTGTGTTCATAATTGTAGGGTTTCAAAGCACTCCATGGATGATGACAATGGGCCCCTTTGATGAATTCTAGGTTAAAAGCCCAAGACTTGTCTTTTCCCTATAAATAGTCATGTATTATTCATATTAGGGTTAAGAGAGTGAGGCAAAATGTAGCCGCCACATTGTGAGGTTTCTTGTAGAGCTATGTAGAGTTAGATTCTTATTTCTTAAGTGTAATTTGTTCCTCACAATTCAATACATCGAGTGATCATTCGACCTAATCTTCATATTTGTGTTTGTTCTTATTTTCCGCATCTTGTTCATAAAATCTCAATTAGGGTTTTAATCTTAACAAGTGGTATCAGAGCGGGTCTTTGAAGATCGATTGATTTTTGAAGTATCGGTTCTTGATTTGATGATTTTTCTGCACAAGTTATTGAAGATTATTGGTGTTTTGACATTTTGGAATCAAAATTCTGTTCAAGCTAATGTTCATGGGATTCGTGATGTTTGCTACTGTTCATATGGGTATAATTTCAATCCAATTCACATTTTATTCATATGTCGATTGTTTTGTTCAAAATCAGTCTATTGCTTCGTAGATCAATTTCTATTGATTTGGCCCAAAGTTCCGGTTCATTACTATACACGATCTATTATCTTAAGCCCTAATTTATTTATTTATTCTAAAAACATCGTGTGCGTCGGTTGCGTTGTATATCATTCATTCGGTTCATCCATATGTTCGATCACTCATGGTTTGTCTCGATTAACAATCGATGATTATCTCATGATTGACTGAAGATATTTGTACACTTGATAAGTTACTGTTCTTCAAACATTATCGTTATTATTCATATGATTCAATTTAAAGCCTAAATCACTTTTTGTGTAATCGATTCAAGCTCCTTCTGAATCGCGATTCTCATGATGTTGATCTTACATCAGATTCATTCTTCATTTAATTGATTTTTGTATTTCAATCGAAACACTTTCATCTTCAAAATCATTTAGCAATTCGTGGATTTATCCAGACTTGTCATTCAACTGAGATTATCGATTTCATCGTAAGTATGAATTAATTTCAAATAGTCGATGAATTTGTTGATGTTATTTGTATATCACAAATTTCTTATGAATCGGTGATATGAGAAACTGATTTCTATCGATTATCAATTATCATTCCTAAGTGGTTCGTATTTGTTGAATTTGGTGATCTTGGTATGAAGAATTTAAATCTGAAAGATCTTTGAGTTTGTATTTCGGAGTGCAAAGAGTATCGATCTGAACGATGATGAAAGGAATGAACTTGCGGAAGTGAATATTGCATCGAAATTGAGGGGATAAGAGACCAAAACCAGGACTCAGTTCTCGCGAGTCAAATTGAAAAGTCAAAATTGGGCTGAACGGATTCCTTGTGAACGTCTAACATGCGAATGATTGGGGCTTGACAACCTGCGGACAAATCAAATCTCACTGAGATGAACAATGGTCAATAATGAAAAGTCAAAATTGAGCAAGAATCGGTCTTAACTATGAACGAATATGTGTTCATGTGTTGCACTTGGAACGAAAGGGCTTGAAGCGAATGTAGAGTGAGACCAATAAGCGAACCTGTGAATGGTTTTTCCGTGGGGTAATGCTGATGAATTAGGACCGAACCTGGAACAACGAACTTGGGTTCGCTTGTTAATGGTTGGAGCTAATGAAGGGAGGATCGAAAGAGAAAGGGTGTTTCGGCTGATGAAGGTAGAAACGAAAATGGAAGCGAAAGGAACCGAACCTTCGGTTGGGTTCGCATCAGGTGAATAATTGGCGGTCTTGAAATGAACTTAGGTTCGCTCACTTGAGTTCAGATTACACGTTCGCTTTGTTAAAGATGTTCGTTGTGATTATTTCTCCACTCCAGTCGTGTTCGTTTATGTAGTCAAAGAATTGGGGAAGAAGATAAGCATGTTACATTTATGGTCCCTGAAACTTCGGAGAATTGACTCCTTTGGTCCCTATACGTTTCATGCCTTGGCAGTTTTGGACCATTTACAAATTTTGTTACAAATAAAGGGGTATATTGATGCAGAATTATCATTCCAGCCCCTGAATTTCAGCAAGAGACAATTTCAGCCCATTTTTCGAAAAAGTTTACAATTTTAAGGGCTGGTGAACAGTTTTGAATTCTTTAACGCACATATTTTTTCGTGAACAGAAAAATAAAGATTCCATCAAGTCATGGCGGTTCGGAAAGTCGTTTTTCGTGATAACGTCAAATTTTCACGATTTTTTCGGATTTTATACTTCATTGTGTATATCTTTTTGTCGTGGGGGAGCTTAGTAAATTTTTATCCATTCAAGATCATTCTCATGACCATTTGAAGGCTTTATAATCATGTTTTTGATTATAAATCGAGGGAGAATTTGGTATGGCCATTCGAAATTGGATTTGTGACTTTTCAAAGCTGAAGATTTTTGATAAAGCTTGTGGTAGAATTATGAAGGTAGCTTTTATAGCGGAAGTTCTTCATCGAGCTCTGCTAAAGCTTTTACAGAGAAGTATCCTTTACAGCGGAAGTTCTTTATCGAGCTCTGCTAAGGACTTGTTATATCTCCGACTTCTTGTATTTTCTCGATCAAGTGGCAGTACGAATCATAAAGTTTGGGTTGTTACATGATATTTTTTGATGGCTTATATCATTAGCTTATTTGAAGATCATTGTGACTTGGAGGGGGAGCTCCTCAAAGACAAGAAGTGATTAGGTTTCTTTGTTCTGAAATGGTTTTTTTTATGGCGGGTTTGGTTTTCATGAAGATTCTTTGGGATTACATTCAAAAATGAAGTTTAAAGACATTAATTCAGTGCTTGATTTATATATCCTAGAGCCCGTGTTTGAAGAGTATTCAAGAATCAAGATTCGTGGATTGCTTCTTATATTCCTCGTTGCAGATCTTTTTATTTGCTAGATGCTTGTTTTGGAAGTTAAAGCATTGACATCCATTCCATACTTTGAGGAGGAGATTGTAGGGTTTCAAAGCACTCCATGGATGATGACAATGGGCCCCTTTGATGAATTCTAGGTTAAAAGCCCAAGACTTGTCTTTTCCCTATAAATAGTCATGTATTATTCATATTAGGGTTAAGAGAGTGAGTCAAAATGTAGCCGCCACGTTGTGAGGTTTCTTGTAGAGTTAGATTCTTATTTCTTAAGTGTAATTTGTTCCTCACAATTCAATAAATCGAGTGATCATTCGACCTAATCTTCATATTTGTGTTTGTTCTTATTTTCCGCATCTTGTTCATCAAATCTCAATTAGGGTTTTAATCTTAACAATAATGTTGTGTATCTAATAGCAAACCATAGATCCAAATCTAGGGTTGCATGCACACATAGGATTGTTTGTATAAAACCCATCAGTGGTATCAGAGCCTTTGGTTAACTTGTTTTCAATTAGTATTATTCAATTGTATGAACTTGACAAATTAGGGTTTACAGCCAATAAACTCTAGGAGGCCATAGATTTCGAGATTAGGGTTTCCTAACCCTAATTTGTGAAAATCTTGAAAGGGTTTTGAATCCTTTCCTTTTAATCCAAGATTTTTAAATCTAGGGTTTGCAAACCCTTAGATTTCGAGATTTGCCTCCTTCCCCAAGATAAGATCCTAAATTTTAGGGATTTGGATAATCCCATATATTGTAATTATCTTTTAATGGTTAAATATGGTAATTAAAGATTTTGAATTATCTCATCCTATTATTTTCGAAATTTAGAGGGATAAAAGGGATTAGGATAAGTTAATTGTTTAAATGGTAATTATCCTCATGATTTAGATAATCCCTTATGATTTAATAATTTAAATTGATAGTTTAATTTGTGATAATTATTAAATCAAGAGTTTTAATATTTAAAATTTTAATTTAAATGGTATTAAATTTCGAAAATTTTAAATTGGAAATTAAAAACCAAGTATTTTTAAAATGTTTAAAATACACCCTATACTATTATATTATTACAAGTTTAATATATATATATATATATATATATATATATATATATATATATATATATATATATATGTATGTATGTATAATTAATATGCTAGTCTTACCGTTAGTAGGCCTCATTCACGAAGCCGGTCTATAAGGTGGGTATAAGGTTGTTGCCTATAAAAAGGTGCTTAATGGGTGTACACTCACACCCACCGTTTGCTTGATCGGTGGAGGGTCATTAGCCGAACGGGTAGGATGGGGCAACCTCATCCTCTCATTAAAAGTATAATATGAAATACAAAGTAACTACATGTTTTTCAAAATTTTCCAAATCCTAGTTACTTTAGGAAAAGTGAATTGACGCAATCCCATGAAATTACACTTTGCACCTTGCTAAGAAGTTAGTGGAGCGTGTGTGGTTTACCGGCACACTAATTGGTTCTAAGCGAAGGTGGCAAAGGGTGATTCATTGTTTATCATAGTTCGATGGAGCGTGTGTGGTTTATCGGCACATCGAATAGGTGATTGTTACAATGAAGGCACCATGTGAATTTGCATGGTATTTCACACCCACTTTGTGATCATCGGTATCCCAGTCACAAACGAGAGGGGCATATCGAGATTTAAACATGGCATTGAAAGGTTTCAATGAATCTCATCCAAACCTAGGAATTCTCAATGCATTTAGAACTTAAAGTTATGTTTTCGTTATGGAGAATTGGTGAATCGTCATTCACTTACCTTCAAATTGTTTGCATGTTAGATTACGACATTCCTTTTCTAATATGTAAATATTGTTGTTGGATCCTAGCCCTAATTTTTCTTATTGGGTGATAATCAGGGATTCATATTCTAATCTATCTTTGTCCTTTCTAATTGTAGATGTCGAATGTGAATAACGCTGCTGCTAGTTCATTCACATTGATGAGCCTTTATCAAAAGGTGATTTTTGATGGGACAAACCTTAGGGAATGGATAAGATACATTCGCACAATTGCTCGCTATGAGGATAATGAGTATGTCCTCGATGAGAAGCTCGAGAAGATCAATCCTGAAATCGCTACTCCAGCTGAAATCACCGCTTTTGAAACTCATGAGCGTGATGCAACGAAGGTTCATTGCATCACGATAGCCACTATGAACTCCGAATTCCAAAAGTCCTACGAGGACTTGTATCCGTACGAAATGCACCAAGACTTGTTGGAGATATACCACCAAAATGGGAGGCAAGAGCGTTATGAGATTTTCACTAACATGATTTCCGCCAAAATGGGTCATGGAGAATCTCTTACCGTGCACCTGCAAAAGATGCAAAGGTATGTCGATCGACTTCGCAAGTTAAATGTTGACTTTGGGGAAGACTTGGCGATCGACATGGTGCTTCACTCTTTGCCGCCGTCTTACAATCAATTTAGGATGACCTACCACATGAATAAGGAAGAGGTCACCCTAAGTAAGCTCCAAGGTCTCCTTAGGGTTGCTGAGAGAAATCTCAAGGACAAGTTCGTTGCACCTACTCCCAATCCACCCGCTGCTCCTGTTTTGGGCAAGGAAGAGGCAAGAAGAGGCAGGCTCCGTCTAAGAGCCACCGCAAGGGAAAGTCCCGAGATGGTTCCTCTTCTAGTGGGACAAAAGTTGATCCCCTTAAGCCTACTTTTAACCCAAAGGAGGCAGACTGCCACCATTGCCACAAAATAGGGCATTGGAAGTGAAGCTGCCCAGAGTACATGTAAGCTATCAAGGAAGGAAATATCAAGCCGTCTTTCGCAGGTATATATACAATTAAATCTAGTGATTCATCTCATGCTATTTCTTGGGTCCTCCATACTGGGTGTGGTTACCACATTAGTTCTGAATTGCAGGGACTAAGAAGAAATAGGGATGTGGAGCATGGAAGAATAAATCTAATCATGGGGAACAGAAGATCGTCGTCCGTGACCAAGATTGGAGTGTATTCTCTAGTGCTTAGGAATGGTTTATATTTAGATTTGAACAATTGTGTCTATTCGCCAGAAATGGCTAGAAGCATCATTTCATTTCATGGTTTGTTTAGACAAGGTTTTAGATTTTCTTTTAATAATGAGAATGGTTCTATTTTGGCTTATCTAAATGGTGTCTTTTATTTTGAAGCAATACCGTGTAATGGAATTTATGAAACTGTTATGATTGTTGATAACTTAGGAAATGATGTTTTATGCATGGATTCTTCCAATAGTATGGATAAGGCATCCTTGTGGCATTGTCGTCTTGGACATGTCAACAAGAAACGCATAGCCCAACTCCAAAAGGATGGAGTGTTGGAGTCATTCGACCTTAGGGAAGATGACACATGCGAGTCTTGCTTACTTGGAAAGATGACTAAGTCACCCTTCGTTGGTACGTGCGAAAGGGGTGAGGGTCTATTGGACCTCATACATACCGATGTGTGTGGACCGTTTAGATCTACCACCAAAGATGGAAACCGCTTCTACATGACTTTTACCAATAACTATAGTAGATATGGGTATATCTATTTAATCAAGCAAAAGTCAGAAACATTTGAAAAGTTCAAAGAGTTCAAGAATGAAGTGGAGAATCAATTGGGCAGGAAAATCAAGATGCTTCGATCCGATCGAGGAGGAGAGTACCTAAGTCTTGAATTCCACTATTATCTCAAGGAGTGTGGAATAGTTTCACAATTGACGCCACCTAGGACACCGCAGCTAAATGGTGTGGAAAAAAGGCGTAATCGAACCTTGTTGTACATGGTTTGCTCCATGATGAGTCGTGCTTCACTATCTATCTGTTTTTGGGGTTATGCCTTAGAGATTGCCGCCCATATCCTTAACCGAGTCCCTACTAAGAAGGTTGCCAAAACATCTCACGACATGTGGATGCGGAAAGCTTCTTCGTTAGCACATATCAAGGTTTGGGGTTGCGAGGGTTTCGTAAGACGAGATACTCACGACAAGCTCGAACCTCATAGTGAGCGATGTATTTTCATTGGCTACCCGCAGAAATCCTTTGGATATCTCTTCTATAGACCGAAGGACAATGTTGTCTTTGTTGCGAGGAGAGGATTTTTCTGAGAACGAGAACTCATAGGCCAAGGAGATAGTGGGAGGCAAATCGAGCTTGAAGATATTCAAGAGTCGATAGATGAAGGAACCTCTACCACTGGCACTCAACCCAAGGAGGAAACTCCGGTTGAACCGATTGACGTATCATTACCTCTTAGACGTTCCGAAAGAGTTAAAGTTCAACCCCAGTTGTATGGTTTTCATATTACTACCGAAGGGGACACGTATATTAGTGATAGTACACTAATAAACCTTGATGAACCTAATAGCTATAAGGAAGCCATGGCAGGCCCAGAGTCTGCGAAATGGAAAGAGGCAATGGACAGCGAGATCCAATCCATGTATGATAACCAAGTTTGGAATTTGGTTGATAATGTACCCGGACGTAAGACCGTTGGGTGCAAATGGATCTTCAAGAAGTAGACCGATGTGGATGGAAATGTACACACATATAAGGCGCGATTGGTTGTGAAGGGCTTTACTCAAACTCCCGGAGTTGACTATGATGAGACCTTCTCACCAGTTGCGAAGATAAAGTCTATTAGAGTGATGCTAGCAAATGTCGCATTTCATGATTATTAGATTTGGCAAATGGATGTCAAGATCGCTTTCCTTAACGGGAAGTTGGCTGAGGATGTTTACATGGCTCAGCCAGAGGGGTTTGTGGATCCGAAGCATCCGAATAGAGTGTGTAAGATTGAGAAGTCCATTTATGGACTTAAGCAAGCGTCTCGCAGATGGAATCTTTGCTTCGATGAGAAAGTCAAAGAGTTTGGATTTGTACGAAGCGAAGATGACTCGTGTGTATATGTCAAAGCCAGTGGGAGTATAGTAAGCTTCCTCGTTCTATATGTCGATGACATATTACTCATAGGAAATGACGTCCCGACTCTGCAGGAAATTAAGTCCTGGCTCGGGAAGTGCTTCGCTATGAAGGACCACAGAGAGGCTTCCTATATTTTGGGAATAAGGATAGTAAGAGAAAGAAGTAAGATACTAATAGGACTTAGTCAGAACACTTACTTAGAGAAGGTACTAAAACGTTTTAGTATGGAAAACTCAAAGAAGGGAGAATTACCGATACAAAGTAATGCCAAGTTAAGTAAGACTCAAAGTCCGAGTACCAAAGCTGAGATAGCTAAAATAAGCCTAGTTCCATACGCTTCTGCAGTTAACTCAACATGGAGGCTATGACTTGTACTCGCCCTGATGTAGCCTTTGCTTTGAGCATGGTTAGTAGATATCAAGGGAACCCTGGCAGAGCCCATTGGATTGCGGTGAAGAATATCCTTAAGTACCAAAGGAGGACGAAGGAATGGTTTTTAGTCCTCGGAGGGAGTGATGACTTGAAGGTGCGAGGGTATAGTGACGCCAGCTTTCGAACCGACAGGGACAACTACTGTTCGCAGTCGGGCTGGGTCTTTACCTGAATGGAGGAGCATTAACTTGGAAGAGTTCAAAGTATGAAACCGTAGCTGATTCAACGTGCGAATCAGAGTACATTGCAGCGAGCGAAGCATCGAATGAGGCAATATGGTTGATGAACTTCATCGGTGACCTTGGAGTTGTACCTACCATAAAGGAGCCCATGGAGATATTCTGTGATAATGAAGGAGCGGTTGCCTTGACCAAGGAACCGAGGGATCATGGTAGATCTCGACATATCGACAGAAAATATCACTTCATCAGACATCGTGTAGAACAAGGACAACTCGTAGTGAAGAGGATATCATCAGAAGATAACCTAGCAGATCTGCTTACGAAGGGACTGAGTAGGGCTAAGCACTTGCAGCATGCTAGGAGTATTAGGCTGAAGGATGATATTAGCATAGATTAGATAGTAGTAGAAACGTGTAATAGATAAATGTAATTAACATTTGATGATTAAATAAAGGAGTTTTATTTATGAGTAATATTACTGTCTTATGTTAATTGTTTAACTATTGTTTCACTTTGCATGTTTTGACTTCCAGAATAATTGAGTTTATTAAGAATAATCAAATTATTCAAATTGTCTACAATCGTTCATATGTCGGAAGTAGATATGGATGAAGATTGTCATGAATTGGTGTGTAGATTGTCTAAATGGTATTAGACATAGCAAAATATTGTTGCAACGTTCATGAGTGCTTATGAACTGGTTTTGAGCATTGGAACAAACCCGCGCTTGCTGGAATCACCTTATGGAATGTGATATAAAAGGTGATCGCAAGACGATAATATCATATAGTCTTAAAACCTAGATATATGGTTTGTTATTTGTTAATTGACTGTACGTTGATAATGCGAAAACGCATCAGTAACTCGGTGTTATAAAACGCATTGTTGTGTATAGTTGATTAATGAATAAGTAAATGCATATAAGCCAAAGTTTATCTGTAACTTTTATCCTAAGAGGGTAAAAGTGATATCTCGACCGCTCGATGATTTGATTTGACTTATGTGTCAGGCCCGGTCAAAACTGAATTGATGTGTTCGATTAAGTTCTATGTCAAATAAATCGGAGATCGAGAAAACAAATGCTAGACTAATTATTCCATAGAATTGTCAGCATGATATCTAACAGAGGACTGTACGATCCCTTATCTAAAGGACAAGATTGATTAGATCATAGTTTAACAGCATCTTTGAGAGCTACGATTGCAAACCAGATTGTACTTGTGCGTATAGTTACTAGACTTATCCAAGTGGGAGACTGTTGGAATAGTGTCTAAGGCTGCAACTATATTAGGCAAGTACTTGACCCGGTTGTGCATGGTCCTTTTGGGTTGCCTTCACCAAAGCAACTTGACTGGAGAAATAAATAGAGAAAGAGGTTATTATGATTTATTAATATATTATAAGAATAATATATTAAAGGAGAAATCATATTTGTTTAATTAATATTGGTCAATAATTAATTAGGAATTAATTTTATGACCAAGTGTAATTAATTAAACTAGATGAGCTGAATTGTAATTATGTGATAGTTGCAAAATAGGGCAATGGTTATCCTTGTTTAAGGATGGACGAATTCAAGGATAAGGATATCCTTAAAATTGTCCAAGGTCCAAGAGATAAGGGTTTTCAAGGCTTATCTTGTGGTCGCTTGGTGGGCAAGTAACTGGATAAGGATAAGTACTGAAACCCTAATCTAAACCCTATATAAAGACCCCTAGGCCTTGGGAATTCGTGTACATGCTTCTAAGAAGTCCTAAGGACGATTTCCACCTCATGCCTTCTCTCTCTATAGCCTCTCCAATTGCTTGTGGTGTTTGTGAGCCATTAGAGGCACTACACTTGTGGTGCTTGCTTTCAAGACTTAGGGTTTGAAGATTTAAGTTGTTATTGCAATATAACAACAAGAGGTATGTAATCTAACCTTGTATATTAATTTCGAAAATAACGTTGTTCTTTAGGGTTTTATTCTTGTGTTCATAATGTTGTGTATCTAATAGCAAAACATAGATCCAAATCTAGGGTTGCATGCACACATAGGATTGTTTGTATAAAACCCATCACCTCAAACTCTTGTGATCCGTGTAAATAGTACCACGGACCCGATAGAGGTAATGTCTCCAAATCTTGAGGGCAAACACCACTGCCCCCAACTCCAAATCATGCGTAGGATTGTTAGCCTTGCGAGGCTTCAACTGTCTCGAGGCGTAGGCTATCACACGGCCTCGTTGCATCAACACTGCTCCCATACCAGTGATCGAGGCATCACAGTATACTACAAAATCCTCTACTCCTTCTGGTAAGGTAAGAATCGGTGCCTCACACAATATCTGCCTGAGAGTCTCAAACGCCACCTGCTGCTCAGGCTCCCAACGAAACGCCACCGACTTCTTGGTCAGTCCGGTGAGCGGTAATGCTATCTTGGAGAAGTCCTGGATGAATCTCCTATAATATCCTGCCAACCCTAGGAGGCTCCGAATCTCAGATGGAGATCTTGGGACATCCCACTGCATCACGGCCTCTATCTTGGTCGGATCTACCAAAATACCCTTCTGGTTGACGAGATGACCAAGGAATTGCACCTCGCGCAACCAAAACTCGAACTTGGAGAACTTTGCGAAAACTCTCTCCCTCCTCAAAATCTCTAGCACCTCTCTCAGATGCTCCTCGTGCTGCTCCTGAATCTTGGAATACACCAGGATATCATCTATGAATACTATTACAGACCGATCCAACATCGGTCTGCACACGTGATTCATGAGATCCATGAACGCTGCCGGAGTGTTGGTGAGCCCACATGGCATCACCACGAACTCGTAATGACCATATCGGGTCCTGAAAGCAGTCTTCTACACATCATCGCCTCTAACTTGCATCTGATGATACCCGGAGCGTAAGTCGAACTTGGAAAACCAAGACGCTCCCGGCAACTGATCAAACAAATCATCTATCCTCGGAAGTGGTTAACGGTTCTTCATCGTTACCTTATTCAGCTCCCGGTAATCTATGCACATATGGTGCGATCTGTCCTTTTTCTTTACAAACAAAATCGGTGCACCCCAAGGCGAACTGCTCGGCCTGATAAAACCCTTGTCTAGCAGCTCCTGTAGCTGTGTAGATAACTCCTGCATCTCCGGGGGAACCAATCAATACGGTGCCTTGGATATCGGAATCGCACCAGGGATTAGGTCAATCCCGAACTCAGCTTGTCTCTTAGGAGGTATTCCTGGAAAATCCTCAAGAAATACATTCGGGTAGTCCCGTACCACCGGAACATCATCAACTGTCATCTTACCCTTCTCACGGGCATTTAGAACATAGGCAACATAGCCGACACAACCCTGCTGAAAATAACACCTCGCTCTCGCTGCTGAACACAAAACCGGTCCGCGTTGTGGCCTCTCGCCTTGGATCACCAACTCCCCCCCACTGGGAGTGCGAACTCTCACCAACTGCAGCTCACAATCTATCACCACCCCATCGAGGCTCAGCCAATCCATGCCTACTATGACCTTATTCTCTCGCAGGGGAATAGGGACCAAGTCCACTGAAAATCGCTCCTCGAATAACTGTAGAGAACATCCTTTGTGTACCCTTACGACCCTAACGGTCCTATCAGCTGCTATCTCAACTTTAAGTGGACAATCTAGCTCTCCAGGAGCTCTGCTGAACTTCTTGCTAAGCGCAAGAGAGACGAATGATCGGGTGGCCCCCGAATCAAACAATACTATATCTGAAATGCCATTCGCGGAGAACGACCTTATACAAAACATATAACCATAAGGAACAATCAATAATAAATGCGGATATAAGGGAAAAATTCATACCCGTCACCACGTCAGGAGTCACTCGCACCTCCTCTGCTGTCAGCTAAAAAGCCCTACTCTTTGCCACCGGCGTCTCAGCTCGACCCTGACGGCCGCCTGTAATCCTCAAAGTAGCAGGAGCATGTGCTGACACCTTTCCTGTAGCAGCTAAACTCGGACACTGGGAATTTTTATGTCCCCTCTGATTGCAATGGAAGCAAATCAGATCTGATGTTGTAATGACGACAGTAGTGGCTGTACAATCTCTGCTCATATGCCCAGTCCGACCACACATGTAGCAACCGGCACTCCCTGCCTTGCACGCCCCATCATGCAATCTCCCACACTTGCCACACCGAGTATGGCTCTGCTGACTCCTGGCTCTGTGGTATGAACCCTTGGGCTTTTTGCCCGCACTCCCTGTACCTGGAGCCGCCTTCGGCTTCCTCTCTCTTTCCATCTCAAGGTCAATATCTCTCTCTCTCGAGCCCTAGCATTCATGTCATCCATCGTTTTACAACTGGACCGGCTCACGAACTGGAGGTTATCACTCCGCAACATCTCATGATAACGAGCCTTCTTCATTTCCTCATCAGCCGCGTACTGAGGAACAAGAAGAGCCCTCTCCCTGAACTTGGCGATAATCTCTGCCACCGTCTCTGTAGTCTGAGTAAGATCCTGAAACTCACATGCTAACTGTTGCACCTCAATAACCGGTGCGAACTCGGCTCTGAATCTGGTAGTAAATTCTGCCCAGGTCATGGCATCCAAGGTTGCATCATCCCCGATGGCATGACCAATCTCTTCCCACCAATCCTGTGCCCTGTCCTTCAGAAGAAAGGACGCCAATCTGACCTTGTCCCCCTCGGGATATCTGCTAGTGCGGAAGGCGTTGGCCACGTCTGCCAACCATCTAGTGCTCGCTATGGGGTCCCGTGCCCCGTGATAATCCGGAGCCCTGCATGACCGAAACTCCTTAAAAGTAAGCGTGCGCGACCCCATCATGGCGGCCACCTCAGCATGGAAAGTGCTCAACCTCTTGTCCATCATCTCCAAGATACCCTCCTTGATCGAACCGAAGATCACATGAGTCTGCTCAAGTATGGTGCAAGTAATATCTGAAGTGAGAAACTCCCTAGTTTGCTCATCCAACTTCCTGGCCTCCAGGCCTGATCCTGATCCCCCTCCAGCACCTAAACTACCGACTGCTGGTATAGGGCGTAACACCACCATTCTGAAACACAATTAATAAACATCAGGAACACTGATATATCTCGAGGGATCACTACTACCACAAGTTTCCTGGTCTCATCTCAGTTTTTCCTCGATTCGATTACGGATCCTCTGCTTCTAGTAGTATGGGCCCCTACTACCTTCCACATCTATCCGTACCTTCCTCAAGAACTACCTCGACTCCACTAAGTCACTATTACTACTAATGATCTCTGTTACTCCCATCCCAGGCTTGCCCTAGGGAATCCCCTGACTATACTCGATCTGGTCCTCAGCTGCTAAAAGCCTCCTTGTGATGCCAATTAGCCATCACCTGAATACCATCACATGCAGCGAGGCCCAGATAATCCTTCAAATAAAAGACTCATACCTACAACGGTTAGACTCAGAAAAGAGCTGTGCAATAGGGCTAAGTCTAGCACTCTGAGATTATTCAACCCTGTTCACATGTGATGTGATGCATTCACCTAATGGCTAACTCCCATCACTTAGAGTCTCACAAAGCACAAAGCAAGCAACATTCAAACATAGGAGACTACTCAATCAATTCTATCCTCATAATGGGAAGTTGTACTAGCATGAAATGCTAAGTTATTATTATCTAGCATAACCTAAACAGGCTATCCTACTGATGACTACTCCATGTTAGCATGCAATTCTTATAAAGCTAAAACATACATAGCAGGCACATAAGGCATCCTCCTACATCCTTAGTCCTATTCTAGCATGCTGTTCTACTGAAACTGAACTGATATTCATAACATAACTTGTATGGGTAATTTGGGAGTACTTATTTGAGCTCGGTTGATCGCATGCACCACACCCTTTTCTCTTTTCAAAGTTCTTATCTTTCAAAAATTATTTTTATCTTTCTAAAAACTCTTTTCTTTCGAAAAACATTTCACCATTTCCTTAGTTTGAGTTCAGACACACCCGGAAGTGTGCCCGAATCCCTCAAACCAAGGCTCTGATACCAACTTCTAACATCCCAAAACACGACCCAAAAATTTTTGTTTAATAATTACTAAAAACATCATGTCAATATCATAAAATAAAACTCGTACGTCAATATCTCAAAACCATAGCAACGTATTCCGATAAAACTGTATCAAGACTATATCAAATCATATATATGACAAGCTAAAACAATTTCCATGATAAACTGAAGTTGTGGTGTGTGCGATGCCATCAACCCGAGCTCTTACCTTTACTTGCGGAAGTACCTGAAACCAAAACTGAGACTGTAAGCACGAAGCTTAGTGAGCTTCCCCAAGCTACCATATACCACACAATAACATATAAACACATATTGGGCCTTGCCCACTGCATCGGACCGAAGTCCGGAAACTGCATTGGACCGATGTCCGGAAACTGCATCGGACCGAAGTCCAGAACTGACTGCATCGGACCAAAGTCTAGAACTGACTGCATCGGACCAAAGTCCGAACTGACTGGGACCTTGTCCCTTGCATCGAACAGAAGTCCGGAACTAACTGCATCGGACCGAAGTCCGGAGCATAACATAGCATAGCATAATATAAACATATCAACTAGCATGAACACATAAACTGCATATTGCATCGGGTCGTAGCCTGGAACACATAACACATAAATATTGTCTGAGCCATGAAGGCATCAAACATTCTAACTACTGCATCAGACCGAGGTCCGGAAACTACTACTAATTAAATGGGGCGGCATTCTGGCCTTAGACCCATTCCTACTGGAAGGAAACTCACCTCGTACACTGGCTGCTAAATGAACTATTCTGGAAACCGACTACTGCTGCTTCAGTATCTCCCCGGCTACAATTTCCGTAAATACACTCAATCAATTACTGATAACTGTACTGAGGGTAAAATGACTATTTTACCCCAGTTCAAAGTCAACCTCCTGTTCAAAGTCAACCTCCCGTTGACCGGACTCGCCGAGTCTGAGGAACTACTCGTCGAGTTCTGTCGAGCAGATTCCATACCACTACATTCGAATCCGCTCTATGGTTCCTAACTCGTAGATCTGAAATCTTGGAACCATCTGAAAACGTAAAGTTGCTAACTTTACATGTAACTACAAAGGAATGAAGCCTTCCTACTCAAACACCACTTTGCTCGGGAAAACTCATTCGACTCGCCGAGTTGCTCATACAACTCGCCGATTTCTAAGGCAAACTTCATTGGACTCGCCGAATTGTTCTTCCAACTCGTCGAGTCAATGGCTAACTTCATATAAGTCGTCGAGTCGTCCTTTGGACTTGCCGAGTTCATTCAGCCCTTTTTCCATACAGGTCCGATCTGACCCATGCAGCTGCTACAAATCATGAATCTAGACTTCTAGGGCATCTTTTTCACGTAAAGTTGCTAACTTTACGTGCATGCATGGCTTTAAAGGCTTCATATGACCAAAATAAGCTCTTAATGAGGTTCTAGGCTCAATGGGGACTTTAATCACAACCACAACCAAAACTTTATACTTCTAGCATGCCATGAGTGTCCAGATTTGAGATATAACCCGACCACAAGGCCTATTCATAAGGGATCTAGGGTTTTGGGGCTTAGAAACCACAATTTAGGAACAATATGGATCTATATGATCAATGAGAAAGGGATAGAATTTAATACCAGAAAAGATGATCAGTAGAGTGTGTATTTTGGATCCACTTCCTCTTCCTTGAACTCTCCAACTTTCTCCTTCTCCTTCTTACTCCAAAGATGCCTTCACAATCAATAAACACACACACACACACACTCACTAAGAAACAGCTAGGATTTGATAAGGAATGCTCTGAGGGTGATGGAGGCCGAAATGGGGGCTATAAGGACGTTTAAATAGGTTGCAAACCCTAAGAATTAGGGTCTCCTCCTTATTCGCCTACTCTCCGAGTCCATGCGTGGACTTGTCGAGTAGGTCACTTAAAACCCGTATCCAACTCGACATCTACTCGACGAGTTAGGGCTACAACTCGCCGAGTAGCTCTTCCTAAAAGAGCATTTAATCAAAATAAATATGTACCAGGAACGGGGCGTTACAATTCTCCTCCACTTATCTTAGACTTCGTCCTCGAAGTCTGTTGACTCTAGAAACAACTCTGGGTAGTGCTCCCTCATCTCCTCCTCCGCCTCCCATGTCCACTCAGAACCCTTCCGGTGCTACCACTGCACCTTCACCAACTAAACCACCACCTTCACCAACTGAACCACCTTGCTCCTCAAGGTCTTCGTCTTCTGATCTATGATCGCTATGGGTTTCTCAATATAATTCAGGCTTCTATCAACCTGAATGTCTTCCAAGGGTACAACCGTTGACTCGTCCACCAAACACTTTCTCAATTAGGAAACATGGAAAGTGTTGTGGATCTAACTGAGCTCTACTGGGAGATCCAACCAATAACCAACCCGTCCCACCCGAGCCAAAACCCTAATAGGACCGATGAACCTAGGGCCCAACTTGCCCCTCTTCCGAAACCTGATAACACCCTTCCAGGGTGATACCTTCAGGAGAACCATATCACCCGCCTGGAACTCAAAGTCTACAGCATGTCCTCGAGGGTCTAAATCATTCTCTAGCTCTATCCGTCCGTCTAAGGATGGAATGTGGTGCTAAAAAGAAGACGAGTACCCATCTCTTCATGAAACCGCTTCCAAAATCTGGAAGTAAATCGGACATCGTTGTCTTACACCACTGAAACAGGAACTCCATGCCGTGCCACCACCTCTCACACATAAATATCGGCTAGCTTCTCAGCTGATATGCTCTCCTGGATCGGTATAAAATGGGCACTCTTCGTCAACCGATCTACTATAATCAAAATCGAATCCACTCCATGTGTGGTCCTGGGAAGCTTAGTAATGAAATCCATAGTGATATCCTCCCATTTCCACACTGGTATGTCCAACGGCTGCATCTTGCCATGAGGCCTATGGTGCTCCGCCTTAACCTTCCTGCATGTCAAGCATCTTTCCGCATACCAGGCGACATCCCGCTTCATGCAGGGCCACCAATAGTCGGGTCGAAGATCCCTATACATCTTCGTTGCCCCTGGATGGATGGAAAATCAAGACTTATGAGCCTCGTCCATCAACACCTGCCGTACTCCGCCCTAGTACGGTACCCATACCTTCCCATGAAGGGTCAACAATCCTCGGCTATCGTAGTCAAAAGAAGCTACTCGGCCCACAATCCTCTCACACTTCTGCCTCTCCTCATTAAGGCCCTCGGCCTGCACCTATTTGATTTTCTCAAATAAGGGAGTAATCACCATCGTCCTCAAACAAATGCCTCTGATCGGGGCCGCCACTGCCTTGCGGCTCAGAGCGTCGGCTACCACGTTGGACTTCCCTGGGTGATTATATATATATATATATATATATATATATATATATATATATATATATATATATATATATATATATATATAAACAGCTCTAACTATTATTATGGTAATTAAATCTTTATTTATAGATTTGTCACAATAGTCATGATGGTGTCATCGTGTTCATGGACTCCATCCCTTGAGATAAAAGTTTTAATGGAGTAATAAAATACTTCATAATAATTTAGATCTATTTAATTATAACTCTAGTTTATAGAGTCTCTTAGATTCAAAGAATTGATGATATCCCATTTTGATTAATGAAGAAATATTATTCGTATAACATATAATTAAAATGACCATTAGTAATACGACCCATAGTTAGGATTATCAGATCATAACTTTTATTTTATTAGTGTGAATATGTGTCTTAAACTGAGGATTTTACCTGATTGGTATCAGGTGGTTTGTGCTAGCCTTTGTTCAGATTCAGCTCTTTGATCCATGTGAATTTCCTCACTGTACTTGTAGGTCGAAGTTACCATTCTTGGTCTACTAGGTTGTGTATCCCAGTTAAGATGTTTCTATGTTGTAGTGATCTGTTAAGATCTATATGATTATATGTTTATTGTTATATGTTTTATCTATTGCATATGTCGACATAGTATAATTGGATTGAGGCACTACTACTCTGTGTGGATGCCAACCAAACCCAAGAGAAAGCCAGACATAAATTATGGGTCAGAAAGGGCAAGCCAGACTTATGTTGTGGGATCAGGGGCAATCCATACATGAGTTGTGGTCTAGAAAGCTAAGTTAGACTCGTGTTGTAGGTTGTGGGTAATCCAACCTGATGGTTGTGGACTCGGTATTCATGCTATTTATATGTTTATGTTGTGGTATTTTTGGGGAACTCACTAAGTTTTTGCTTATAGTTTAAGTATTATGTTTAAGGAACTTCTGATGATCGGGGCAAGGCGAAGCAGTGATCGTACACATCCTTTGATGTTTTGTTTTAGGAGATTTTGTGATACTATGATTATGGGATATTGTATTTGATATTTGATTTTTGACTTGGGTTTTGATTGGAAACAATGATTTTAATTTAATGGAAAACTGAAAATTGTATCATTTTTTTAGGATGTTACAAGTTGGCATCAAAGCCCTGGTTCGGGCGAAACCTTACCTGCAATAATCGAAGTTGCTGACGGAGGCATCCAAACGAGCCACACGCATCTTATTAGGGAAAGGGCCACACACATCTTTTTTTAATTCAGATGTAATATTACATTTGAAACTTTAAGAGGTTTTAAAGAACTAAGAGGTTTTTTCATACCCTTCCAAACAGTCTAAATCTTAAAAATTCTGATATTGGCTCTTAATTTTTCAATTAAAAGACTATCAAACAGTCCCTAATGATCTGTAAAGTTTTAATTTTTTTTCAAAGGTAACCAAAGAAGGATGAGATGTGTATGATTAGTCGGAGCAGGAAAGTATGTGACATCCCAAAATTTAGTTCAAAGACTATGAACGGTTAAATTCACAGTAAGTCTCTTGGTAATTTGACTCTTTGTGTTTTAGTGCATCTAATATAAAATAAATGAGTTATTCCAACTAGTATAAGATATCAGACAGTATCTTACTTCCCATTGTGTAATATGATAAACAAATCGAACAACTCGAACTATAACCATAAGAATGCATCTGAGAAATTGAAATTTCATATTAAGCAGTTGTGAGAAATACAAACACTCTAGTCTCGTAGTATGCGTTTCCCTATTTCCGAAAATATAAAAAACGTCCAAAACGGAGTTCATATGCAAAAGATACAACCATTTTAAGAATCCAAAATCAGTATAATACTGATTTTTTAAAACCACTAAAATCGTTTCTATCCATTGAGGGACTTGCACATCTCAAATGGTATTTCCGAAGACATTTTTGGACTCGGACAATAGCCTAATTTTTAAATTCATATTTGAAATGTTTTCGGCAAAAATATTAATGAAAGTTAAAAAAATCAGACGTTTTCTGATTTATTATTCGCGGAACCTTGAACTATTGACTTCGATATAATTTCAATTATTGGTAAGATATCCCAGAATAATATATATAAATCCAATCTGGTTGATGAAAATTTTGAAGGTGGAAATGACATAATATTTATAAAATTTGTGCATGTATTCATATGTAAGGAAACATATTTTTATAACAATTAAAGATGTAATTTGTTATGGTTTTAATAAGATATACATCATGTATGGCAAAGAAACATTAAGAACCGCAGTGCATATGAATGCAATTATAATATTGTAACGCTACATATATACATACTAGGTTATAACCTGTGTAATACACGGTTGACAAAATAAAAATAAAGATTAAAAATGATAATAATTAATCATAACTTTGCAAAAAGTTTCTTTTATACAACATTGAATGTTATATGTAACTATATCATGGTTATTTTTAATCAATTTTTACATTATATTAAAATATCATTTCTATTAGAAGTACATTGCTATAAAATGCTTTGAAAATGCAATTTTTGCAACATTTTCACCTTACTAAAACAATCCTATTTTGATCAAAATATGTTCGGTTTACACAATTTTAACCAAATACTAACACAAGCCATATTTTTACCAATTTCACTTTGTCAAGTTGTCTCATTTTGACAAGAATGTGCTCATTTTACTCAATTGTACTTGATATAAAATGTTCGTTTAAAATGCTAAAAATTGTTTTAAAATGCCCTTTTTTCATGTAAAATCATTTTTTTAAAAACATTGTCACCTTATGCCAAAACAACCATTTTTTACCATAAAAGAAATAGAAAGCCATAATAATTTGGAGAAAAAAAATAAAGTACACTGCAATAATAATACTTTGCCGTTTATTACAATGTAGGATGCCATAATAATAATAATAAAAGAGCACCATAATAATTTGGAAAACATAATAAAGTAAAATGGTGCAATTAGGTAGGTTTCGAGCCTGTAATTCCATAATAACAAATAAAAAAAATTAAAATATAACTGTGAAATTTCCACAAAAAAATATCAAAATGACTAAATTGACAAAAAGGTGTCATAACTGCCATTCTTTTGGAAAAAATCTCATTCATTCATTCCTTGTTATACAAATTATTGTAATGCTCCCTCTCATAAATTTGAAGGATGGTCCCTGTTTAAATTACAAAAAAAAAAAAAAAAAAAAAAAAAAAAAAAAAAACATTCAACAACCTCTTTAAAAATTACACTTCAATCATCCTGTAACATATGTGAAAGGGATTAAGAGGAGGGGTAATAATGTAATTGTAACGTATGCAAAAATGGAGTAACAGAAGGGGTAATAACATAATTGTAATTCCTCCAAAAACACTTGAGTACATACACAAATATCACGTCATTGAGTAAGCAACAATATATTGTTATCATGGGGTCATGTTTATTGTATCATCCTAATGTGATACTTATCATGAGGATTATAACATTCTACTTTCAACATAATATCATTGTACTTTGAGATGCTATAATTGAAACGGATACAACAAAATACATTCACGAATAAGCAATCAATTCTATAAACATAAACATGTTATGATTTCATTAACGGTAAAGAAAAAGGGAAAAATGAATAACGCAAGAACATGTAAAGATATAATAAAACTGAACAAAATTACTAACCTTATATGGGCCACCAATGATTATGTGTTTAACCTTATATGGACCCTGTATATTAGAAAGAGATGTGTGACGCCAAATTTAGCAAACTTAAGCTATAAAATAATTAACTAAAGGCTACTTTAGAGTGCATATCATAAGAACAACAAACATGTCAATATTTCAACACCAAGATATACCCAAATAAATAAACCATTCTGATTCTGAATGGATGCAAGAGATCATGTATAAGGGTCACACCAATAAACTATAAATCTAAAACAATTTTATAAGCATAAGAGACTAATAGTAAGTGATTGTGATTGTGTGTCAACTTGAAAAAAAAGACAGCAATACCTACACATATGGATCTTTGAAGAATTTATTTTACCTTTTGACTGAGAGAGTGAATTCTCGGATTGATCATAGCAAGAGGATTGTACCTGAAATAATTAAAACACAATGACAAATAACTTCAATCTCGTCTTCAAGAAACCAAAAGAAGCAAAAGATGGTCCGATTGCCAAAAGCAAATCAAGTATTTCAGTCAAAAATTAGCAAATATACCTACAGTGTGGTTTATGATTTTTTTATGGTGCAGCTTGGGTGATAGCGAAAATTGGGGAACTATGGTTTTCAAAGAGAGTAGCGGCGATGATGTCTAGGGTTTTCTTTGATGGTACATTGCTTATTAGAAAAAACTAAGTTGAAAACGCAGATGACAAGATTATGTTTTCTATCATGTTGAAGGGTGAGTGACGACGAATATGGATGAAAATCAAATTGGATTTCCTTCAAGATTAATATATGTGTGAAAATTGAGAACCAGGTCCTGAGATTTATGAGGTTTTTAAAGAGGTGTAGAGAGAATATGGTTTATGGTGAGGGAGGATGGCGGTCCCAAATTCCGGTGATCAGTAGTTAATATTTCGGTCAGAAATTTGAAAGTCTTATTCGTTACCAGATGAATTTGATTTCAAGATGAATTTGATTTCAAAATTAGGAGTGGCAATTTTGAAAATGGAGTTTGATGATAGAAGCGAGAAAAATTCGATGGGAGAGTCTTAGAAAATGTCACGTGGCAAAAATCTACTTATTTATTAGATTAAGGCATTTGAAATGTATAAATATGTGTCTAAATACAAGAATGGTCAACTCCAACACTATAGTATACGATCTATAAATGAACTATTGCAATATACTAATACATACACAAATACATGTATAAAATGCATGTTATAACTCAAATACTTATAATACTTGATTCCCATAGCTATACCTAACACATATACACACACATATATAAAAACTATAAAATAAATACATATACACTATATGTATATGGATAATGTATATGGAATTGTTATTAAAATACCTAAACATACATTACACCCACTTTGATTTAGAAAATCTTTGACCTTGCTTATTTCTTTCACTCAAACACACATCAAACATGAACTAAAATAAATCCAGCTATTAACAATAACAACTAAGTAATAGTTGCTTCCACACTTCACCTTTTACAAAAATCACACTAAAGAGTTTCTTACACTCTTTCTCACCAAATTTTACTCACACACTTTCCCTTCACAGCCAAATTCAAAAAGATTCAAATCTATTCAAAAAGATGATATATTCTTCTTTACTTGTCGTCTATGGATATTCAGTCAAAGAAGAAGAAGAACAAGAGACTGTACATTCCTCTTCCTCCCCCTCGTTCTTTCCCCTGTCAAAAATCAAACACCAAATGAAACAATCCTTTTCCCCATCGGTTTTCTGTCAAAAGCAAATCTCAAAATATCTAATTTGTTCATTCCATAGATTCATGATATAACAAACATCCCAGAAGACCATTTTCTTACCTATTGATTGATTAAAAAAAACACGGGACTGCTGAAGCAGCCCCGTCCACTTACCTGCAACCTTCGATGTGTACTTCTCCCCTTCGACCGATGGATCGCAAACAACCGAGGGCAACCACCGAGGCCCCAGCAGCCTCGCTGCCTCCCTCTCTTTCCTTCTCTTCGGCCCCAATCGAACCCTTCTTTCCCACTGATCGAACCCCTCTCATCCCCTTAATCGCCCCTTTTCTTTGCCGATTTCACAGCACGTCCAAACCCCCTCTACCGGCGCTGACTGCTTTGCCCCCTTGGACCTCGTCCTTCCTCGCACCTGGCAGCCGGACGGGCAACAACTTCATCAATGGCGGTGGGGAGCACACCAATGATTATTACAGACCAAGACGTAGAAGAAAGGGGATGAGGTTCGATAAAAGAAAAAAAAGCGGTTGAATTTTATTAGCTCAAGGGCCAGACGCATCTTTTTTTAATTCAGATGTAATATTACATCTGAAACTTTAAGAGGTTTTTAAAGAATTGAGAGGTTTTTTTCATACCCTTCCAAACAGTCTAAATCTTAAAAATTCCGACATTAGCTCTTAATTTTTCAATTAAAAGACTATCAAACAGTCACTAAAGATCTGTAAAGTTTTAATTTTCAAAGGTAACCAAAGAAGGATCAGATGTGTATGATCAGTTGGAGCAGGAAAGTATGTGACATCCCGAAATTTATGTCAAAGACTATAAACGGTCAAATTCACAGTAAGTCTCTTGGCAATTAGACTCTTTGTGTTTTAGTGCATCTAATATATAATAAATGAGTTATTCCAACTATTATAAGATATTAGATGGTAGCTTACTTCCCATTGTATAATCTGATAAACAAATCAAACAACTCAAACCATAACCTGATAAAAATAAACTACAGTGCAATAATAATACTTTGCCGTTTATTACAATGTAGGATGCCATAATAATAATAATAAAAGAGCACCATAATAATTTGGAAAACATAATAAAGTAAAATGGTGCAATTAGGTAGGTTTCGAGCCTGTAATTCCATAATAACAAATAAAAAAAAAAATAAAATATAACTGTGAAATTTACACAAAAAATATCAAAATGACTAAATTGACAAAAAGGTGTCATAACTACCATTCTTTTGGAAAAAATCGCATTCATTCATTCCCTGTTATACAAATTATTGTAATGCTCCCTCTCATAAATAAAAATATTTGAAGGATGGTTCCTGTTTAAGTTACAAAAAAAAAAAAAAACCACATTCAACAGCCTCTTTAAAAATTACACTTCAATCATCCTGTAACATATGCGAAATGGAAAATGGAGTAACTGAAGGGGTAATAACATAATTGTAATTCCTCCAAAAACACTTGAGTACATACACAAATATCAGCTCATTGAGTAAGCAACAATATAGTGTTATCATGGGGTCATGTTTATTGTATCATCTTAATGTGATACTTATCATGAGGATTATAACATTCTACTTTAAACATAATTTTTATTGTACTTTCAGATGCTATAATTTAAAATCACCAGCATAAATATAACAAAATACATGCACGAATAAGCAATCGATTCTATAAACATAAACATGTTATGATTTCATTAACGATAAAGAAAAAGGGAAAAATGAATAATGCAAGAACATGTAAAGATATAATAAAACTGAACAAAATTACTAACCTTATATGGGACACCAATGATTATGTGTTTAACCTTATATGGACCCTGTATATTAGAAAGAGATGTGTGACGCCAAATTTAGCAAACTTAAGCAGAAAATGATTAACTAAAGGCCACTTTAGAGTGCATATCATAAGAACAACAAACATGTCAATATTTCAACACCGAGATATACCCAAATAAATAAACCATTCTGATTCTGAATGGATGCAAGAGCTCATGTATAAGGGTCACACCCATAAACTATTTATCTAAAACAATTTTATAAGCATAAGAGACTAATAGTAAGTTATTGTGATTGTGTGTCAACTCGAAAAAAAATAGCAATACCTACACATATGGATCTTTGAAGAATTTACTTTACCTTTTGACTGAGGGGGTGAATTCTCGAATTGACCATAGCAAGATGATTGTACCTGAAATAATTAAACCCAATGATAAATAACTTCAATCTCGTCTTCAAGAAATCAAAAGAAGCAAAAGATGGTCTGAATGCCAAAAGCAAATCAAGTATTTCAGTCAAAAAAGAGCAAATATACCTACAGTGTGGTTTATGATTTTTTTTATGGTGAAGCTTGGGTGATAGCGACAATTGGGGAACTATGGTTTTCAAAGAGAGTAGCGGCGACGATGTCTAGGGTTTTCTTTGACGGTACATTGCTTATTAGAAAAAACTAAGATGAAACCGCAGATGACAAGGTTATGTTTTCTATCATGTTGAAGGGTGAATGACGACGAATATGGATGAAAATCAAATTGGAATTCCTTCAAGATTAATATATGTGTGAAAATTGAGAACCAGGTCCTGAGATTTATGAGGTTTTTAAAGAGGGTGGAGAGAATAGGGTTTATGGTGAGGGAGGATGGCGGTCCCAAATTCCGGTAATCAGTAGTTGATATTTCGGCCACAAATTTGAAAGTCTTATCAGTTACCATTGATTTCAAAATCAGGAGTGACAATTTTGAAAATTCAGTTAGATGATAGAAGCTAGAAAAATTCAATGGGGGAGGCTTAAAGAATACCACGTGTCAAAAATCTACTTATTTATTAGATTAAGGGATTTGAAATGGATAAATATGTCTAAATACAAGAATGGTCAACTCCTAAACTATACTATACAATCTATAAATGAACTATTGCAATATACTAATACATGTATAAAATGCATGTCGTAACTCAAATACTTATAATACTTGATTCCCATAGCTATACCTAACATATATATACACACATATATAAACACTATAAAATAAATACATATACATTACATGTATATGGAATTGTTATAAAAATACTTAAAAATACATTACACCCATTTGATTAAGAAAATCTTTGACCTTGCATATTTCTTTCACACAAAAACACATCAAACATGAACTAAAAAAAATACAGCTATTAACGATAACAGCTAAGTAATAGTTGCTTCCACACTTTACCTTCTACAAAAATCACACTAAAGAGTTTCTTACACTCTTTCTCACCAAATTTTACTCACACTCTTTCCCTTCACAGCCAAATTCAGTACAGATTGATACGATTAGATCTTCTTTGATCTTCAAAATCAAATAAAAGTACATTGAAATCTATTCAAAAAGATGATATATTCTTCTTTCCTTGCCGTCTATGGATCTTCAGCGAAAGAAGAAGAAGAACAAGAGACTGTACATTCCTCCTCCTCCCCCTCGTTCTTTCCCCTGTCAAAAATCAAACACCAAATAAAACAATCCTTTTCCCCATCGATTTTCTGTCAAAAGCAAATCTCAAAATATCTAATTTGTTCATTCCATAGATTCATGATATAACAAACATCCCAAGAAGACCATTTTCTTACCTTTTGATTGATTAAAAAAAAACACAGGACTGCTGAAGCAGCCCCGTCCACTTACCTGCAACCTTCGATGTGTACTTCTCCCCTTCACCCGATGGATCGCAAACAACCGGGGGCAACCACCGAGGCCCCAGCAGCCTCGCTGCCTCCCCCTCTTTCCTTCTCTTCGGCCCCAATCGAACCCTTCTTTCCCACTGATCGAACCCCTCTCATGCCCTTAATCGCCCCTTTTCTTCCCCGATTTCACAGCAGGACCAAACCCCCTCTACCGTCGCTAACTTCTTTGCCCCCTTGGACCTCGTCCTTCCTCGCACCTCGCTGCCGGACGGGAAAGAGGGAAAGCCCGCTACTTCTGCCTCTTCTCTTCCTTCGGTTCGACCAAACCACGGAAACGACGCCGCTACCCTCATACGCCTCTTCCCCCGCAGCCTCGATCTTTTTCCCCTTCGGCCTCGTCAAACACCGGAGACGAGGTTCTCCTTCCCGATCGATTGAGTCTTCCTTTTTCCTTTTCCTGTCTTCGAACGGATAAACCACCGGATCGAAATTTTTGCTGCCTTTGCGTTCCCTCTGGTTTGCTAGATTCGTGTATTCTATCTCATATTGGTCCGTATATTGCCTCCCTTCCTTGACCGATCGAATGAAACACGGGACTTATGAGCCCTAAGTTGAGGTCATTTTATGAGATGACTAAAATGTCCCCACTGTTAAATTCTTTATTCAAAATAGGTCCCAATCCCCAAAAGGTGATTCCATATATTACAAACAGCCCTTCATTTGTTTATTTTTAACAGAATAAATCCTAATCTTTAAACTTTGAATTAAAAGAGCAATTTTAGCCCCTCTTTTGAAATTATTTTTACCAAATCAGTCCCACTTCGGTTAATTAAGTTACCAGACCACCCCCAATAGTTTGTATTTGTTACGAAACAGTCCAGAGAGTGTTTCAAAGATCAAGATTGGTGGATTTGTGGTTTCTCATGTCAAGCTTCCCAAAAATTATGAAAATTTTTGTTATTGGGCATTTTGTGGTTTCTCAGTCCTAAGAGTGTTTCAAAGATCAAGATTGGTGGATTTGCAGTGATGATTTGTATTTGATACTTGTGATTTGTTGATGGTTTGGTTTATGAACATTATTTTGGGTAATTTAAAAATGAAGAAAGTTTGGTTTGAAATTTGAATTGTTACACATATACATACATAATACACATATAAAATATGCATATACATACAAAAACACATACACATACATAATATACATACAAAATATACATATACATACAAATGCACATACAAAACACACATATCGCACCACCTTGCCTCATCCCTTCTTCCTCCTCCAGACTTCGAGAATTTTCTTTTCTCATTAGAACCTGAAGTTCCTTCTAACTTTCTCTTCTCGCCAACTTCAACCTTACTGTCAGTCCTCCCCTTGATCATATTCTCAACAGACTTGGCAGCCCAAATAGCTGCCTCTAGAGTAGGTGCCTAACGCACTGGCACCGCATACTCCCAAGGGAGTCCCTTTGCGTACCGATCGACTTTTGTCAGTTCATCTGGGACGATGCGCAAAGCAAACTCCATCTTGTCTGTGAAGGCATTAGTGTATTCATCCACTGACATGTTGCTTTTCTTCAATATCATAAATTTGTTCTCCAACTCTAGTAGATTTTGCGCCGAGTAGAACTTGCGCTTGAATTGCACCAAGAACTCTGCCGAAGACAGTTGCAGTGGCTCGTTAGGGCTTAAGATCTTCCCTAGAGTGTTCCACCATTGAACGGCTCCACCTCGGAACTGACGCGCTGTATAGATAGTCTGCAACCTGCCTCTGCAGCCACAAGTCATGAAGGCTAGCTCCATTTCCGATATCCAATCCATAACTCCAATCGGATCTTCCTTTCCAGTGAAAGTCGATGGTTTGCAAGTCAAAAAATCCTTATACTTGCATCCCATTCCATCATTCCTCCCATTCTGGTTGTTTTACCTAACTATCAGTGGGTTGGCTTGACCAACAGATCCACTAAAGTTTCCACCTTCCGAGTGCCCTTCATTCACTTTGGGCTCCTCCACTTGAATTAACAGTTCTTCACGATTCTGTTGAAGCAGACATCTCGTTTCATCCATTTGACGATCCAACATCGTCTGAATCATCAATTGTACACTGGCCATTATTATCGGCTCAGGTGCTACTGCTATGACAGGTATTTGCTCAATCATTGGTGGTTGATTCCTGTTTTCATCAGCATTTCCAACTCCACTTCTTGTTCTCACCATTTTTGATCTATACACCGAATAAGGTGAAATTAGATCCTTATTCACGATAGATATTCAAATCATCCTTATCACTCCGAAACGTTTACATGCTAGTTCTAATATCGTAGACATACGCTTAGAATCCTAAACACATAAGGTTTCTAGATCCAGTCGGCAACAGACCATAGATCCGAACAAATAATAGCACCAATATAGTTATCACACAAAACATTTAGCACATAAAAGCATTTTAGGCATCATTCCTAAAATAAACTAGTGCTTGTGTCAATTTAGCTGTACTACCTAACATATTTTAGACGCACTACTCACAATCATTACTTAGCATTCTAAGTTTAAGTCTAGAAATTTCCTATAAATTCCTAGTTCGCTTAAACTAATACTCTGATAGAAACTGTGACATCCCCATTTTCACGGCCAGAAAAGACCGATTTGTTTATGCTTTGTTTTATAAAATCCGAGTAATCTTTTAAAGAAAACAGTTGCGGAATTTGTTCCCAAAACAAGATATGATAATAACTTATCAAAACATTTCTCGAAGAGAATGTATTTTCATTTAATAATAAAACCTCGGGATGTCATGTTCAATACATACCAAAAGCATAAACAGAACAAAATAGACCTTACAACAGTTATTCATAACTACTGGCCTATAATCCAAAATCTCTCGTCAGGTCCACCAACTTATACTCTTGTGCCATTACTTGTAATGCAAAGAAAACTGAGTGGGTCAGGCTTGGGGGCCTGGTGAGCATATGGGGTTTTCAACCCATAATAATATAATTATTATATTCAACCATCAAACAATCAACTCAATTACCCATCCCTATTATCTTCTTTATTTCTTAAGATTTTACCCTAGGAATTCAACTACCCGTCATTCATTCATTCCTAAGGATTGACCTAAGGAATTAGCACAAACTTCCATTGCTACATAAGGCGCATCTGCCAACATTATCCTTTAAGTGCCTCTGCTAGGATTACGTCATACACTATGAGGCGCGACTTCCAGGTTTATGACATTCTCTTTTAGGCGCATCTGCCGACATTATCCTATAAGCGCATCTACCAGGATTACGACATTCACTACTTGGTGCATCTACCGATATTATTCTTAAATGCATCTGCTAGTATTATGATATTCTCTAATTGGTGCATTTGTCAACCCATGTTCTACCCAACATATTTGTAGATATAAAATACATATACAGTTTAACTCATTTAAAAACTATATAAAACATCCATCCCACACTCATCTCAAATAAACAACAATATATAAACACATAGCACATATTTTATAACAAATACTTCATATTTATGTGTTAAAAGAAAGTAACCACACACTCACCCAAACATATACTTAATACATTCAAACAATACTTGTATTATACCCGTGTTTATGAAAAGGACTATACACCCACACATATAAACAACTTTATAATATACACATAGCATGTATTTTATAGCAAATACTTAATATTTATGTGTTAGAAGAAAGTAACTACACACTCACTTGATCAGAAGATGATCGGACAGCACTACGGCTTGTAGAAGTAGTATTTTTCGGTAGATCTGGAAGATCTTCACAAAAACCGGACTCCTCGCGGGAAGAGCTTCGGCTCGGGAATCTTACTTCTCGGGATCTTTGGGACCTCGGGACTTGCTTCAGGGCTCAGGAATCATACCGGGGCTTCGGGATAATTCTTGCACGAAAAACGATGCAAAAACGCGAGAAAAAGGAAGAAATGAGCAAAGAAGTCGGTTGCCCTCGACACCCTTTTATAGGGGGCTGGAACACGAATTACGCTGGACGTAATTCTAAATTACGTTGGGCGTAACCGGGATAAGAACGCTGACTCCCCCCCCCCCCCCCCGGTGGATAATATCGGATATTTTTAATTAATTTTAAATACCGAAATTATTCAATAAACTTCAATAATTCATATCTTCCTCATACGAACTCCGTTTTCGACGTTCTTTATATCCCCGCGTAGGTGAGACTACGCTCTACAACTTTTATTAGACTCCGTCAGCTAATTTTGACTTTATTTTTAGTAGGTCGGGACAGGAAAATTCTGTTATAAATTCATAACTTCTTCATCCGACGTCCGTTTTCGCCTTTCTTTTTATCGTTTTACTACAATTAATGAGATCTTCGATTCTCATTTAGATTGTTTCGGCTAAAAAGCGCTCGATCTCAAATCGAGTATTCGAGTTGCATACCGCTAAGTCGAAACTTAGAAAAATCATAACTTCCTCATACGAAGTCAGATTTGGACGTTCTTTTTATGCATACTTATGGTTTAACGAACTCTACGACTTTCGGTTAGATTGCTAAGGCTAAATATCACTCTAACGTAAATTCACTTTTTACGTCATTCTGCGTCGTGCCGGTTCTGTCGCGAAACTTCGACAGGTCATAACTTCTTCGTTATAACTCGGATTTCGACGTTCTTTATATGCACGGAAACCTTGTAATATATACTATAACTTAGTTAAGATTATTCATTCTAAATAATCTTTCATCAAAAATTCATTTTTGACACCTATCGTCTCTAAATTGACTAGCCCAGATCTACGGGCGTTACACTTATTCACTGGCCTTCTTCTTCAACAAGAAAGCACCAAAATAACCAAAAGCTTCACAAAAAGACCAAGAATATGGGATAAAAGGACATAAACTCATAAACTAGCAAGATCTAGCAAAACAGTCCTCAAGGTTTGACCTTGATACCCTCTAAAGATGGACAAAGGGTTGCAAGATTTGGATCCACAAGCTTGAGTGCACCAATATTTCAACAATGGCCTTCCTTCACAATCAAAATGCACCAAGAATCACTCTAAAGCTCTAAAACTCTCTCCAAGGGATTAAGGTTTCGAGATGGGGCTAAAAGGGATGGAGGTTGGTCATAAGAAAGGCCTCAAGGTGTTAAGGTCCTTAAATTGGGCTTAAAACCCCAAAAATCAGAGTTTGCACTTTGTACCACTACATCATGTGTAACTAAAGTTATGCCCTGCATAGTAGTAGCATCTGTGCAAGGGTTTAATGAATTACACCCTGGAGACAACCAGAAGTCTCAACGCATATATTCAGCACATACGTATTAATTGCATGTAGACCCAGCTGGTCAGTCTCAACACATATAATCAACATATACACGGTAATAGCACTTAGACCCAACTGGTCATCACATGTATATATATATATATATATATATATATATATATATATATACAACTATTCTACCATACAGGTAAGAATAAGTGAGAAGACTCATCAGATACATATGAATAGTAAATCTCACTCCTGATCTGCCAGAATTAGAGTCCGCCTAATAAGCACAACAAGTAAACCTAGTCAATTAAGGTTATTACTTAAATCATAGGTTCAATCCTACAATTATGCTCCTGAAGGGAAAAAAGACCATTTTTCCATTCCATGGTCCAAAACCCTAAATCTTTTGTCCAAAAGTCAAAAGTCAAGAAGTCCACCCTTTTCGTCTGTACGTGTGACAACCCAAAATTTCCATTTGTATGAACATTATCTATTCAATAGAAGCTAGTCCAGTTTCAGTGATTTTCAGACTTGCCCGAACGAGTTTGTGTACATTAGGGTTTACGTTTCTGGATATATCAGGAGAGTGAATGCTCCTGTAATTGTGAAACTTGAACATTGTAAGTTTCATAATGTTATAGTCCGACTTCCGGAATAAAAATATTTTATGTCAAAATATTTCAGGACTATAAATAGATTTCTGAATTTAATTAATTCATTATTCACAATTCCAACTAGAGAAAAGCCAATTCTCTCTGACGGATCTTCGGGTTTTCATCCCGGATTGTGAGTCTACTTTCCTAAATGTGTTTCAATACTTGTTATATGCTTTATAACATCAATTACATGTCTAAACTACAAGATCCGGGAGTTTACCGCCCAAGAACGTTCTTGGGGAGTAAACTCCAAAACGAAGCCTAAAGGCTACCTAGTCCCATTTTCTTGTTAAGCAACTAGTTAAGGACTTAGTGTATGATCATTAGAGGCTAGAAATCATTCAAGAAACACAAGTTATAGGAGTTTACGGCCAAGGAACTCTCTTGGGCCGTAAACCCCTTTTTAAGGGTCATAAATGCCCTAAATCATCCCCTAAAGCTTAAGGACTTTACCCTCTAATACTTGTGCTTAATTTGGACACCAAAACACTTCAAAATCATAAGGTTTTAGGATTTTACAGCCAAGGAAGGATCTTGGGTCGTAAACCCCTTTTTCAAGTGTTAAAGATGCCCTAAACACCCTAAAAGCCTTAAGACAATTTACCTTGACAACTTGGGACTTGAATGGGGAACAAATGACATCAAAATCACTCCTTAAAGGGATTTTATGGCCAAGGAACATATCTTGGGCCGTAAACTCCAAGTAATGACACAAAAGTGTGCCTAATGTCCCCTTTAGCCTTAGATAAAAACCTAGAAGCTATCCTACATGTGCAAGGGCCTCAAATGAATTAAAACCAACACCCCATAGGAGTTTACGGCCGTAAACTCTAGGGGATATGGTCCTTTGGCCGTAAACTCCCCAAAGGAGCATTCCAAGGCCTTAAACTACTTCAAGGATTATTCCAACAAGGCTAGACTTATCCTAGGATCAAGATAACACTTCAAAACACCCAAAACCTCCATGTGAGGAGTTCATGGCCGTAAACTCAAGGAGTTTATGACCGTAAACTCCAAAGGTGGGGTTTGTTGGGTGGTGAACTCATATACAAGGTCATTGGTGCATAAAACCCCTTTTGCCTTGTCCCGGATCAACTTAGATGCAACCATTAGGACCTACAACACTTATATAAAGTGTATACATGTTCCTAAGTGTCTTATCTTACTTTGTTAAGTTATTATTTGGCTAATTAGTTATATATATGCTCATTATATGATAACTAGGCTCGAACGTGTACACAAGTCTCCATTTGCCACATAGCACGGTACCCGATACATCAACTTCAGTCTACTCACCACAAGTGAGTTTATACCCCTTTAATCAACCTTTGAAATAATTTTAAATGTTTTAAATACTTTATGGGGGGAATACAAGTCAAATACTTATTGTTATTACATCAATCACATGTGATTGCATAAATCACATGTGATTAATAACTAGAAAACCAATGATTTTATCACTGTTCAACTGTTTATCAAACTGTTTCACTTCAAAATGTTTTACAAACTCTTTTTACTTATCAAATGCTTTTATTAAACTTTGTTTTACTTCTTATAAATTGCATGCCCATATATGTATATATATATATATATATATAAGTAATGTTTAAAGGGCTTAGGAAGGCCATCCGCCCTATTTCCTTTTCGCGCACTGAGATGTGGTCTGGTGGGATTTCGGGTGACCATCCAAGGGTCGTTTCCATATTAGTTATATATCATTTATACATGTATAGACATAACAAGTACTTCCATATTCATATTTACCAATACATGGATAGCTAGTTACCATCGGGGTAATATAATACATATACAATGATGCTAGAAACAATATATATACAATGATGCTAGAAACAATACATATACAACGATGCTAGAAACAATACATATACATCTATGCTAGAAACAATACATATACAATGATGCTAGAAACAATACATATACAATGATGCTAGAAACAATACATATACAATGATGCTAGAAACAATACATATACAACGATGCTAGAAACAATACATATACAGCTATACTAGAAACAATACATATACAACTATACTAGAACGAGAAACATTACATATACATGAATACTTTAATTATTGTGATTTAAATCGGAGCATGACTTAAATGTCATGGCTCGAGTTGTAGCCAGAATTCTCTTGGAGGGAGAGCGTGAGTTTGCGTATACATCTATACTGGATTGACAATCCTACACCTAGCTGCTAGCTACAGCCAGACCTGCAGGTCTGCGGGTGCCAAACGTCATTCCGTTATTACGACTATTCATTATGTCGTTGTTACTAGTCGATAGTATGCTGCAATTTATAACATAATGCCTTAATATAAATCCGGTTTAAGGTAGTTAGTACAACAGTAGTTCTTATAATACAAGACTACAGTACTACAATGATTTACCCATTACATATTTTAGTGATAACCTCACTTAAACGTTAATGTACAAACTATATTTTGTTAAATGATAGTTACACTTGGGAAATCACACACTTTTACATCAAACGAGCATACAAAACAGTTAAGCCTTGGTAGAAGGCTACTTTAATAGAAAATATAGGTTTTTCTAGAGAGATTCAAACTTTTACAGACAATTGCAAACCTTTACATACATTTTACAAACTTATACTTGATACGTGTTCAAACATTTTTGGATGACAACTACAGACACTAAAATACTTATGAACTCGCCAGCTTAATGCTGATAAACTCTTTCAAAATAATTTGTATTCTCAGGTCATCAGTAGACAGGTACCGAGGCCAGCTTTTGAGAAGATGGAGCGCATTCAAGACTCATCTTATTATTTTGATATACATTATTTTTGGTGTCTATACTGTACAGAACACGCTTGTATTAAAATTATATATTTAATGCAATGGATGATGTTGTTTGCTTATTTACATTTACTGTGTTGTGATATATTACATGACATCCTCCGCCCCAGAACGTTTCCGTCGTTCTTGGTTTTGGGGTGTGACAGATTGGTATCAGAGCATTGTTTATAGTGAATCAAGTATATCAGCCCATAAAAGATATACTAAACTATAAACCCATTTGGTATTAAAACACTCTGACCATGAGTCTATACTCAAAATACTAAAATATTTAATTAGGTATACTAGTCTACATTCATACTAAAACCAGTGTCACAACAACAAGAACAAAAGTAATACGATTGTTAAATATCACAGGTAAGCTCGGGGATATATGGTCAGTCCTGGGAATGGCATAGCCTGATCAACTATGTTGGTCCGAGGAGTGATTAGCATATGCCCTAGAATGGTTGTGATGTGTTAACAAGTCTAAAAACTTACCAACAATACTACAAGAAGATCAATAGAAACTAAACTTAAAATACTATAGGTGTATTTTGTACTACTAACTACATATAGACTATATCCTTATACCTCTCTTCTCGCGTAGATTTAAATGACTGGATTCCATCACGGCGACCCGTACCTTCCAAATGAAGGCAATGCAGGATGGCTAGAAGCAAAGTCTGACGATGAACACCAAGTCCCGTTGGATGATCATCAAGTTGAAGGCTTCTCAGATGGATCAGACTCTGAGCCCGAAGTCAACAACCTACCTCCAGTAGGTCAAGCCAGAACAACAACCCTCGACCAGCTTTTCTAGGTCCCACTCCCTTGTGGGTAGATAACATGAATCGCTGGAGTGACGAACAGGGTCAACCCTTACCATATTTTGGGGACCAAACCTTTTACAACGTCAGCGATGGTGGCTCTGCTGACCGAGCTCTACCTGTCATTATCCGTAGAATAGCTCATAATGTCGAGCAAGGTCGAGCAGCCATCGACCGGGTCGTGGAGATTGATGTCAACTCTGGTGTCAACACAGTCCGCATTCGCCGTCTCGAAGAAGACATGGAACGGACCCGGAGAACCAATGAAACCCTACAGCAACATCTGGTTGCCTCTCAAGCAGAAGTCATGGAACTTCGAGCTCGTCAAAGGGATCATGAGCGACACCTTCAAGAGGTGGTACGTCAAATGAGAGACCTTAGGGTTCTCCCGAGGAATACTCATCGCCGATAGATGATGTCTAGTACATCATTATCTTTTGGGTTAAGGATTAGCCTTTAAACATCCGTGCTCTAAGTAGCACTTATCTGTAAAATATTCCTAACTTTCAGTACTCTAATTAGGAATCTAAGAATTGTCAAACTTTCCGTATGGTATGATGTAAGACCTACTGTTAGGTCAATTTTCATTGAACTCGTTACATCAGTAATACCAATATTGTTGACAACTGCCTACTCTGTGGGAAGAATCCTTACATTTGGGTTTTCCTACACATCTTTCTGGTTATGATCTCAAACACTCACTCAATTGTTAGGCTATGGTTAGTTAGTCCATGTGTCATTCGCATATTACTTACAAATTGATTCTTACCACTTTTCTCATCTTTATAAACTTATAGCTGAAAGATGCCTCCTCGCAAATCTCCCCGGAATAACCCTACACCTACACCACCTCCGGTCATTGATACAGCAGCCCTAAATGCTGCCGTAGCTGCAGCAGTGGCAATTGCCATGGCACATTATCACTCTACTGATGCCAGCAGAGGTGGAACCCCGGTTAACTCCATTCCGGTTGAAACTCCTGTGCGCTCGCGAGAGTGCTCTTACAAGGATTTCACCAACTGCAAGCCGAAGTCCTTTCATGGGACCGGCGGAGTCATTGCTCTCTCGCAATGGCTCGAGAAGACTGAATCAGTTTTCGAAATTTGTTCTTGCCCTGCTGCGAGCAAAGTCAAATATGCTGCATGCACCTTCGAAGGGAAGGCACTGACGTGGTGGAACGGCCACGTTCAATCTCTAACTCTCGTCGTGGCCAACGACATAGGCTGGGATACGATGAAAGACCTCATGATTGAGGAATACTGCCCGAGGGGCGAGATCCAGAAACTAGAACAGGAGCTTTGGAGCCTGACCATGAAGGGCACCAACATTATTACTTACACTGTCCGGTTTAGCGAACTGGTGGCCCTCTGCCCTAATATGGTTCCCACTGAAGGGAAGAAGATCGAACGGTACATATGGGGGCTAGTGCCTCCGTATCAGGGGAATGTCCTATCATCAAACCCCGCTACCTTCGACAGTGCCAAGCGACTGGCACAGCGACTTATTGACCATGGTGTCAAAACCCCTGCAACCACAACAACCCTAGCCATCTCAGAACCTTCCAAACCCGCTGACACAAAGCGGAAGTTCTGGGATGACAAGAAGAGGCAGCGAGCTTCCAAGAAGCAGCAAATTGTGGCAGTACATGCCGCAGTAACCCCTACGGCTACTACTGCTCCGACGAAGCAGTATGCTGGAAGTTCGCCGAAGTGCAACAAATGCAACTTCCACCACAACGGCCCCTGCCGTGAAATGCAGTGCTCTAACTGCAACAGGAAAGGACACACCGTCCATTTCTGTAAGTTCCCGGCACAACCGATCACACAAGTCCCCGACTCCGGCACAAGCCCGACTTGCTATGGATGTGGCGAAACAGGCCACTATAAGAGGGACTGCCCCAAAGCGAGAAATGCTGGAGGAGCAGGGAGGGTACTGGCTATAGGCCACGGGGAAGCAGTTGCTGACCCGACAGTGGTGACTGGTACGTTCCTCCTCGATAACTCCTATGCATGCATTATGTTCGATAGTGGAGCGGAGCGAAGCTTCGTGAACCACAAATTTGCTCGCATGCTTAAACAACAACCACACGCACTTAAAGAACAATTCACAATAGAAATGGCTAATGGAAAAACAGAAAACACCAGTAGCATATACTTAGGATGTATCCTAACCCTAGATAACCATTCGTTCCCAATCGACCTCATGCCGGTCTCAATAAAAAGTTTCGACGTCATCATCGGCATGGATTGGTTGAGTCTTCATCGCGCCGACATATGTGCTTCGAGAAAGCAGTCCGACTAAAACTTCCGTCTAACGAAACTCTTATAGTCTACGGCGACAAACCTGGTGCGAGTCTTCGCATTATATCAAGTATTCAAGCACAGAAATATCTGCGCAAAGAATACCACGCATTCCTTGCTCACGTCGTCGACACGAACCTCGAAACGAAAGAACTAAAGAACATTCCAGTAGTGAGCGACTTCCCCGACATTTTCCCAGAAGAACTACCTGGATTACCTCCGCAACGACAGGTCGAGTTTAGAATCGACTTAGTCCCAGGAGCTACCCCAGTAGCCAAATCGCCCTACCGCTTAGCACCAGCAGAGATGCAGGAATTATCTGGTCAACTTAACGAACTGCTCAGCAAGGGCTTCATAAGACCAAGCTTCTCACCTTGGGTAGCACTGGTCTTGTTCGTTAAGAAGAAAGACAGATCATTCCGTATGTGTATCGACTACAGAGAACTCAACAAACTGACGGTCAAAAATCGTTACCCTCTGCCTCGCATAGACGATCTATTTGACCAACTGCAAGGGGCGAACTATTTTTCCAAAATTGATCTGAGATCCGGATATCACCAGTTACGAGTGCTCGAGGAGGATGTGCCGAAGACAGCCTTCCGAACTCGTTACGGACACTATGAGTTCGTGGTGATGCCATTCGGATTGACCAATGCGCCAGCAGTTTTCATTGACCTGATGAACAGAGTATGCCGACCTTACTTGGATCAGTTCGTCATCGTTCTCATTAACGACATCCTGATCTACTCCCGAAGTAAGGAAGAGCATGGCGATCACCTACGACTAGTTTTAGGAACTTTACGAACGGAGAAACTTTATGCAAAGTTCTCAAAATGTGAATTTTGGATCCGAAGAGTCGAATTCTTAGGACACGTGGTAAGCGAAGAGGGAATCCACGTGGACCCATCCAAAATTAAAGCCATTGAGAACTGGTCAGCACCCAAGATGCCGACAGAAATTCGTTAATTTCTAGGCCTCGCTGGCTACTACTGCAGATTCATTCAGAACTTCTCCCGAATAGCGAAACCTCTTACAACCCTGACCCAGAAAGGCGTGGCCTTTGACTAGGAAGAGAAACAAGAGAGAGCGTTCCAAACGCTCAAACGAGCCTTGTGCACCGCGCCAATACTATCTCTCCCTGAAGGGATAGAAGACTTCGTAGTCTATTGCGATGCATCGAACCAAGGGCTCGGGTGTGTTCTGATGCAGCGAGGTAAGGTCATCGCCTACGCCTCCAGACAGTTGAAGACACACGAAGTTAACTATTCGACCCACGATCTTGAACTGGGAGCAGTGGTGTTTGCTCTGAAGATCTGGAGACATTACTTGTATGGAACGAAAAGCACTATCTTTACCGACCACAAGAGTTTACAACACATATTCGATCAGAAGGAGCTCAACATGAGACAACGACGATGGGTCGAGCTACTCAGTGATTACGAATGCGATATTCGTTATCATCCGGGTAAATCCAACGTAGTAGCAGACGCCCTAAGTCGGAAGGAATATTCTGGTCGCAGGGTCAAGTCATTGTCAATAACCATCCATTCACACTTGTCTAACCAAATTCAGGCGGCCCAACTTGAAGCCATGAAACTTGAAAATGTGACGAGTGAATCCCTCAGAGGAATGGACAAGAATTTAGAAGCCAAGGGTGACGGAGCCTTATACTTCATGGACCGGATCTGGACATCGAAACACGGTGGTTTCCGAGACTTAGTCATGACCGAGGCGCACAACACTCGGTATTCCGTCCACCTAGGTTCAGATAAGATGTATCTGGATCTTAAAAAGCTATACTGGTGGCCTAATATGAAAGCAGAGATTGCTACCTTCGTAAGTAAATCCCTTACTTGCACAAAGGTTAAGGTCGAGTACCAGAAGCCCTCCGGTTTACTGCAACAACCAGAGATTCCAGAATGGAAGTGGGAGCGGATCACTATGGATTTCATAACCAAGTTGCCCAAGACAACGGGTGGACTTGATACCATATGGGTCATCGTTGATAGATTGACCAAGTCTGCACACTTCCTGCCAATCAAAGAAACCGACAAGATGGAGAAACTTACGAGAACATACATTAGGGAAATCGTACGGTTACATGGTGTACCTATATCCATTATCTCCGATAGAGATAGTAGGTTCACCTCAAGATTCTGGCAATCACTATAACATTCCCTGGGAACAAGGCTAGACATGAGCACAGCCTACCATCCACAGACCGACGGACAGAGTGAGAGGACGATCCAGACTTTAGAAGATATGTTGCATGCTTGTGTAATTGACTTTGGAAAAGCGTGGGATACCCATTTACCCCTCGTCGAATTTTCCTACAACAACAGTTATCACACGAGCATAAAGGCAGCACCATTTGAAGCTCTCTACGGCCGAAAGTGCAGATCCCCTCTGTGCTGGGCTGAGCTGGGTGATACCCAATTAGCTAGGGGGCAAGCTTCTGACAGCACTCTCACCGGTCCGGAAATCATTCGGGAAACGACAGAGAAGATCGTTCAGATTCGTGAACGATTGAAAGCCTCTAGAGACCGACAGAAGAGCTACGCTGATAAACGAAGAAAACCTTTGGAATTTCAGGTGGGAGACCGAGTTCTTCTCAAAGTCTCACCCTAGAAGGGCTTCATACGCTTCGGTAAGCGTGGGAAGCTTAATCCTAGGTACATAGGGCCTTTCGAGATTCTCGCAAGAGTCGGCCTACAAACTTGATCTACCCGACACACTTCGTAACGTACATTCTACATTCCACGTATCTAACTTGAAAAAGTGTCTGTCCGACGAGACTCTCGTAATCCCACTCGACGAGATCGAGATCAACGAGAGCCTCAACTTCGTGGAAGAACCTGTAGAGATCATGGACCGTGAGGTCAAGCAGACGAAACAAAGCCGTATCCTTATCGTGAAGGTTTGCTGGAACGCCAAGCGAGGACCAGAATTCACTTGGGAACACGAGGATCAAATGAAACTGAAATATCTTCATCTTTTCGCTTAGTTATTTGTAACTTCTTATTTGCTTAAATTCTAATTTCGGGACGAAATTCCTTCTAATGGGGGGATGATGTGACAACCCGAAATTTCCATTTGTACGAACATTATCTATTCAATAGAAGCTAGTCCAGTTTCAGTGATTTTCAGACTTGCCCGAACGAGTTTGTGTACATTAGGGTTTACGTTTCTGGATATATCAGGAGAGTGAATGCTACTGTAATTGTGAAACTTGAACATTGTAAGTTTCATAATGTTATAGTCCGACTTCCGGAATAAAAATATTTTCTATCAAAATATTTCAGGACTATAAATAGATTTCTGAATTTAATTAATTCATTATTCACAATTCCAACTAGAGAAAAGCCAATTCTCTCTGACGGATCTTCGGGTTTTCATCCCGGATTGTGAGTCTACTTTCCTAAATGTGTTTCAATACTTGTTATATGCTTTATAACATCAATTACATGTCTAAACTACAAGATCCGGGAATTTACCGCCCAAGAACGTTCTTGGGGAGTAAACTCCAAAACGAAGCCTAAAGGCTACCTAGTCCCATTTTCTTGTTAAGCAACTAGTTAAGGACTTAGTGTATGATCATTAGAGGCTAGAAATCATTCAAGAAACACAAGTTATAGGAGTTTACAGCCAAGGAACTCTCTTGGGCCGTAAACCCCTTTTTAAGGGTCATAAATGCCCTAAATCATCCCCTAAAGCTTAAGGACTTTACCCTCTAATACTTGTGCTTAATTTGGACACCAAAACACTTCAAAATCATAAGGTTTTAGGATTTTACAGCCAAGGAAGGATCTTGGGTCGTAAACCCCTTTTTCAAGTGTTAAAGATGCCCTAAACACCCTAAAAGCCTTAAGACAATTTACCTTGACAACTTGGGACTTGAATGGGGAACAAATGACATCAAAATCACTCCTTGAAGGGAGTTTACGGCCAAGGAACATATCTTGGGCCGTAAACTCCAAGTAATGACACAAAAGTGTGCCTAATGTCCCCTTTAGCCTTAGATAAAAACCTAGAAGCTATCCTACATGTGCAAGGGCCTCAAATGAATTAAAACCAACACCCCATAGGAGTTTACGGCCGTAAACTCTAGGGGATATGGTCCTTTGGCCGTAAACTCCCCAAAGGAGCATTCCAAGGCCTTAAACTACTTCAAGGATTATTCCAACAAGGCTAGACTTATCCTAGGATCAAGATAACACTTCAAAACACCCAAAACCTCCATGTGAGGAGTTCACGGCCGTAAACTCAAGGAGTTTATGACCGTAAAATCCAAAGGTGGGGTTTTTTGGGTGGTGAACTCATATACAAGGTCATTGGTGCATAAAACCCCTTTTACCTTGTCCCGGATCAACTTAGATGCAACCATTAGGACCTACAACACTTATATAAAGTGTATACATGTTCCTAAGTGTCTTAAATTACTTTGTTAAGTTATTATTTGGCTAATTAGTTATATATATGCTCATTATATGATAACTAGGCTCGAACGTGTGAACAAGTCTCCGTTTGCCACATAGCACGGTACCCGATACATCAACTTCAGTCTACTCACCACAAGTGGGTTCATACCCCTTTAGTCAACCTTTGAAATACTTTTAAATGTTTTAAATACTTTATGGGGGGAATACAAGTCAAATACTTATAATTATTACATCAATCACATGTGATTGCATAAATCACATGTGATTAATAACTAGAAAACCAATGATTTTATCACTGTTCAACTGTTTATTAAACTGTTTCACTTCAAAATGTTTTACAAACTCTTTTTACTTATCAAATGCTTTTATTAAACTTTGTTTTACTTCTTATAAATTGCATGCCCATATATGTGTATATATATATATATAAGTAATGTTTAAAGGTCTTAGGAAGGCCATCCGCCCTATTTCCTTTTCGCGCACTGAGATGTGGTTTGGTGGGATTTTGGGTGACCATCCGAGGGTCGTTTCCATATTAGTTATATATCATATATACATGTATAGACATAACAAGTACTTCCATATTCATATTTACCAGTACATCGATAGCTAGTTACCATCGGGGTAATACAATACATATATAATGATGCTAGAAACAATACATATACAATGATGCTAGAAACAATACATATACAACGATGCTAGAAACAATAGATATACAGCTATGCTAGAAACAATACATATACAATGATGCTAGAAACAATACATATACAATGATGCTAGAAACAATACATATACAACGATGCTAGAAACAATACATATACAGCTATACTAGAAACAATACATATACAACTATACTAGAACGAGAAACATTACATATACATGAATACTTTAATTATTGTGATTTAAATCGGAGCATGACTTAAATGTCATGGCTCGAGTTGTAGCCAGAATTCTCTTGGAGGGAGAGCGTGAGTTTGCGTATACATCTATATTGGATTGACAATCCTACACCTTGCTGCTAGCTACAGCCGTACCTGCAGGTCTGCGGGTGCCAAACGTCATTCTGTTATTATGACTATTCATTATGTCGTTGTTACTAGTCGATAGTATGCTGCAATTTATCATATAATGCCTTAATATAAATCCGGTTTAAGGTAGTTAGTACAACAGTAGTTCTTATAATACAAGACTACAGTACTACAATGATTTACCCATTACATATTTTAGTGATAACCTCACTTAAACGTTAATGTACAAACTATATTTTGTTAAATGATAGTTACACTTGGGAAATCACACACTTTTACATCAAACGAGCATACAAAATAGTTAAGCCTTGGTAGAAGGCTACTTTAATAGAAAATATAGGTTTTTCTAGAGAGATTCAAACTTTTACATACAATTGCAAACCTTTACATACATTTTACAAACTTATACTTGATACATGTTCAAACATTTTTGGATGACAACTACAGACACTAAAATACTTATGAACTCACCAGCTTAATACTGATAAACTCTTTCAAAATAACTTGTATTCTCAGGTCATCAGTAGACAGGTACCGAGGCCAGCTTTTGAGAAGATGGAGCGCATTCAAGACTCATCTTATTATTTTGATATACATTATTTTTGGTGTCTATACTGTACAGAACACGCTTGTATTAAAATTATATATTTAATGCAATGGATTATGTTGTTTGCTTATTTACATTTACTGTGTTGTGATACATTACATGACATCCTCCGCCCCAGAACGTTTCCGCCGTTCTTGGTTTTGGGGTGTGACAGTACGTAGGGCCTACAACTCGAGTCGACAATCATCAAGGACAATCCTGGCTACGTGGGGCATAGCCAGGAGTACGCCCAACATACTCTGCCTGGTCCATAATAAACAAGTTTTACGTCTTAATCCTTTAAGACACTTATCCCAACTTCATATCTGACCACTATAGAATGTGTTAACTAATAAATTCATTGACTTTAAGCCTTTTCATGGCTAGATAAGGCTCAAAACATAAAACCTTAACTTCTACAACAATTTAAGTCACTCAACTCATGCATGGGCCAAGGGAAAGATCAAGCAGCCATTTTTATGAATCTAAGCACATTAATACATCTAAAACGACAGCCAGTATGCTCTGGAGTACCCACATACTCACAATGGTCCAATTTTTAGGACAAAAAGCTCATAAAACCCATCTTAAGAGATCTAGAAAGAACATCATAAAGGTATATACTTTATACCTTCAAAAGATGCACAAAGTGAGGTAGATTCTAGATCCACAAGCTTGCATGCAACACCACCTTATTCACTGGCCTTCTTCTTCAACAAGAAAGCACCAAAATAACCAAAAGCTTCACAAAAAGACCAAGAATAGCTCATACCCAAAAAGACCAAGAATATGGGACAAAAGGACATAACTCATAAACTAGCAAGATCTAGCAAAACATTCATCAAGGTTTGACCTTGATACCCTCTGAAGATGGACAAAGGGTTGCAAAATTTGGATCCACAAGCTTGAGTGCACCAATATTTCAACAATGGCCTTCCTTCACAATAAAAATGCACCAAGAATCACTCTAAAGCTCTAAAACTCTCTCCAAGGGATTAAGGTTTCGAGATGGGGCTAAAAGGGATGGAGGTTGGTCATAAGAAAGGCCTCAATGTGTTAAGGTCCTTAAACTGGGCTTAAAACCTCGAAAATTAGAGTTTGCACTTTGTACCACTATATCATGTGTAACTAAAGTTATGCCTTGCATAGTAGTAGCATCTGTGCAAGGGTTTAATGAATTACACCCTGCATAATCCCAATCTATGCACTACATATACCCTTATAAACCAAAAAAAAATTAAACTTAAAAATTATAAGGAAACATACCTGAGGAACAGGTGTTAAAACTCTCCCCCACTTGAATCATACATCACTGCTTACTAAATCAAATGACACCTGTCCAAGGTGATACCTTCAGGAGTACCATATCTCCAATCTGAAACTCCAACTCATAACACCATCGATCCGCATGACTCTTTTGGCGGCTCTGATATGTCGGTAATCTCTACCTGACATGCTGAATAAGCTCTATTGTCTTGAGCACTATCTCAATGCTCCCTAAGACCATCTATTAGACCTTTCCCCAACAAATAAGGGACCATCACTTTCTCCCATAGATAATCCTGAATGGATGCATACTAATGATGGTTGTTGTTGTAAGAGAACTCAACCAACTAGAGGTAGGAGTCCCAACTCCCACCAAAATCAATAATACAAGCCCTTAACATGTCCTCGAATTTCTGAATGGTCTGTTTGCTATTCTCGTCTATCTGTGGATGGTAGGAGGTGCTGAAGTGCAACCGGGTACACAATTCCTCATGAAACCTCTTCTAAAATCTGGAAGTCAAACGAACATCCGGATTAGACACGATAGAAATGGGTACACCAAGGCGAGCTACCACCTCCCGAACATAAACCTCGGTCAATTTCTTGGAGGAAGAGCTCTCACACATAGCTAGAAAGTGAGCGCTCTTCTTCAAACGGTCCACTAACACCCATATGCATTAAAACCCTTGCCAGTCCTAGGTAGTTTAGTAATAAAATCCATTGCAATTTGCTCCCATTTCCACAATGAGACCTCTAGAGGCTGAAACTTTGCATGCGGGCACTGATGTTCAGCCTTGACCTTTCGTAAGGTCAAGCACCACTCCATGAACCAAACTATATCTCTCTTCATGCTTGGACACTAGTATCATTGTCTTGGGTCATGATATATTTTTGTAACTCTCGGGTTAATGTAAAATTTCAATTTGTAGGCTTCATCCATCAAAACTTGCTGAGATCCACCAGTGTAAGGCACCTAAACCCTAGCATGTAGTGTTAACAATCTTCTACTATCTATGTCAAAAGTTGAAGCGACTGAGCATCTCTAATCATCTCCAAGACTAGAGTCATCCTCAAACACACCCTATGAATTGGAGCGTTAACCGCCTTACGGCTCAGAGCGTCAGCTACCATGTCGGCCTTACCTAGGTGGTATAAAATCTCTTAATCGTAGTCCTTCACTACATCAATCCGCCTCATCTTATGGTCTACATATATGGTACAGTAAACCCCATAAAAATAATGATGCCAAATCGTATGGGAGACAACCACCACCCCTAACTCAAGATCATGAGTACGATACTTTGCTTCATGGGGCTTTAACTACCTCGAAACGTATGCAATCACATGCCCTCTCTGCATCAAAACTTCACCCAAACTTATGATGGATGCATCACAACAAACCACGAAATCCTCAACCCCCTCAAGGAGGGTAAGTATTGGCGCCTCACAAAGATCTTGATGATGGTTATCGAATGACGTCTACTGCTTAGGCTTCCAACTAAACAAAACATCATATGTCATCAACTTAGAGAGAGGAATTGCATTCCTAGTGAAGTCTCAAATGAACCTCTGACAGTAAACTACCAAACCAAGGAAACTCTAAATTTCAGAGGGAGACTATGGAACCTCTTATTGTAAGATCGCCTTAATCTAGGTCGGGTCAACCAAGATATCATCATTGTTGACGAGGTGTACCACAAATTGAAGCTCCCATAACTAGAACCTATATTTAGAGAACTTGACTTATAACCTCTCTGCCCGTAGAACTCTAAAAATATCATGAAGGTGATCCTCATGCTACCCCCTGGTCCTAAAATAGACCAAGATATCATCAATGAAAAAATCATTGACCAGTCCAACATAGGCCTACACATCCAGTTCATAAGTTCCATGAACACTATCGATGCATGGGTGAGCCTAAAAGGAATCACCACGAACTCGTAATATCAATAACGATTCTGAAAGCCCGTCTTCAGTATATCCTCCCCTCAAACCCTCTCCTGATGGTAGCCATACCTTAGATTAATCTTGGAAAACTAGGATGCTACCTGTAGTAGATCAAAGAGATCATCAATCCTCGACAACTGATAACGGTTCTTCATTTTCAACTTGTTCAAATCCTGGTAATCAATATACATCTAGTGTAAACCATTCTTCTTGTTCAAAAAAAGGATCGATGTTCCCCAAGACGAACTGCTCAGCCATATAAATCTTTTCGTAACAACTCCTGAATCTGAGAGGACAACTCTTGCATCTCCGAGGGCACAAGGCAATAAGTTTCCTTGGTAATTGGGGCCGCACTAGGGATCAGATTGATCCAAAGCTCTACCTACCTACTGGGAGGCCCACCAGCTAAATCGTTAGGAAAAACGTTAAGGAAATCATGCACTACTGGAACATCATAAATCACATCCAATTCTTTCCCATCCTCCTGCGTATCAACCACATGTGCAAGATAACCCATACACCCATGATGTAGGCACTATCTTGCTCTGGAGGCAGAACATAGTGACGAGTCGTGTCGAATTTTTGTGATTTTCGGTTTTCTTTCTCTTCCTCTTGCACATTTTTAGGATCTTCATTAGGAATTGGGATCATAGGGGTAATTATCTTTCCACTCCTAGTCATCACGATGTTTATGTGTGCACCTCTCGGATTTTTCTCAGTATTACTAGGAAGTCCACCCGATGCTCTTCCGTTGATTTGTTGTGCAAGTTGGCCTAACTATTTTTCAATATTTAGGATAGAGGCTTGCTAATTTCTCATTAACGTTTGTTTCTCTTTCATCATTGACTTTTGTTCTCGTATCGCAACATCGTTCTCGTTATGTCTTTTCTCGGATGTGGCTGCAAATCTTGTGAGTATATCTTCAAAATCCATTCTCTTTTCTTGCATCAGCTCCTCCTTTTGATAGAAACCTCCTGTCTTCAGCCTATATTTCTCCTCCTTTTCCTTCTTGTACTCATCGTATGGTAGCCAATCCTTTCTTGGTTTCTACCAGTCCTCATCATATCTATTGTCACTCGAATAACACACTTGCACTTTTCGGTTCGCATGCTCATCAAGATCACAATCTCTTGTAAGGTGAGACCCGCTACAATTCTCACATCCCACCCGGATGGCGTGGATGGATTGATCCGTCTTTTTCATTCTTATGTCCATACTTTCCAATTTAGCCATCATTGCTTCCATATTATTGAAAACTGAGTTCACCGCCCCTCGAGTTGAGTAACTCCTTGGGTTATGATATTCTCTAGAGTACTTAGAGAATTCTTCAATTAGCTCCTTTATAACCGCGGGTGCTTTTTTCGTGAGTGGTCCTTAGGATTCAAGGAGCTACCTAGTTTTCACGTTTACTCCATCATAGAAAATGGAGACTTCTTGCTGAATGTTTAGATTACTGTGGGGGAAGTTCCTCAACAAGCCTTTGTATCTTTCCCATGCCTCATATAGTGATTCGCCTACTTGTTTCTCGAAATTTGCAATAACTTTCTTCAAATTTGATATTTTTGAGGGAGGGAAAAATTGATTAATAAACTCTTCACGCATTTTAGCCCATGTGGTGATGGATCCTATAGGGAGTGATTTTAGCCAATCTTTCGTGGCTCCCTTAAATGTGACTGGTAGCATACGAAGCAAAATAGTCTCGCGAGGTACAATGGGGATATTAAAGTAGTCGGCTATGTCGTTGACCTCATCGATATGCTAGTATGTGTCTTCATGTTCTTTCCCATAGAATGGGATGTCCTTGAGTTGGGCGACTATGTGACCTTTCAAATCAAAGTTAACAAGACAATTCACCAAATCAAATTAATGCAAGCCATAAAATCACACCATATTCATAAATTCATCTACTCTAAACAGAAGTTAAAAGTTTTTAGCTCATATCTACAGCAATTAACTGTTGGATTAGGTGTCTACGTTCATAACTATTTCTGGGATGTACTTGACCCGGTCGGCATGGTCCATTTAGGTTGCATGGCATTGCAACACTTTGACAGACTAAATGAGAGAAATGTCACTTTAGGTTTATTAATATATTATAAGTTCTAATATATTAATAATATTATTTAATTAGTATTGATCAAGAATTAATTTGGAATTAATTAAGTGATCAAAAATGTAACGCCCGCAGATCCGGGCTAGTCAATTTAGAGACAATAAGCATCAAAAATGAGTTTTTGATGGAAGATTATTTAGAAGGATTAATCTTAAAGAATTTGTAGTATATATTACAAGGGTTCAATACATATAAAGAACGCCGAAATCCGAGTTATAACGAAGAAGTTATGACCCATCGAGGTTTTTCGGCAAACCGGCACGACACTGGGAGATGTAAATCGTGAATTTACGATAGAGGATGTTTTACCTTAGTGATATAAACAAAATTCGTATAATATATTAAACTGAGAGCATCAATAAAAAGAACGCCCAAATCTGACTTCGTATGAGGAAGTTATGAATTTTCTAACATTTGGCATAGCAGTGCACGACCCGAAGCTCAAATTTTAGATCGAGCATTTTTTGTCCTACGCAACCTAAAGGAGAATTGAAGATCTCATTAATAGGAACTCAACGGTAAAAATACAGACGAAAACAGACTCCGTATGTAGAAGTTATGAATTTTACGCGGACATTTAACAGTATAATCTCCTCGTAATGTTAAATTTAAGATCGGTCGAGAATTAGCTGACGGAGTCAAAATGAAAGTTGTAGATATTATTTTTACCTACGCGTGGATATAAATAAAGTCAAAAATGGAGGTCGTATGTGAAGGTTATGGATTTTAGAAGTCGGAAGTGTGCTGTGCGAAAATTGGTGATGTAGCACAATCTTGGTCATTACTTTCTCCCCAAGTCTTGCCACTAGATGGTGACATGTGGCACCAAGTTCAACCATTTTTCACCCTATAAATAGAACCTCTCCCACCCTCATTTTCTTCATACCTTTCCCATTATTTCTTCTCTTTACTCTCTCTCTCTCTCTCTCTCTCTCTCTAGCCCTGAAACCCCCCGAAAAGCCTAGGGAACCTCCCTAACACGAGGTGGAAGCCCCAGAGTGTTCGACGGCTCCGAGAAGAAGAGTTTTCGGCTCGAGAACGCTACTCTAAGCAAAACCCGCTTTTCTATAAAAACCCACTGTAAGTAAGCTACGCCTACGCTATTTTTAATATATCGTTTATTTTATTATAGTAACGTTATTAGGAACTTATAATTAGTACTTGGGCTATTATTATGGGTTATATAAGTATTATTTAACGCTAATATAATAGTAATAATAGCTATACTATTAATTAGTCTCGGCAAATAATAGCCTAAACTCTATGGTAATAATACTAGGTTTCGTCGAAGGAAATTATTTTTAAGAAGCGAAGCGCTGTCTGAGTTCGGATTCACCACCTTTTCAAGTGAGTGCATGGTCACTTTCATCTTACACATAGATATGAAGTATTTTATATAAATTACGTGATATGTGTGTATATTATCTTTATACTTGCTATCTATGTTGGATGAACGATTTTTATAAACGTTTTAAATGATTTAAATCGTATATGTATTTTATATGTACAAAATGTGTTGGGTAAAACATGGGTAGATGTAATAGTTGCTGTGTGACCAAATAAAATAATGAGAGGCCTCGATATAAATGTTATTGATGATCCAGTCATCTAGCGGAGTATAGATGACAACCACAGGCTATTCTAGACAGTCAAGTGGAACGCTAGCAGGCTCGCAACCCGTAGGTGTTTATTTGAACTGTGTGCTCACCAGCAGTACTCCATCCCCCACATGGTTGCCTTAATTGACATGAATTGTTGAGGAACCCCCGAAGCATGTGTTGTCACCCCGATGAAAATCCTTATACTAGGTCCCTTGTGTTAGATGTTTTAGGAACGTAAAGTGAGGATAACAGGAACGGGTAATCGGGTTTGTTTGGTTTGATAAAGTTAATAAACTTATTTATTGTGGGTTGAAAACCCTATGTACTCACCAGGTTTCCCAACCTGACCCACTCAGTTTATTTGTATCACAGGTGTTGATATGAAGTCAAATTACACTGAGAGATTAAGGAGATATAAATCACTAGTGATAATGAATGTAAGTTTTGTTTATGCTTATGTTTCTTTATTGACGATGACATCCCAAATGTTTTTAAATGAATAAAAATATTTTTCTTCAGAAATGCTTTGATAACGTATTTATCATGTTTTACAAGGAACAAATTTCGCAACATTTTTATTAAAAGAGGTACTCTGATTTTTATAAAGCATAAACAAAATCGGTCTTTTCTGGCCGTGAAAATGGAGATGTCACAAAAAAGAGACTAATAAAATATACAGGGTTAGCTATGTAAATCATCAATTCTTGTATAGTGGGCTAATGATCCATGGTTATTGAATTGTGCTAAAAACCATAAGGTGCTCCATGGATAGTCCATGGAGGTTATGAATCCATGGATCATGAAATATGAAAAGCCATGCACATTAGGGTTTACATGGAGTAACCCTACATATGACACACTATATAAGAAGCTCCATGGCTAGCAAAATCGGCCACTAAGTGAAGAACAAGAGGGCTAGCCAATTTTAAGTGTTATTGAAGTTCTCTCAAAGTTATTCCAAGGGTTGTGGTGTTGTGTGAAACATTTGAGGCATCACACTTGAGGTGCTAGGCTCACAAGGTTCTCAAGGAATCCAAGCAACAAGATAGGTATGTTCTCCTACTAGCTTTTATGTTTCAAAGTTCCCCATGCCATGCTAGTTAGGTTAAGAACCTTGGAAAATCAAATTTTCATGTATCTTAGTAAAACATAGATCCGAGATTTATAGGGTTGCATGTACACCTTAGGAGTGTTAAAATGCTCAAAACCCTTCATTAACAACTTAAAATCAAAATCTAATGACTTAAACATGGTTTATGCAAAAGATTAAGAAAAAGAGTAAGTTTGTTTCCTTTGATCTCTTCTAACTTGACTTCTAAGTTGAATTCTCAAAAACCAGAGCTTCCAGAACCTTTCTAATCGCCAAAAGTCTCCAACATCCTTTTCGGTTTCGGGAATAACTAATATATATAAGAATTTTCAAAATTACACACCTACTCATCGATTTCTTAGACCCAACTCGACGAGTTCTTACACCCAACTCGACGAGTTCTTTACTTAAAATGTGTGTACAGCGTGTACGGCAAGGCATTTCAGAATCGCGAATATTCCAATCTACTCATCGAGTTGATGGCCAACTCACTGAGTTTTTTTTCTTCTTTTAAGCTATAATTCTTCAAACTTTGATTCCCAAGCTTTCAATTTCTAGTTCTGCTTCTTTTTCCACTCGATCATGTCTTTAAGGCTGAAAAATTAATTTTAACATAATTAAGTACATTTTGTACATAAATCGAGACAAAATAGCCAAAAAGTATTAAGATATTATATGAAATATATGATCAAATATGTACATGTCAAGACACTTGAGTATTGTATTTTGGGTCTTTAAAGCTTTCTTTGGTTCTTCCTCATGAAGAGGATTATAACTATATTTCACATGAAATAGAGAGTAAGATTGATCAACTTTGTCATCATTCTTAAGACTCTTAATATGGAGGAGATTTCGGTGGTTTCTTCATAACTTCTTCAGTCTATTCTACTTCTTCCTCATGAGGATCATTAACTTTATGTTTATTCTTACTTCCATTCTCATTTTAGATTGTATTTGTTGTCATCTTCATGTGTTTCCTCAATTAAATTCTCCCGATTGGTTCTTTTTTTTCAAAAGTTTGGAGGTCTTGGGTGCTTCAGTTACTTCTAACTTTGAATTTTTGATCTGTATTAGTTTTCTATACTTCTTGATCATATTATAAATAACCTTAAACACAAATAAAATATGATCATATATAGCATTTGATGCACTAAAAGCACACTTATCAGGAATTGTGACCTTATCATTTTCTAAACAAAGTTGTATCCTTGTTACCTTTAGGCAAAGGCATTTTTGACTTATAGCATTCATCATTGATTATAGTCCACCACATGTAATAGTGTGTAGATCCTTTAGCATTCTTTTCAGTGAAATATACAAAGTTATCCCATATTAACTTCAACATATTTACCTTCCTTCCGATGTAAACATCATAACACGTTGTTAGTATTTTTCTGTTCAACTAGTCTTGAACACCTATTCTATTAGTCAAAGATCTCAGGAATACAATAGCAAGGAAATCCCAATAAGCAATTAGAAGATTTTTCCTAATTTGAACATTTAACTCTTCTCCAATGAAATCTATATATGTAACGATTTGAAAAAAGATCTTGGTCGGATGGTTGAACAAAATAACCATCAACATCTAGATGTAGCAATTTACCAAACACTCCTTTGTTATATGCGTTTAAACATCATCCGCAACATAAAATTCTACCTTTTCATCAATAACCCTAGCATAGGAAAGTACACTAAGTAATAGAGAGAAAGGAACATAGTTGTAATCAGACAATGCATATAACAATTTCAAATTCCTAAGGTATTCAACAATGATCTTCACCTTCACATTCGGTTGGATTGAGTCAAGTATAACCTTTACATTGCGAGATAAAGTATAAGTAAAAACAATATTTTCAAACGCTAATTTTGGAGAGTATTTCATTGTTTCTGATTAAGTGTCTTCGTTAATGGAAAGAATATGAACGAATGGTTTGATCAAGAATCAACAGAAAAGTAATTTAGATAAAAAAAAAAAAAAAGATAAGGATTTGAAATTTAACAACCATGGTACGGTTTTGTAGTAGAGCATGCGTAGAAAATCTTAAAACAAACTAATGCAAAATAGATTTATATTCTTAAAACCCTAGAATATAATAAATAATTTGGGTTCCGATAAACTTATATTCGGTCTCTAAGACCTAAACCTTTATAACTTGCCACAAACTCACATATCAAAGTCTAAATTCTAAAGCAACATATATCTAATACCACATACTGTTCATCGGATATAGTGTAACGCCCGTAGATCCAGGCTAGTCAATTTAGAGACATTAAGCGTTAAAAATGAATTTTTGATAGAAGATTATTTAGAATGAATAATCTTAACTAAGTTGTAGTATATGTTACAAGGATTCTGTACGTATAAAGAACGCCGAAATCCGAGTTATAACAAAGAAGTTATGATATGTCGAAGTTTCGCGACAGAACCGGCACGACACAGCGCGACGTAAATAGTGAATTTACATTAGAACAATATTTGGCCTTATCGATCTAAATGAAATTCATAGAATACGTTAAACCGAGAGTGTGCATAAAAATAACGTCTATATGTTACTTCATATGAGGAAGTTATGATTTTTTGAAGTTTCAGCATTAGCAGTATGCACCCCGAAATCCGAATATTAGATCGAGCGGTTTTTAGCCGACACAACCTAAAAGATAATAGAAGATCTCGTTAATAGTAGGGTAACGACAAAAAGAAAGACGAAAACGGAATTCAGATGAAGGAGTTATGAATTTTAACGGAGTTTTCCTGTCCTGACCTACTAAAAATAATATATTAAAATTAAAGTCAAAATTAGCTGACAAAGTCTAAATGAAAGTTGTAGATCTTGTTTTTACCTACGCGTGGATATAAAGAACGTCGAAAACGTAGTTTGTATGCGAAAGTTATGAATTTATGAAGTTCGGGGCGCGAAACCCCAAAACTGTCAGAACTCACGAGGTGAACATATGTAGTTCACGAGGTGAGCATTAGTGACTCACGAGGTGAACAGATGATGGACGTCTTCTAGGGCAAGTAGCCATGACGAACGCAATGATGTATCGAGCTCACGAGGTGTATTTTTGAAACTCACAAGGTGAGCCAGTTCACGAGGTAAATATTAGAAACTCACGAGGTGACCCCAGAAAATTCACCCTATAAATAGAAATCAAGGGTCAGCCGAGTTTGGTTGCTCATCTCTTACTCTCCCACTCCCGATACTCTCTCTAAGCCCTATTGTAACCCTCCGAAGCCCCGGTATCATTCTCGAGCCCCGAAGCAAGTCCTGAAGCCCCGAAGATCCCGAGGAGTAAAGTTTTCGAGCCGAAGCTCTGCCCACGAGAAGCCAATTTTTGTGAAGATCTTCAAGATCTACCGAAGAATACTACTTCTACAAGTCGTAACGTTGTCCGATCATCTTCTGATCAAGTGAGTGTATCGTCCCTTTCATAAACACAATTTTAATACAAGTATTGCTTGAATGTATTAAGTATATGTTTGGTGTGAGTGTATAGTCACTTTCTTCTTACACATAAATATTAAGTATTTGCTATGAAATACGTGTTATGTGTGTATATATTGTTGTTTAATTGATATAATTGTGGAATGGATAAATTATATAGGTTTTAATGAGTTAAACTGTATACGTATTTTGTATCTACAAATATGTTTGGTAGAGCATGGATAGATGAGATTGTTGGTATGGGATAAAAGATGATTTGGAACATGAGATAAAAGGATAAAGAGATAAACTTGTTATAGATTCGGGAGTATGGATTAGATCAAGAGGTTAGTTTTAGATCCAGGAATATAGATTAGGTAGTGAGGTAAATTTTAGATCCGGGAGTACGGATTATGTATTTTTGAACTAAGTGTTCATCCGATAGGGTATCATGTGCATAGTCCCTTTCATGGATATAATTTTAATACAAGTATTGATTAAAGTATTAATTATATATGTATGTGAAGTATTTGTTATTGCCCGAAATACGTGTTATATATATATTTGATGATATACAACGTACGAACTAGTTATGGTCCAATATGTGTTAAGATGTGTATATATGATATTATTACTTAAAACGTTGTGTTAAGTATACTCATAGTTAGCGTTTCCAAACGGAGATAGTATCGAAAATTGATTATAGGCATTGTAGGCTTGCCTAGTGATGGGTTAAGACTTAAATAGGGATGTTTAGTTCCATTAAGTTTGGACATTAGGTAGCCTCTTATTAAGAGTACATGTGTTGTGAGATTGATGATCGATGGAGTACGTCCTACGTACAGAAGTACATTTTATGTACGAAGTCCTTTTCAAAGCTCTGTGTATTGGGTGCTGCTTGTGCCAGGGTACTATTATGTTCTCTGGTACGAGTCTTTCGCATACCAGAGTACTATAATGTGCCAAAAGTACTATCATGTACAAAGTCTTTTTGACAATTTTATGTGTCGGTTACAGGAGCATACGGGAATACTCTATTAGTATTTCCCCATACTTTTATTTTGATAGAGCTTTGGAGTCAGCGTTTCTTTTATGAAGTGATCGACCGAGCTTCATATGTCAACGTTTTCTTTCACGAAGTAGTTAAGGGAACTTCGTAGACTGCCTAATAAAGTGTGTCGGTAATAGACCACTATTAGGTATGTCTAGTGTTATATTGTTGGATAGGGTGTGTCTGGGGGTGAAATACCTCATGTATTCAGGCAACTACTAGGCAAAGTTAGATGTTGGGACAGGTAGAGTCTGGGGGTATAATACCTCATGATAGTCGGATAGCGCCTAGGCATTGTTATCTAGATAACTACCCCTGACTTAACTGTCTTGTGGTTCTTTCTTTTACGAATGAAGGTTCGTGGTGAAACTTATTCCATTCCCCTCAATTGATGTATTTATTGATCCTCGTTTGATGCCAGGGAATTTTCGAAGCAGCTTCGTCAGTTTGTAGTTCATATCAATTCCTTAGGCTAGATCCCATAAGATCATTGTATAGGGTCAGTATGTGGGGATCGATGGGATGAGATATATTGTTTTAGAAATATAATTTTTATGTGTTTATAATATTAGTGGTTTTGCAGGATCGAGATATACTTTATTATCACATTGTTTGAACTAAGAGCTTTCATACTCTATGTTCCTTAGGTGATTGGGTTGACCAGGGATATTCGAACAAAGTGTTCATTAGATATTTGAGCTTAGTGTTCATTAGGGATACTTGAACTAAGTGTTCATTAAGTTTTTGTGAACTAGGTGTTCATTAATTATTGTGAATTGCGTGTTCACCAGAGGTAATCTAAGAACCTTGGCAGCACTAGACTTTGTGCCAGTTCCTTAGGGCAATCCTTAGGAATGAATGGGAGAAGGGTAATCGGTTCTTAGGATAAATCTTTAAGAAATAAAAAGAGATAATGGGGGTGGGTATTTGAATTGATTGTTTGATAATTGAATATAATAATTATATTACTGTGGGTTGAAAACCCTATATGCTCACCAGGCTCCCAAGCCTGACCCACTCAGTTTTCTTTGTATCACAGGTATCGATACGAAGATATATTTCACGGAGAGATTAAAGGAGATGTAAAATCTTTAGTGTAAATAATGTAAGTTTTGTTTATGCTTATGTATCTGTATCGGAACGTGACATCCCGAGATTTTGTTATATAATGAAAATACATTTCTTTAAAGAAATGCTTTGATAAATCTTTATCATATTTTGGGAACAAATTCCGCAACTATTTTCTTTAAAAGATTATTCTGATTTTAAAAACAAAGCATAAACAAATCGGTCTTTTCTACCTGTGAAATTGGGGATGTCACATGTAGCGAGTCAACATAACATTTCCTACATATATATATATATATATATATATATATATATATATATATATATATATATATATATATATATATATATATATATTTATATGCCTTGTATAAAGAAACTATTCATGTATTTTTTTTATGCACCTATGATTTTATATGATATTTAGAAGGTAAGAACAACAAGTTGGCTTGTTCAGCTTAACAATACTTAACAAATTGCACTGTTGAAATTATATTAGTTGATGATTATGTGAGGTGCCGAATGGATTAATATCTGTTTCTAATAAACTTATGTTCGGTATCCAAGATCTAAACCTCTATAACTTTCCATTTACAGTTTTTCATTTTGAAACCAACACCGAACGGATTCATATTCGTTTCTGATAAAGTTATTTTTGGTATCCAAGACCTAAATTTCTAGAACTTTCCATTTACAATTTGCCATTTATAGTTTGCTATTTTCAAATCAACAAAGGCAAATGTGTTTCATTGCTTCAACAATCCATTAAACTTCCCTATCGGACTTTCTTCATCAGTCACATAAAGACACTTTCCCTAATATTATCAAACAAACAAACAAACGGAACACACTAAACCAACGCAAAGTAAAGCAACAAAACTTAGATATATCATATAGCAACCTCCTGCTTCATAAACACTATATCATTCTTTAATTATAACGTCTTTATGTACACATATTGCCTCATCAAAAAGGAACAAACCCGATTATGATGTTTTATATAAACGGAAATGTAGAAATGAATAACCAATCAACCATAAGAATGAAGGAACATAAACAAAATCAATAAGAACAAAGTTTATTATGATGTTTTATCTTAACCAACTCGCACAAATCGGCAATCAATAAACTATGCATATGAATGACCATAACCAAATCACTTGTTTAATAGATTGTCCAAGATACCTCATTTTTATATGGAAAAACAATCGGTTATAATGGAAACTAGAATATCAAAGGCTTCCATTAAATAGCCAAATACCACTTGTAGCTGCATCACAACGAAGAACCTCTCCCAATTGAATGACATATCAAAAAACGACAGCTTACGAAAGATATTTTTCATAAACAACATTGAATTAGACTTGTCATGTGACCTTGAAATGTTGTGCTTTCGACAAATCAACAAAAGTCTTCTAAAATTATATTAAATTTTCATGGTAAAACATGAGAATTTTTCAGTAAGATACATATTTAAACATTTTCATTAGTTTTTATGGACTCTTTAGTTGATTATTTAATGTGTTTATTATATTAAATAAGTGAATACACGCACGTTGCGCAAAATATAATTATATGGCTGAAACTATAAATATAGATTTTTTTTAAAAGAAATAACAATGAATTTGTTGTTAGCTTTAATATAATAATTCTTATACTAAGTTGATACAAAACATTATTTATTTTGTATTATATGATGTCATTTGTCTCAATAGTTTTTACCTGTGGGTTACTCATAAATAAAATTAATAAAATTATATTTTAATTGTATTTATAGTTGTTGTTAAGATTAATTAATCGAATATATATATATATATATATATATATATATATATATATATATATATATATATATATATATAATATTCTTAGCTTTTAATTTCTATCATTGTTATTATTTAAAACATCAAACATTTATTTGTTTCTAAAGGTAACAAAATAATTTTTGTATATAATGTTATTTTTAGTCTAACTATTGTTGTTATAAGTTATTTTTAAGCTATTTATTTAGAAACTCATAATTATTATAAAAATAGTTTTAGGTAAAAAAATAGTTAATTTGGGATTATAGTTTAGGATTTTTCATTTAACACTATATTTTATAACTTTTAACGATTTACAAAATAATCTTGGAGTTTTTTTAAGTTTAAATAAATTTTTGATCTAAATTAACCCTTAAACGTTATAATTATTATAAAATTAGGTTTTGGGATTCTTTTAGTTAATTTGGGATTACAATTTAATTTTGCATTTAACACTACAATTTATAAATTTTAACTATTTTGAAAATAATATTTGAATTTCCTTTTAAGTTTAATTGAAATTCCAATTTAAATTGAATCTTTAATGTCATACTTAAATTAAAAAAAATTAAGTACCAAACTAATAAGTTAAGTCTAATATGTTTAAAGTTAAAAACATAATTTTATAAGTAAAAGTAAAAAAATTTATTTTAATATTGAAGTTAGTTAATTTAGGTTTTATAGTTGTTAACATTATTAATCAATTTATAATTATTATTAGAAAGAAATTAAAAAATCATAGAAGTTTCAAATAAATATAATAAAAAGAAAAATCTATTTTATTGTATAATATATAAAAATAGATAGATACAATTTGTTATTGGTCATAAAGTTTTAAATATTTAAATTATACAATTTTGATATTGTTTATTATGTATGATATTCATTTTTAATAAGTTGTTTTATCTTGTCATTAATATATATGAAAACAAATTACATTTTAGATATGTATGACAAAACTAATAGTTGTAGTTTTTATTTTTTATATGAGTATTTGATCAAAATAGTTTGAAAATTTTTGAAATACGTAAAATTATATACAACAACAATTAAAAGAAGTATGTTAATCAGGTTAACGGTAATTTTAAAATCAATTAACAACACTCAATAGTTTTTTTCTTAAACGCTAAAACAGTTATGATTCTATATTTTTCGCGTTAGCCATAAGACAGATCCATGGAATTTTGCTTACTTTAATGATGATTTTCATTGAAGCTTTTATAAACCCTAAATTCCTTTTGGAGCAAAAGAGAGGAGATGCCAAATGGAAAAGAGTGTCTTTTTCAAAATTAAAAATTCCTTTTACTGTCTTGTATTCCTTTAATTTGATGTGTTAGAATGAATGAACAACATGAACCTCCCTTTTATGACTCGTTTTCAAGAAAACGGTGAAGGAGAAGAAAATAGATTTTGTCATCACATATCCTAAAATCAAAGTTATTATTTAATCAAGTTTTTAGACGGATATAGTTAAATTTACTTAATTCATCTTTTGATAATAAGTTTCGTTGTAAAAGTATCTTATTCTTTCCCAAAATATGATATTTCGAACAAAACCATCGATAAAAATAAGAATTATTTGCAAATCATCGCAAACAGTTATTCCATGTTGAATTTGTTCCAACACTCACCATGTGGAAGGTAAATCCCAAAGCTCTAATAATATTTTGGGTGTCTAAAGGTTCAAACTTTGGATCTTATGTGTTGAATTTCAAAAAAAAAAAAAAAGGTTTGTTAATTTTGTTATTGATTTTATTTAACACCCTTCGATGTATATTTTGTTATTCAGTATGTTGTTTTAGTAATAAACTTGCTACTATTTGTGTTGAATGCTTAGATGGTATATATATATATATATATATATATATATATATATATATATATATATATATATATATATATATATATATATATATATATATATATATATATATATATATATAACACTCTTCGATGTATATTTTGTTATTCAGTATGTTGTTTTAGTAATAAACTTGCTACTATTTGTGTTAAATGCTTAGATGGTATATATATATATATATATATATATATATATATATATATATATATATATATATATATATATATATATATATATATATATATATATATATATATATATATATATATATATATATATATATATATATAGAGTAAATTACACGAATGGTTCCTATGGTTTGGGGTAATTTGTGCGTTTGGTCCCTAACTTATTTTTTTAACTCGGAAGGTCCCTACTGTTTGTTTTTGTTACGCACTTGGTTCCTAATGTTTGTTTTTGTTACACGCTTGGTCCATGTCTTACCCAAAACGACTATTATTTAAATAGAAAAAAAATGATGGGGCAGGTAAGGTAAGATGAGATGGTGGGGTTGGGGGTGTGTTTATTTAAATAGATTAAAAAATCAAGGGTAAAATAGTCTTTTTATGTATGATAGGGACCAAGCGCGTAACAAAAACAAACAATAGGGACCTTCCGAGTTAAAAATATAAATTAGGGACCAAATGCGCAAATTACCCTAAACCATAGGGACCATTCATGTAATTTACTCATATATATATATATATATATATATATATATATATATATATATATATATATATATATATATATATATATATATATATATATATATATATATATATATATATATATATATATATATATATAGAGAGAGAGAGAGAGAGAGAGAGAGAGAAAGGAGGGTTCAATTAAGAAAAAAAAATGTTGAAAATGAAGGAATCATTCTCAGCCAATCATTTATTTTTTCCAGAAAAAACTCCAACGTACCAACGGAAATGGGAAACGAATGCACATGTGTTTTCCAACAAAACATGTTTCCTTAAATTATGCTAAGCATTACCTTAATATATACAAAAACATAGTTTTTCGTTTTTATTTTTTATTTTTAACAAGCTATTTTTATCGAAAAATGATTTTAAATATACCAAAATGCATGATTTTTTATTGGGTAAATGGCACAAAAAACACTCTTTTTACATAGAAATTCGATTTTGACACCGTATTTTTTTTATGTCAATTTTGACACTGTGTTTTTCAATTTGTTACAATTCTGACTACTTGACCGGTTAACCAGGTTACACGCTGACGTGGCACGATGACGTGTCAGTTTTGATGAGGTGGCATGCTGACATGATATGCTGACGTGTCAAAATTGATTTTTTTCCACAAAAAACACTAAGTTTTTACTTTTTTTTCGATTTTGACACTAAGTTTAATTTTTTATTTCAATTTTGACACTTTGTTTTTTTTGTTCCAATCGAACATCATTTATCAAATTTTTTTCAATTTTGTTTATTTTCCATTTGAAACCGTATAAATATATTTTTTTTATTACATTTTAAACCGTATAAACATATTTTTTTCGTTTAAAAACCACATTTTTATTTAAATACGAGATGTTTTTTTTCTTACATTCAAAGCATTAGTTATATAATGAGAATCAACTAACCATAAACTTCTAATAAGATGTAAAAATTTGATGGGTTGCAAACTTGATATCTGAGGTTTGATCGACTACACGCCTCCAAACCTCCAAACACATTTTAAAGTTGCATATTTAATATAAAATACAATTTTTATATAATTAATACATATTTATATATAAAAATATGGTTTGAGTGTAAAAAAATGTATTTATACAAAACTATGGTTTTTAAATGAAAAAAAAAAAACATATTTATACGGTTTAAATGTATTAAAAAATATTTATACAGTTTCAAATAGAAAATTGTCAACACTGAACAAAATTGGAAAAAATGATGTTCGATTTGGAACAAAAATACATAGTGTCAAAGTTGAAAGAAAAAATTAAACTTAATGTTAAAATCGAAAAAATGAAAACCTAGTGTTTTTTGTGAGAAAAAAATTCAATTTTGACACGTCAGCATATAATGTCAACATGTCACGTCATCAAAACTGACACGTTATCGTGTCACGTCAGCATGTAACCTGGTTAACCGGTCAAGTGGTCAGAATTGTAACAAATTGAAAAACACAGTGTCAAAATTGACACAAAAAATAACACGGTGTCAAAATCGAATTTCTATGTAAAAATAGTGTTTTTTGTGTCATTTACCCTTTTTTATTCTCTACAAATAGACATCCATATTGATATAGTTTTAAGATAAAATAAAATTTTTATTTTTTTTATATTTTCGGCTATCGTTATTCATAAGTGAATAAAAATAAATCTGGTTTTAATACAATACATTCGTTATTCACTTCTAAATAAAAACTATGATTAATTTTTTTTTACAATTTAACTATCATTCATATATGAATATAGCATATACTAAACATATTACATTTATATTTAAATATTAGACGATGCATTCACTTGTGAATATTATTAATTTTTTTTTTACAATTTAACTATCATTCATATATGAATGCTAGATAATATATTCACTCATGAATATTATATGATATTTTCATATGTGAATATTATATAGTATTACATGGTATATCACATGAGAATAATACATAGTATATTCACTTGTGAATATTAGATCGTATATTCACTTATGAATAATAGTTGGTATATTCATATGTGAATATTGTACAATATATTCATATATGAATATTACAATGTGTTTTCAAAAATATATATAACGTTTATATGTTATTCACATATGAATAACATACATACTTGCATATTTGTTTTGTGTTTTAATAATCACATATTGATTCAGGTGAGAAAACATATTCATATGTGAATATAACATGGTAATTTAGTTTATGCATTTCATCAAACAGTTGGAGTGCATACAAGTTAACTTTTTAAAAATATGATAAATATGATACTTTGACTACTTAAATCTTACAAAATAGTAGATTGGTAGAGAAATATATGAAAATTTAAAACAAAAAATGATTTAATCTTTTTCTAACCTTAATTTCGATGTTTTATTTGATGAACGATGTTGAATAAATAATACGAATTGAATTTTTTGTTGATTATCGATGATGTTGTTCTGATGATGCTGGGAGTATAATTAATCGTAGATGTTGAAAATATGTTCGTATTCAAACAGAATTGAAGGTTGGATTGAAAGAGCAAAAAACAAATGAATTTCAACTGTTTGTATTTGTGATTGAAGGTTATTATATCATATTACAAGTTTGTCACCATGTCCTTTATGTTTAGAGGCTAATTAAATGAGTGGCTGAGAATGATTCCCTTATTTTCAACCTTTTTTATTTTCTCAATTAAACCCACCTCTCTCTCCCTCTCTCTTTCTTTCTTTCTTTCTCTCTCTCTCTCTCTCTCTCTATATATATATATATATATATATATATATATATATATATATATATATATATATATATATATATATATATATATATATATGCTTAGGTTATTGTATTCTAACTAATTATTGTGTGGATGTAGGAATGTGGGTCTATCATTTTACTTATTTTAAGAAAGTGATTAATATATATTATTAAATTAAAGATAATTAAAATATATCATTTAAGTTCATTCTAAGGGTATTTTAGTCAATTAACATAAATTTAAAAAAGAAAAACTACAAATTTTAAAGAATAATTAATTATTTAAACTTTAAAAATCTGATTTTTCGGATAATAATTATAATAATTCGTACATTCTAAAAGAATATGTTTATGATTATCTTGAAAAAAAAAAACAATAAATTCTGACAGAATGCTATAAACATATATTATCATGATTAATCATTTTTAATGAATACAAATTTTATATAAAAAAAAAAATTATATCTTAAAATCAATAAATACATTCATTCTTAACAAATTCAACTATGGATATACATAAATGACATTCATCTAAAAGAATATAAGTAACAATGGTTAATAATTACATTGATTTTTTAAGAATAGAATATTTAAATCTAAGTAAAACACTAATATATTCTAATAGAAAATATGTTGATAATCATTGTGACAAAAAATGTTAATCCATTATGAACAAATATTGTTGCCTTGCTTTCGATTCTTCATCGGGTTTCAAACTGAGTTTTCATTCTTCACCAAGCTTCTTTTTCTTTACTTGATGCTATTTCTTTCAGAATTTATAACTTCATATGAAATCCCAAACACATCAAAGTACCTGTTTTTGATGTGAAAATGTCAAAATATAACAAATTTAGACAGAGTGGATGTCTAGGGATTACAAACAAAATGCCTAAAGTCTAATAGCAATCTTGATTATGGTTCTAGGAGAGAAACACAAACCAAAAGAGTGTGCAGATTTACAAAGAGCATACTTTTATTTGATAAAAGTGATTGAGAATTAGCCGTTTCTCAAACGTTGTTCATGAGAAGCTGCAGTTGGTGAGTTGTGAGGTTTCTTTGTTTCAAACGATCGTCTTTCACTCTTATCAAACTTACAATCAAAGCAAAGCAAAATCCTAGCAAAACATAGTTAATCCTCTACGGAAAATCCAAACCACCATTTGTGATCCAATCAAAACAATCTGAATTGTACATTTTAACAAAGCCTTTCCTATGTAAAGCAACCTAGAATCAAACTTACCAAAACAGAATTCAAGAAAGAAACAGAGTTGTTACCAAGATACACAAATTCATTACAAATTAACTGATTGAGTAATAGGTTACATGCTTAGATTTTTAACCCGTACGCCTAGCCTTGTCAAGTCGGGTTAGATGAGTGAGTTAGACAACCAAAGGAAGGTGACGGTGCTCCCAACAACTTATACTCTCCATAACTCCCACACATATGTATAAGCCTCTATTACCACCAGCAAGATGAAATATTATTTCAAATAATTAAAGCATCAACTTCAAGTCAAACCAGAATAAAACATAGAAATTCAAGAGAAGGTGCGTTGAATTGGTGAAGAAAGTAATAAACCCTAAGAAAGGCACATCATAACAAGATAACATAGATGATATAGGAAGAAAAGAGACATTTACCTGAGTTGGAGGCGTCGTCAGGAGGCATTGGCGGTGTTTGGAAGCATGGTGTTCCTACCGTGCAACTGTCGATCGTAGAAACAGAGATGGATGCAAAGAGGGAAAAACAAGCCTTAGGTCAAAACACAGTAGTCGTTACCCCTTGCATTTTGACGATTTCGGTTGGAATTTAAGTTTGCACTTGTTTTCCTTTCATATACAGAGCTTTGAAACGGAGAAGAAAATCAGGAGGATTGGTCCTAGATCCGATCAATACCAAAATCCGATTAAAATTAGTGCTCAATAGAGAGGGTTTTCCGAACCCTTACTAGTGAAGATTGGTCCGACAATGGGATTCAATGGTGTTCGCTAGATCAGGCAAGAGGAGGGAGATGATGGCGGAAAGGTGGGCTAGGGTTAATACACCGATGAATTGGAAAAGGGGGAAGATGCATACTTATTGGTTTATTTAATTAGGTTAACCCTTATTGATTTATTTACTTATTTAATTTTGATTGGTCCACAATCATTTCTACATCCACACAATAATTAGTTAGAATACTTGAAAACACACACACACACACACATATATATATATATATATATATGTGTGTGTGTGTGAGTGATAAAGAGAGAGATTGAGATTATTTTTTTACTATTAAAGTATTCTAATATTCTTGTGTTCATAAAAATATAATAGGTTTATTCATAATCTAATATTTTAAAACATAAAATGTTAGAATTATATATATATATATATATATATATATATATATATATATATATATATATATATATATATATATATATATATATATGAGTAAATTACACGAATGGTCCCTATGGTTTAGGGTAATTTGCGCATTTGGTCCCTAATTTATATTTTTAACTCGGAAGGTCCCTATTGTTTGTTTTTGTTACGCGCTTGGTCCCTATCATACATAAAAAGATTATTTTACCCTTGATTTTTTAATCTATTTAAATAAACACACCCCCAACCCCACCCCTCTCATCTTACCTTACCTACCCCCATCATTTTTTTCTATTTAAATAATAGTCGTTTTGGGTAAGACAGAGACCAAGCGTGTAACAAAAACAAACATTAGAGACCAAGTGCGTAACAAAAACAAACAGTAGGGACCTTCCGAGTTAAAAAAATAAGTTAGGGACCAAACGCACAAATTACCCCAAACCATAGGGACCATTCGTGTAATTTACTCTCTCTCTATGTATATATATATATATATATATATATATATATATATATATATATATATATATATATATATATATATATAAGAAGCCTAATAAAAAAAGAAATTCCAAACAACACAATTGAGACAGAAAGACACAAGTGCTTATTCAAAGATGGGAACAAAATGCACGCACAACACACATCAGCACAAACATGACACATACCTATACATACTCACCCCTTCATTACCACACCGATACATTGACGGACGTATCTAGATTTTCCAAATCACTACAAATAAAATTGACGGCATAAAAAAATATCACTAAAAAAAGTGTCTTAAAAGTCTATACCGACATCTTTTTGTTCTGTCGCTGGCTTTTTGTTTCTAATGGCATTTTTTTTTATGCCACCAAAAGTCTATTATGTACTCTGCGTCTTCAAACAACGGGTGAGTATTACACCAATTGAGTTTTTTTGAGTTTTGAGTATTCAAGCTTGTTCGTTGACCCAATTTTAATTTCTTGTTGTATGTTCATTTTCGTGCTTTAAATGCGATAACTTTATTAAATCTTTCAACTCTCAGTTTTTTTTTTTTTTTTTTCGGCTAGAGAGTGGTTGTTCATTAAATTACTTGATTTAAATTTTTAGAGGTCAAAATATAAAAACAAAAACTTCTAGGAATAAAGTTGGGGGAAACTATTTTAATTTAAATGCTTGAATTAAACTTTTAGTGGTCAAAATATTGGTGAGGTTGTTAAAACATAAAAGTTAAAAAGCTACAAACTCCCAAATACTTTCGAAACGTTTTCTTTAAACTAAAAGTTAAACGTTTGTACTGTCAAATGAAGCTTTTTGTTTAAAATAGAGTGTTTTGTCAAAGGCAAAACGTTACAAACTCCCAAACACTTCCAAAAGCTCAGTGCCAAACACGCCTTAGTCTATAGTCTTTAGTAAAAAGTTTGTTTGTTTTTAACATCTACGGGCTGCTAAAATAGACTAATTTACAAACTTAAAACTATTTTTCAGCACCAAAATTCTAAAAATAATATTCGTGCAACATTGAAATAAAATTCATGCAACCAAATTAGTCTTACAATAAAGAATTTAGTTTTACACTAAAATTTTCATTTAAAATAATTCATTTCCTATTGTACATCAACTACTCAACAATTTTATCTCGTAACTGAGTCATATATTCACGGTCTGCTATAATACCATGTGTTGGAAACCTCGTCTTCATCATTATCAACAGGTAAATTCATCCACATCTCTATCACGTTCATGATCCCTCCAAAGATGTGATATGCAATAGAGCATAGAGGATCTATAGGCTTATCTCAAGCAACTCTAACTTTTCTAAACTTTGAGGAATTGTATACCCTTTAATCACATGTTCTAGAGCTTTTTTTTCATTTCAAATGTTAAAACATCAACAATAATAGAATGTCTATCAAGTGAGGCACTAGGAGCTCTAAGAGTTGATGGTTTAACCCTTTTGTTAGAGTTACCGAAGGATGAAGCAGTAGATAGTGAATGAATAAAATGTGAAGCAGTAGAAGGTGGCAGCTCATAAAAAGGCTCACTAGCATGATGAGAAGTGTCTTCATTACCATCTATTGCAAGAAAATGGGTGCCCATAATCTAAAGTGGTAGAACATGACATGAAGATGATCGAGTTCCTGATGATGTCCATGTGGTAGAACATGACATGAAGATGATCGAGTTCCTGATGATGTCCATCAAAAAGACGTGCATAATGATCTGGAAAAGATAGTGAATATTTGGCAACTTCAAACAAAAATGTTTAATATATATATATATATATATATATATATATATATATATATATATATATATATATATATATATATATATATATAATACTATATTATAAAGCATATTAGTCATATCTTCAATTTTAAGAGGTATAAGTTACAAATTAATTTTACATAAATAAATCATTAATATTTGCCAAAAATTTGAAGCTTTGAATTTAGGAAGGTTATTAAGAAATTTAATTCGGAGCAAAATACAATTTTAAAATATTAAATTCATGTATATAAATATATATATATATATATATATATATATATATATATATATATATATATATATATATATATATATATATATATATATATATATATATAGACACTGATGTTAATTAATTTACATCAAATGTATAAACAAACAATATAGATATATTCTAAATAGAAATGTTTTATTTAAAAGTGATAACTTTTTTATACATAGTAGCTAATAATAAAATCTAATATTTATTTCCTAGTAAGCAATTTATTCACCAAAATAGTTGTTTATCGTCGCCATTTTGTGCAAACACACGCAATATATATATATATATATATATATATATATATATATATATATATATATATATATATATATATATATATATATATATATATACCTTCTTAAAATCATCCTGCTCGGCTGTTAAGTTAAAAGTGTTCGTTTGAGAATTGTATACATTGCCAATTTTGTTTTTGAAATATACACATCCTATTTATTTGGTTTTCAGATTGTCATATGCTTTTTTGAGTCAAATATATACCAAATTTTTCCTTAAGAACTATTACACGCGTCATCCTTGAATCTTTGTGCTCAATCAATCCTTTTCTACCCACATTCTCTACTTCTTCAATACAAGTATCCAATAAGCATTTTAAATGCCCATTGGATCATTGTTGTTTCTCTCCCATTTCTAATAACCAATAGATCATATTTCATAAGGTCTTACAACATTCATAAATCTGGTTTCATAAGGTATTGCAACAATAATAATTTAACAACATGCATATCATATACATTTCAACAAAAAATAATATATAATAACTATTTTCATCAATAATGAGTATTTTCAGCAATATTATGGAATTTCCAACACCATTTTCATCTTTTCAACACCATTTTCATCTTTTCAACACTATTTTCATATTTTTCATTAAGAAAAAACTTGATTTTCAGCAATGTTATGGAATTTTCAGCAAAATACACCAAGGAATATTGATTTTTAGCAACATTTAACAATAATTTTAAGCAAGAAAAGCTATTTTCAACAATATTTTTGGATTCCGAACATCCAACAACAAGTTTAAGCAGCAAGAAACAATTTCAACAAAATTAAACAACATATTTCAGTACATTAGAGAGTTTTCCAACAAAATTAAGCATCAATTTCTTGTTAGAACTAGGAAAGAATGAAAGAGGAGGTGTAAATCTGGTTATTTTTAGTGAAATCCGAGAAGTTGTTTGCATGCAATCAAAGAGGAGGTACAAACATGTTCTCCTGCGATCGGAGAGGAAGGCAACGGTGGATGACAGTTGTGATCGAAGATGAGGAACGGTGAAGACCAATGTTGGAGTAAGGCAGGGAGATGTCAAGGGTAGGAAGTATCGGAAGAATGGAGGCGCCGAAGAGAAAAGAAAACAAAAGGTGTTTTTTCTCATGTTAAAAGTACTTCGCACAACTTAAGACAAGCAGATTACATGATAACATAAATTCAAAGCAATTTATTAGAAGTGTTTTAGAACAAACTGCAGCATATATACATATTTTTCTCTTTATTCACTGTAGTCAGTCGATGGATGCATGTACTTACTTGGCTACGGTAGAACACATCCATAAAACCCCCAATTGCAATTTAGAATTTTAAAACCCTAGAAGTAATAGAGACCGTAAAACTGTGTATAATAGTATTATAAGAACACAACAAATTTTGGTAGACTATTTGACTAAAAGTTTAATTGAGGACTTCAAGCATAAGTCCATGATCACGATGTAATTTAATGTATGTATGTATCTTTATCTACACTTAATTCATATGTATATTTAGCCACCAGATTTCCTCTACCATGTATTGCAAACTAAATTTAATATGAAAAGCTCACACTTATAGATTAGAACTTACTTTAAACCATCTCAAGTATGGTGTGTTCAATATCATCCTTGTTTTTGTAGATGGTTGAAGGATTCATGAACATGATTGAACTGTTTTTTAATAGGTTCTTACATAAAGAAATTAGGAACTTAGTTGAAATGTGTTTTGAGTTGAATTTTGCAATCATGTGGTTATAAAAGATGTCCAGCCATAATAAAATTTTGATGTGCATATGGGGATTATTTTAAAACGTTTGGTTGTTAGTGAGCCTTGTTCTTCCCATTTTCAAATCAAGGAGACATCACCGGTTCATTTTGTCGATAAAATCTACTCATTACTAACATCATTCATATATTTTTGTACATGAAATGGACATAACACGATTTTTTTTGGTATGTGAATTCATAAACTGCACCTTATTCCCTTCTTTTACCTTCAGTCACTGGTCACCTTCCCCAGTGACAATTGTATTTATTGTCTATAAATATGGATAAAAACCTAGGAAGGTCATCACCAAGATCCACCATCTACACCAACGTCGAGGAGGGAAAAACGAGAATCGTTTAACCAGTTTATTTTTGAAAAAGAAACTATGAATGAGAGGTAATATGGCCATTTTACATGGGCTTAACATGAAAAACTTAAAAAAGAAGTGGAGAATCAGTTGGGCAGGAAAATCAAGATGCTTCGATCCAATCGAGGTAGAGAGTACCTAAGTCTTGAATTCCACAACTACCTCAAGGAATGTGGAATTGTTTCGTAATTGGCACCACCTAGGACACCGCAATTGAATGGTGTGGCTGAGAGGCGTAATTGAACTTTTCTATACATGGTTCATTCCATGATGAGTCGTGTTTCGCTACCTATCTCATTCTGGGGGTATGCCTTAGAGGTTTCCGCCCATATCCTTAATTTAGTCCCTACCAAGAAGGTTTCCAAAACACCTCACGAGATGTGGACAGGGAAAGCTCAATTTTTGGCACATATCAAGGTTTGGGGTTATGAGGCTTTCGTAAGACGAGAGACTCACAACAAGCTCGAACCTCGTAGTGAGCGGTGTATTTTCATCGGTTGTCTATAAAAGTCCTTTGGATATCTCTTCTATGTTGTCTTTATCACGAGGAGAGGGGTTTTCCGAGAGAGAGAGAGAACTCATAAGCCACGGAGACAGTGGGAGGCAAACTGATCTTGAAGAGATTCAAGAGTCAAGCGATGAAGGAACCTCTAAAGCTGGCGCTCAACCCGAGCAGGGAGCTTTGGTTGAATCGATTGACGAATCCTTACCTCTTAGACGTTCCAATAGAGTTAGTGTTCCACCCGTGCTGTATGGTTTTCATAATAAATTTGGATGAACCTAACAGCTATAAGGAAGCCATGGGATGCCTGGAGTCTGTAAAGTGGAAATAGGTGATGCATAGTGAGATTCATTCCATGTATGACAACTAAGTTTAGAGCTTGGTTGATAATGTGCTAGGTCGTAAGACGGTCGGGTGTAAATGGATCTTCAAGAAGAAGACCAACATGGATGGGAATATGCACACTTATAAGGCACAATTGGTTGTGAAGGGATTTACTCAAACTCCCGGAGTTGACTATGATGAGACCTTCTCACCAGTTGCAAAGATAAAGTCTATTAGGGTGATGTTGGCAATTGCTGCATTTCATGACTATGAAATATGGCAGATGGATGTCAAAACCGCTTTCCTTAATGGAAAGTTGGCTGAGGATGTTTACATGAATCAATCGGAGGGTTTTTTCAATGTGAAGCATACCAATAGAGTGTGTAAGCTTGAGAAGTCCATTTATGGACTGAAACAAGCGTCTCGCAGACGGAATCTTTGTTTCAATGAGAAAGTCAAAGAGTTTGGTTTTCTAAGAAACGAGGATGAATCATGTGTATATGTCAAAGGCAGTGGGAGTATAGTAAGCTTCCTCGTATTGTATTTCGATGACATACTAGTCATAGGAAACAACATCCCAACGCTACAGGAAGTCAAGTCTTGGCTGGGGAAGTGTTTCGCTATGAAGGACCTTAGAGAGGCTGCCTATATTTTGGGAGTAAGGATAGTGAGAAATAGAAGTAAAAGACTAATAGGACTTAGTCAAAATACTTACTTGGACAAGGTACTAAAACATTTTAGTATGGAGAATTCCAAGAAAGGGGAGTTACCAATCCAAAGTAATGCCAAGTTGAGTAAGACTCAAAGTCCGAGTACCAAAGTTGAGATAATAGAGATGAGCCGAGTACCTTATGCTTCCGTAGTCGGCTCGATCATGTATTCTATGACTTGTACTCGCCATGATGTGGCCTTTGCTTTGAGCATGGTCAACAGATATCAAGGGAACCCTAGCAAAGCACATTGGACCACATTCAAGAATATTCTTAAGTACCTTCGGAGAACCAAGGAATGGTTTCAAGTCCTCGGTGGGACTAGTGACTTAAAAATGCGAGGGTACAGTGACGCCAGCTTTCAGACCGACAGAGACAATTACCGTTCGCAGTCGGGCTGGGTCTTTACCCTTAATGGAGGAGTAGTGACTTGGAAAAGTTCCAAGCAGGAGACTGTAGCTGATTCAACGTGCAAATCAGAGTACATTGCAGCAAGCGAAGCGTCAAAGGAGGCAATATGGTTGAAGAACTTCATTGGAGACCTTGGAGTTGTGCCAGCCATACAGGAGCCTATGGGAATTTTATGTGATAATGAAGGAGCGGTTGCCTTGACCAAGGGACCAAGTGATCATGGAAAATCTCGACATATCGACATAAAATATCCCTTTATTCAACATCGGGTAGAAGAAGGACTCCTCGTAGTGAAGAGGGTATCATCGGAGGATAACCCAGCGGATCCGCTTACGAAGGGACTGAGTAGGGTTAAGCACTTGCAACACGCTAGGAGCATTGGGCTGAAGGACGATATTAGTTTAGATTAGATAGTTTAGAAATGTGTAATATATAAATTGTAATTGACATTCGATGATTAAATAAACGGGTATTATTTATGAGTAAAGTTACTGTCTTATGTTAATTGTTTACCTATTGTTTCATTTTGCATGTTTTGACTTCCTGGATAATAAATTTATTCGAACGGTCCACAGTCATTCATATGTTGGAAGTCGGTATGAATGAAGACAGTCATGAATTGGTGTGTAGATTGTCTAAAGTGCATTAGACATAGAAAAAGTTTGCCACAACGTTCATGAGTGCTTATGAATAATATTTGAGTGTTGGAATAAACCCAGGCTTGCTGGAATCACTTCATGGAATTTATCACAAGTGATCGCAAGACGATAATATCATATGGTCTTGAAATCTAGATATATGGGTTATTGTTTGCTAATTGGTTGTGCATTGATAATGCGTAAACGCATCAGTAACTTGATGTTATAAAACACATTGTTGTGTATGATTTGATTAGTGAATGATGAATGCATATAAGTCGAAGTTTATCTGTTCCTTTTATCCTAAGAGGGTAAAAACGATATTAGGGCCCCTCGATGATTTGGTTTGACTTATGTGTCGGGCCCGATCTGGACTGAATTGATGTGTTCAATTAAGTTCTATGTCAAACGGATAGAGATCGAGAAACAAACTATTGGACAATAAGTATGACTATTTTCCATGTAATTGTCTGCACGATATCTAGAACAGAGGACTATACGATCCCTTATCTAAAGGACAGGTTGTTGATGATATCAGAGTTCGACAACATTTTTGAGAGCTACGATTGCTAATCGAATTGTGTTTTCATTTATAGTTACTAGACTTATCCAAATGGGAGACTATTGGATTAGTGTCTAAGCCCATAACTATATTTGGTAAGTACTTAACCCGATTGTGCATGGTCCTTTTGGGTTGCCTTCACCAAAACAACTTGACAGGGTGATTTATGAATAGAGAGTTTAATACGGTTTATTAATATATTATATGAATAATATAGTAAAAGAGAAATCATATGGTTTAATTAATATTAGACAAGAATTAATTAAGAATTCATTTTGTGGCTAAAAGATATTAATTAAATAAAGGGGACTTAAACTGTCAAATGTATGAAAGTTGAATATTGGGCTGAGGATCCTCTTGGACTAGGCATGGATGAAATTAGGGATGTGTCCATCCTAATTTCGGCCATAAGGGCCTTATTTGGACTGCTTAAGGCCTAAGCTATCCATTAGGATTTAGACTGAAACCCTACCAACACAAGTATAAATAAGACCCTAAGGCTTCCAATTTTCGGCCACTTGAACCCTAAGAGTCTTCATAGCCAAAATTAAGCCCATTCCCCTCTCCAATATCATCCTCTTTCTTGTGTGATGTTTGTAAGCCATCAGAGGAGTGACATTTGTGACTCTAAGCTCCACAACAAGAAGATTCAAGCCATTATTCAATAGGCAATCATCTAGATCTATTTTCTTATGATAATTTCAAAATATGTATGCTTGATCTAGGGTTTGTAAGTCTTGGATGAATTGCATGTACAATAGAGAAACCTACATCCAAGATTTAGGGTTTGCATGAGCACATAGGATGTTATTTTGTGTAAAAGCCATCAATATGGTTTGTTACCATCTAGGAGGCTCTATTAAATGCATATGAGAAAATGAAATTATCCTTTTTTGCCCTCCTATTTGATTTATCTTTACTCCGTTTTATATTTCTTTTTCTAATTAAACAAAGTTACCCCACCCCCTCCCGCCACCTAATTCGATTGACTGTCAACATAATCAACCACCATCAATGTTGAGAGGGGAGGGGGTAATGCATGAGGAGAGAAATAACGGTGGAGAGAGGGAGAGAAGTAGCGTTGTAAGGTAGATAAAGACAGTGGAATGAGAGACAACGGTGTTGGGAGGAAAGTTGGAGGAGGTCTCACTAACAGATATAGGCACATGTAAACGAGACAGCTCACAAGACACTCGAGCCCAACTTGAAAAATACTCAAAATCAACTTAACCTAAATCGAGACGAGTTTGAGCTCAAACTACTTGAGTACCTTATCAAGCCGAGCTCGAGTAGTAAAATACTCGACTCATAATGCTTGCGGGCTTAATCGAGTATTTATAAAATTACATTTTTACCCTTTATATATTTTAAAATTACAAAAACATTTCAACACTTTTAGATTTAAGGATTTGGTTAAGGAGTAAGGAATTAAATTACATTTCAAAACTTTTGAGAATGTTTCTTTTTGTATTTTGGATGTATGTAAAATGCAATGACACATATGGTTGATGTTATATTGACATTAGATGGTTTATTTTGATTTTTTTGTTATTTTGAACAATGTAAAACATGTAGAATGATTTTAATTTTTTATGATTTTAACTTTTTTTTTTTAATTTTAGTCGAGCACGCAAGCTGAGCTCGATAGTATCAAGTAATTCACGAGTCGAGTCCGAGCTTCAAATTTAGGCTCGAGACAAGTTCAAGTCAAGCTTCGATCTCAAGTATTTTAGGCGAATCCAGTTTCGAGCTTGACATTACTCGGCTCAACTCGACTCGTTTACACCGCAATGATGTTGTTATGGTTGTCTATTGTTGGGATTAGTGATAAAATAGTGTTGTGGTTATGTGTAACACCTTGATTTCCATTTAATTATTTAAAGAGAAGTATAGATATTTGAATAATTATATATATATATATATATATATATATATATATATATATATATATATATATATATATACAACAACTTATAAATAATCTTTTTAAGTTAAATAAAACCCAAATGGTTCTTGTGTGTGTGTGTTGGTGTGTGTGTGTGTGTGTGTATATATATATATATATATATATATATATATATATATATATATACAAACACACACACACAAGAACTATTTGGGTTTTATTTAACTTAAAAAGATTATTTATAAGTTGTTGTCATCAAAATGACCATCTAATTAATTGAAGGTATAATGATAATAATAATTGATATAAAGGTCCAAGGGGATATTATGCTATTTTCAGAAACTTGTTTTGTTGATGAAACAAAACATGGGTTAAAATTGTCAAAGATCCAAACTAAATGGACTATTTTTGCTGATTTCGAAAAACCCATGTTCCCTTTGTCCCCTACCTTAGAAGTATCGATCGTGGTACCCTTTTTGTTCTTTTGCATATATGTGTTTAAATCGGTTCATAATTTAACCCTAGCTAGAATGTGGAGTGGGGATGTTCATCATCGGGGGGGGGGGGGGGAGAGAGAGAGAGAGAGAGAGAGAGAGAGAGAGAGAGAGATCAAAGTTGTAGAATGAGGATGGGAAGAAGAAGAAGTCGACGGGGGGGGGGGGGGGGAATTGCCATCGTCGACCTGGTCGTCATTTGGAGCTCTCATCGGGAGCAGTTATAGAGAGAAAGATGTAAAGAGGGATTAGAGAAAGGAATGAATGGCATGTAGAAAACGAATACATTATGGCTGTAGAGGTCATTTAGAACCATATGAAACCATATGTATTTTTCGGCAAAGTTGTAACCATAAACAACTCATAAGTGTGGGTGGTGTGTTCGTGAATTATGCTTGAGAAAGAAGACACAACAAGTTAAGGGGCACATAGGAGAACGAAGAGGAGATTTGGATCGATAGATTGATATATATATATATATATATATATATATATATATATATATATATATATATAGAGAGAGAGAGAGAGAGAAAGAGTCCTCGGAAAAGGTTCCCGACGGAGTGGGTATGTAATAATTCTAAAGCAATTACAAAGTGGGTATATTATGAAGACATATGCGAAATTGTAATGATCAAGTGTATCTAAAGCAACATTGAAGAACACACAATGTAATCTCGTTTAAGCTTATTTGATCTAGTAAGCTATTACAAAGTGGGTATGTAATAATTCTCTCACTAGTCTAATCGCTCAAAATGGTTCTTACATAAAATGGGAGCCACTCACTTGCTATTTATAGGAAAGGCTAAACCCATTACACATCCAAAGAGGGTAAACTACATTTAAGGAGAACTTTGCACCCTAACATTCTCCCCCTAAAAGTTATCATTTGATGACACGGCTTCAATTTCCAAACGAGCTCCAAGCAATCAAGACCCAACTCCCCCTCGAAGTAACACCTGTCTTCAAATCTGCTTTCAAAAAAATATTCGAGAAGCTTCGAATATGTAACATCCCAAAACACGGTCCCTAAAATTTCTTTTTTATTAATTAATAAAACCCATAATAACCGATCGTATCATTCATAAACAAAGGTTGTTATATCAGATCAGAGTATCATCTCAAAACATGATCTTTTATCAGAGTATAAGCCTCCCAGGCGAAAAATTCTTGGTGTGTGTCATGTGATCATCCCGAGCTCTTTCCTCCGCTACCGGAAGTACCTGAAACCAAAACTGAAAACCGTAAGCACGAAGCTTAGTGGGTTCCCTAACCGACCACATACCATACATAATCTCATACTGCAAACATTGGGCCTAGCCCACTACATCGGGCCCAGCCCGACATCGGACGAATCCGACATCAGGCCTCACCTGGAATCGAGCCTCACTCGGTATACAAATCTGTTTCTACCAGTCCCCACCTGTCTTCGGACCCCGCCTGGTACTCACATACAACAATAACATATAAACAAGCTAACACAATCACTATACTATAACTGCTAGTCTCAAGGCCCCGCCTATCTTGGACCTTTCCCCTATTCTACTACTAATGAGATATGGAACCCCATCCATACTCGGCTAGTGATGAGATACGATCCGCCACCCACACTCATCCCCCTACCAGGCATATACAAGTATCGCAAAGACAACGAGTATAACTACACATATACTATTGCCTCGGGTACCACCCAACATCGAATCGTAGCTCGAAAACGTACATATAAACCTTCCTCGGGCCTCGCCCGACATCGGATCTAAATCCGGTATTCACTAACACACATAAACGGGCCAGCATTAGTGCCTTAGACCCGTTCCTACTAGAGAAAACTCACTTCGTGAAGCTGACTGTAGAATCCTGCAAATAACCCCTTGCTGCTAGCTGGCAGATCCCCGATTGCTGATCCCTCGATTTCTCGAGCTATCAATACCAAAATATCACTTAGTCCAATTCAATAACCCTTCATAGGGTAGAATGACCATTCTACCCCTAAGCCAGCCTGATCCATAAATAAGGCCCAAAACTAAGGCCCAATACTAGGTAAACTTCCCAAGCCCACTAGTGGCCCACTAATGGCCTAATTTGCTAAATCAGGCCCAATTCCTATGATGGGCCTTATCCTAAGCCCAAACATTTCCTTGGCCCATATTATTTGACTTCTAATGGCCCACTAAGGCCAAGAATCCAAGGCATGGCCCAAACCAAGGCCCAAAGATGCAAAGCCCAAACTGACAGGTTATGCGGGGCGTACATTTCTATACACTAACCGTACTAGCCATTGGTGTGTACGTTGGGTGTACCTACATGTACTCTCAGCGTACTCCCCCTGTTAAGTCACTTTCCTATTAAGTGCTTAATGCTCTACTCTAGAAGCTACAAACATAAATCCAAGTCCTTTTTCACGTCTTAATCCATAAAGTCGACTACTTGGTGGCTTGCGACCCACCAAAAGAGCCCAAACTTGAAATGTAACAACATACTTCCATGGAAAAGGCTAGATCTCATGCATGAACCCATTAAGACATTCAAGATGGAGACTTTACTACTTATGTGACCCTTTTAGCTCTAAGGGTGGCAATCCCAAGCTCACAAATGGAATTTCATAAAAAAGGTCCAATCTTGAGACCAAAACTAACTCCAAAACCACACTATACTAGATCTAAGCACCCTTAAGTAAAGTTGTGATCTTTATACCTTCAAAGAGTTCCAAATGAGGATGCTATTCTAGATCTACGAGCTCCAACCTTCCAGGTTCTTCCTTGACAACTCCTTCTTTGCCTCTTCCAAGCTTACACCACCCAAAATGAGTTTCTTGAAGTCAAAATCACCCAAGGATGAAGAGATAAGGCGTTCTAGGATTTCACTGAGATTGGGGGACGGATAAAGAGGCTAGGGTTTGAGCCATTATGTTCTTTATATAGTGACCTAAAGTTAGGGTTTCTGGACACTGTACGTACGCTGGGCGTACATTCTGTATGTTGGGCATACGCCAAAAGCACCTATGATCTTATGCCTTTATACGCTGGGCGTAACCCAACCTTATGTTGGGCGTACTCGTGCGTTCATCACCTTGCATGGCCCTTCGTGTCATCTATTTCCATTAAGGGACCATTAATGTTAATAACCTCAAAGTGCTATAACTCCTTCATTCTAAGTCCGTTTCCGACAAACTTTATATCCACAAAAAGGTGGCGAGAAGCCCTATGCTTCTAGCAACACACCCCGACTCCAAACCTCTTGAATAAAAACTTCAAAACCCATAAAAGACCAAAATGCCCCTAGTCTGGGCCTCTGAAACCCATAAACAAATACTTTCATAACAGGGCGTTACAGAATACCTATTTCAACATTCTCCTCCTTTTTATAATTAATAAATGATTATAAAACCCACAAAGTATGAGAAGCGCTTGAGGAATAAACCATACAAAACTCCCCCTCGATGTGTGACAAAAATGAAACCACAAAAATCTTGCACGAAAAACAATCACGAAAAGTCGATGAAAAAATAACCTTCAAAAGTTGTGAAGATTTTGACTTTTGGGTGAGAGTTGCAAGAAATTTGAAAACTGGGTAAAAACTGTCATTTTCGAAAATTCTGCAGGGACCTGTAACAAGAAATTCGAAAACCGGGTAAAAACTTTTAGGTGAGAGTTGCAAGAAATTCGAAAACCAGCTTCAAATGTGAAACTTTACCCCAAATGTGAAATTGGGTATAAAGTGTCTCTTCGTATCAACTGTAGGGATTGACTTCATAGAAAAGTACCCCCACATTGAAATTTGGTATATTCTACCAAAATACTAAAACAATAAGGTCCATCTGTGAAATATGGTATGTTCTTCCCCAATTGTTCTCAGATGCGAAATTGGAACGGTATCATCATCAACATCATCAGTTGAAATTGCGATGCATGACTCGAATCAACAACCAAAACCAGTTGAAATCGATTTTGACTCCAATCAAGTGTCTTTCGACTATTCATCCCAAAACACATTCGACTTGGGCTCAATCAACCAACACCAGTCGAATTCTACTCTAAGGAATACCGTCAAAATCAATTTTTCAATGTTGACTCAAATTCAGTTTTTCCCAATTCGTTCCAGACGCAAACAACAACATCAGTCAAATTCGACTCCAATCAATTTTCCATACTAGTCAAATATAGTCCTCTTGATTCGAATAACTCCACGCTATTCACTTTTGATCATTAACTCTAATTCTTCAATTTCCATTACAGTCGAATTTATGATGACACGATTCAACACTAATCAAAATCAGATTCCGACTCCAAATGAGCGCATGTTCCACCCATCAATCGAAATCGAATTCATAAGCATTCGACTCCAAGTGATATCGTCGAAATAGTTTCCACACTAATCAATTGACATTTGACTCCTCATCCCACAATCTCGTTATACTCATAATCATCAACTATCAAAATACGTTCGACTTGACCTACTCAAAGCATTACCATTGAAATCAACCTCAAACAATCACACGTACTAGTTGAAATCGATTCCAGACATCTTGAATCAATTTTTGACTTCATCAGTCTCCATAACAGTTGAACTCAACTTTTGATTTTCGACCCAAGAATCAATTTCCAATTTCGACTCAAAATCAAGAAATCAACCATTCTTCTCAACATAATATACCATTCGAAACTTCACATTTCCCATCGAAAATCTCGACTGAGACTTGAATTCGACCATCAAGCTTGATTTCGATATCCAGATCACATTGAAATCAAGATCGAAGTTTGACTTTTCACTTTTCAATGAACATACCGATTTCGATTATCAATAAACCCAATCAAAAGTCAAATTTTGATTTTCGAAATCTTCCAATCTTCTGATTACAATTTCTTTCAATTATGAATCCTTCATCACACATCGTTTCACAATCTTCAATTTGTTCCAATGTCAACTATGAAGCACAATTTTAACTTTCAAATCACTTTGCTTTGATCATCGATTCTTATCTTAAACTATGATTCTCAATTAATTTCCAATCATAGACATAATTTCTCATTCCAACTTTATGATATGAAAACTGAAATCCGATGATAACGGATGAAAGAATGGTTTTGACTGACGAATCGTACGAATAAGATCAGCAACAATAATGGTTCTAGGAATTGAGATTTTGGGCCAAAAGAATTAATCTGTGAGCAGTAATGTATCGACAGGCTCGAATTTAGATAGGTTGATGAACAGTAACATTTCAACTTTTGTACTAATTTTTCATCATCATCTTCATTTTATCATCTATTCTTTAGTAAACAAAGTATCGAATTCAACAAAAAAAATTTGGAATCCATTTGAGAATTTGTGATACCTCTTTGAAAATCCTCTTTCCATTTGCAATACATGAATTGATCATGGAAGATCTATGTAACAACGTAAATTTTTAAACCAATTTTTCATTTTTACAAACATCAAACATCGAGTAATAATTTAAGTTCCAATGTAAATAATATTGTTATGACCGATTACATAACAAAGTTCACAAAATAGTTATCCCTGAGTGTGTGTACGATCACGCCGGTGCCTTCCCACGGTCCTCGCTAGTACCTGAAACACATAACACAACAACTGTAAGCATAAATGCTTAGTGAGTTCCCCAAAATACAACCTACGCACATAGGCCTTTCCAGGTCCTGACCTTCCGGTCCATGTGTCTCAGGGGACTTCTGTCCCAACTGGGTAAACCTTCCGGTCCTACCCACGTCAACCTTACGGTCCATTTTACAACGCCTTCCGGCCCATAACATAATGCCTTCCAGCCCATAACAAGCATATCTTACATGGCACATATAACGAATAACTTATCACACATAATGCATACATCTCACATCATATTCGACCTTCCGGTCACACAGTCAAACCCTTCCAGGTACAGTATAGTGAGAAGACTCACCTCGTATGTCTCGATAACTCGTGAACCCTGGAAATCACTCGTGCTCGAACCCCCGAGCTGTAATCCTCCTATAACATCATATATCTATAATTATTACTTGTACCACTAAGGTTGACCATCCTTATCAAGTCAACACTGGTCAACTTGGTCAACAGTCTTTGGTCAAATTGACCGGACTCGGTGAGCGCACTAGAGTGACTCTGCGAGTCTATGCGTTTTCACCAACTCGCAAGGATTTTCCCTTTGACACGTCGAGTACTCCCCTGACTCGACAAGTTCCACCTGGGCATGAATCACGGGGCCACCGCGACTCAACTCGCCGAGTCGCAAGGACAACTCGGCGAGTCCCAACTCGACTCAGTCCACCTGTCAAATACCTTTCTAACTCTCTGTGACTCACTGAGTCACCCACAACTCGGCAGGACTACACACTGGGTGGTCTCAAGGACAATCTTCAAGCTACTCGTCGAGTCTGTTCTTCAGACTCGGCGAGTCCATGCCATGCATCAGCTAAAACTTGCTTTTGCGGTCAGATCCGTTCCATACACACATAGATCTGGCCTTCCCAAGCTCATTTATCACGTAAAGTCTCAGTCTTGGCCGCCATGCAACACATACAAGGCTCTTTTTGGGGAAATAACCTCTAATATGGCAACCCTAGCTTCCAACTCAAAAGAATGGACATAAAGCATATCATTTGGGGCCTTCTGGACCTGCTAAGGTCCAGATCTAGGTTCCATATCTCCATGGGACCTTTCATACTTCAAATCCAAGCCAAATAAGGCAAGAAGAAACCCTAGATTTGACACATCAACCAAAATACGAAGTTTAGCTCAGAAAGTTACCTCAAGAAGGTTCCCTTGATGAAATAGAAGCAGATCCAAGCTCCCCAACTCTTCAAGCTTGATCTTCTCCTTCCTTTCTTGCAATATCACACAAACTGATGAACCAATAGCCTCTTATCTCACCCACAAGGTCTCTCAGCCGCTTGGGTGCACTCAAGGCTCAAGGTGGCCGCAAATGAAGGCCATAAGGTCCTTTAAATAGGGCTTAGGACCGGGAAATTAGGGTTTCATTAAACAGCGCGGACTCGCCGAGTCCATCCCTTGGACTCGCCGAGTCCGGGCGCGAACCTCCGTCCAAAACCGCGACCCGACTCGGCGAGTTCGACCTCCAACTCGCCGAGTCCCCTCACAAAATACCAAAAATATGAAAGTAAAGATACCTGGAGATCCGGGCTATTACAATCTAGGTTCCTTGGATGGAATTAGGAAATCTCTAATTTACACATTGTATCAACCACGGTGCACATTGTACCATCCACGAAACTTCTTCTCATTTTTGCAAGATCTAACTTCATCTTCATAATGAATTTGAGAATCTTCAACAATTTTGGGTGTAGAATTCGAAATCCTTGCAACATTTGATGATTTTTGCTTAGGAACCCAAATTTTCTTCATTGATTTCAGCTTCAAAGTGACATTGGAAGAATATTGTTTAGAAACCCAAATGTTCTTGATTTAGATCTTCGTCTACTTCTTCTTCTTCGTCTTTTTGGATCTTGAAGATTTGAATTAAAGTACAACTTCATTCTTCACAACTTGAACTTGGAAACTTTGAATATAGTCTTTTGGAGTTTGATACATTTTAACAACTTGGATTGAAGGCTTTCTGTATGGCACCATTCCTTCAAACGAATCACAAAAATACAAATAATCATCGGTTTGAACTCCAATTGAACAAAAGAACTTTCACAACTTCATGAGATTCACATTGAATTCCCTTGTCTTGAACCTCAAGAACATCCGGGTAAAGTGCAAGAACATTGACACCATATTTTCATTGATCAAGACGAATTCCTTTAATGATTTCATCTTCTTTCTTCTTCTTTCTTCTCTCATGATAAGTTGTAACCAAATGATTAAGCAACACTTTATGATTATCATGATCAAGAGAATAACCAACCATATTTCCACATTCATCTTTTTTACAAAAAATGAGGGAATTTTGTTTAAAAAACTCGATTGTGAAGTTATTAATAAGACCTTCAAAACTAAATGGATATCGATCATCACCAAGAAATACAAACCATCTTTCACAAGATTCTTTTTCCATTTCAAATAAAAAAATTGATAAGATCACAAGAACTTGGATTTTTCTAGAGAGAGAAAGTGATTTTAAAGGAAATTTCTAGAGAGAGAGTGATTTCGACTTGAATTCTAGAGAGAGAAAATGAAAATCACATGAATTCTAGAGAGGGAAAACCGAATTTGAATCAAGATAAAAGAAACTTTCAGTTTCTAAAATCAAAAACACTCTTGCAATGTCCCGAAAATCACGACAATAAAATTTTTGTTTTTAGATTAATAAATCGTTAATACATATCTTTTTCATAAACTAAGGTATCCAAGATTTAAGAAAACATCCTCAAATCAGAGTAATCCATCGAACATGGAAACATGTGGTGTGTGCTCTGCAATCACCCCGTGCTCTTCTATTTGAAAAACCGGAGTACCGGAAACATAAACTGAAAGAAGCAAGGCTCCCCCCATGGTTTGATATCCAAGTGCCATGGGCTCCCCCCATGGTATTTACCTGGAATGTCATGGGCTCCTCCCATGGTCTGATATCCAAGTGCCATGGGCTACCCCCGTGGTCTTTCATGCAAGAATCATAGAAACAACTACCATTCCACATAACAAGTAATGGGCCAACATTGGTGCCTTCGACCCATTGATATAATGAGAAGACTCACCTCAATAGTTGAACCCGTGTATAAATCTCTGACTACTAATCCACTAAAATCCACATGCTATCAAATAGCTAACACCTAATTAACAATTGGGTTCCAAACTGAATCTAATAATCCATATATGGGGTAAAAATACCATTTTACCCCTCACCTAGTTTGGTCCAAGACTAAGGCCCAAACTAGCATTCCACATAACAAGTCATGGGCCAACATTGGTGCCTTCGACCCATTGATATAGTGAGAAGACTCACCTAAACAGTTGAACCCACGTATAAATCTCTAACTGCGTATCCACTAAAATCCACATGCTATCAAACAACTAACACCCAATTAGCAATTGGGTTCCAAACCAAATCTAATAATCCATATACGGGGTAAAAAGACCATTTTACCCCTCACCTAGTTTGGTCCAAGACTAAGGCCCAAACTCATCATCCTAAAGGCCCACAAACCAATAATCATCCAAAGCCTACTTATTGGCCAATTTTCCAAATTGGGCCCAAACCCTTACATTGGCATTATCCTAAATCCTATTATCTCTTCCTAATCCAAAAAACATGTTCTCAGCTGGCCCAAAAAAACCCCAAGAATCCAAGCCCAAAAGATAACCCAAACTGAAGCGCAAACACACCAAGCCCATTCAAACCGAGTACGCGGGGCGTACAGGCACGTACGCACAACGTAATTGCTTGGAGGTTTGTGCGTTGCGCGTACCTACTTGTACACCCAATGTACTCACCCTATCCAGTCCAAAATTGATTTTTAGTACTTATCCATAGAGACAAAGCTTCCTAAACACAGATCTGACCTCCTTGAGTTGGATTAACACGTAAAGTTGCCCACTTTACGCCCATATATGACTAATGAAGCTCTTAAGCTTAAAAAGGGACTTAATGGTTGACTTACTGCATGCATGACTCCATAATACATATAAAGCTTGCACTTTTTGTCACAACTAGCATTTTTGGCTAGGAAATTCTATCTATGTATGATCAACTCTTGATGTATCTTGTAACTCTAAGATTGATGCTATACATGTTATTCATCTCAAAAACAACTATTCAAATCAAAACTCAATAGTGAAACCCTAAACCTAATTCAATGAACTACACTCACTCGACTTTGGGCTTGTAACTCTAATTTCCCGATTTAAACCCTTATTGGGCCTGGAATCATTTATTGGACCTAATAGGCCAATAAACCCTCAACTTGAGTCTTTTGGGCTAAGAACCTCATTTGGGCTCTAGTTGGACCCACACTCACTAAGTAATAGATTTTTGGTCCATAAGACTCATCATGGGCCTTACTGGGCCGAAAACCATCTTCTTTAATTATATGGGCCGAAAACCCATTTCCTTTATTCAATCGGGTTGCAAACTAGTAAGTGGGCCCAATGGGCCAAAATTTTCTAATTGGGCTAAATATTTTTGCTTGTTATTTGTGACAACCATCAATTTTCGATCAAGTCAAAGTCAACTAAAGTCAACAAGTCAAACCGTTTGACTCAATTTACCCGTGGGTACTAGAACTTACATTATGAAATTTCTACACAACTCTTTATTCTAATAAGAGATCATAAATCAAAAAGTGCGAACATCTAGATCTCCTTAACCTAAAATTATGGTACGTGGAGAGCCAAACCGATAAAACAATGTTGCATACTCATCGGGAGTGTGTAAGATCCTTAAACAAGGCTTAACAGGGTTTACGAACCTTGCATTGCGAAGCCGGACACTCACAAATGCCACACATGAAACCTCTCTCAATCGTTTTCACTCTATCTCTTCTTATCAAGAATCTCTCCCAAATCTCTCTAAGAATGTCAAATCTCTCCCAAATCTCTCTAAGAATGTCAAATATCTACCAAATCTCTCTAAGAATGTCAAATCTCTCCCAAATCTCTCTAAGAATGTCAAATCTCTACCAAATCTCTCCAAGTATGCGAAATATCTCCCAAATATCTCTTTGTATGAGAAATCTCTCCAAGTATGTGAAATCTCTCCCAAATATCTCTTTGTATGAGAAATCTCTCCGAGTATGTGAAATCTCTCCCAAATATCTCTTTGTATGAGAAATCTCTCCAAGTATGTGATATCTCTCCCAAATATCTCTTTGTATGAGAAATCTCTCCAAGTATGTAAAATCTCTCCCAAATCTCTCTCAAAAGTTTTCGTAACTTTTTGAAGTCATTTGGGTCATTCCGACCCTTAACCGGGTCAAAAACGGCTTAAAACGGGGTAAAAACGAGTAAAATAGGCTTAAGGACCCGAAACCTGCTTTAAAGGGGCGAAGCCTCTTAGGACCCGAAGGTCCCTATAGGAACCGAACCTCGCCCAGGAGGAATCGAACCCGAGCCCAGGAGGAACCGAACCCGAAGGCTACTGTTCATTCGGCTCATTTCGGGTCTGATCACCTTCGCCTCTTATCGTCGGACCGAGCCTCCTTTCGCTTCCTCGCCTCCTCTCGCATCCTCGCCTCCCTTCGTTTCCGGCTCCAGTCCTCAGCAAGGACCAAACCTCGGCCTAGGGACCGAACCTTGGCCTAGGACCGAGAGGTCTCGCTGGGAATGCTTTTCTTCCCGGTTTTCGCGTAGTTTTGCGTTTAAGGCCCGTTTTTAATTATTTTAATGCGGGATTTTCACCCAAAATCATATTTTAACATAATAAACCCTAAATATTCAAAATTTAATCATATTTTCATAAAAATATTTATTTAAATAATAAAAGCAAGTGGGTAAAGTACAAAGAGGTGGAATGTTGACTTTGCTTTACCTTATGACACAAGCAACCACTCCCACACCCACTCTATGACCAGCCACACCTCCCCACCTTACCTAGGTCACATCAATATCCCTTACACTCAATTACCACCCATTCCCATGTTTTTGAGAGCTGAATATTCATCCTCTCTCCTCACTTCTCTCATTTGCTCTCATTTCACCAAGAATCAAGCACCACTTTTCTCTCAAACTTCTTCCCTCCATTTCAAGTCTCCAAGGCTGATTATCAAGTGTTCTTCCACTCTTAGTAAGTATAATTCATCCTCCTTGTGATTATTACACTTCATTCTACTCAAATCATTGATTGCTTACACAAACTCCATAACTATGATGTTAGATTCTCGAAAATCTTCAAGGCATCTCCAAGTGTTCTTGAGTTAAACACTTCCATTCTTCAACAATCATCTACTGAAATCACTTAATGTGAGTTCATACCCCTACATTTTCATGTTTTCTCAAGTTTTTAGGGGGGGTGGGGGGGAATACAAGTTAAAACACCAAGAACATAACTAAGTTTTTCTAACAGCCTTCATCAGAAAAGTTCAACTCCATTCACAGACTGTTTTGGGAAACCTAACATTTTTGTTTTCAAACCTGTATAAGGTGAAAATAGTTCAAGTTCTTAGCTTTAAAATGACTACTTGCACATCTCCATACGAGTTTTCTACAATTTATGGTGATTTTTACAAAACTGCCTATCATTTCAAACAACAATCCGGACCAGTCTGTGATTTTGGACTTATTCACCCATGTTGGAGGTCATTAAAAATCGTGATAAAAATTATGAGTAAACTAGACACATTTTGTGAACTCTCAGAATTTACGGATCTAGTTTTCGACTTCGTATGATTTTTCTATGATTTTTCCAAAACAGTGCAGAATGGCGAAAGTTAGCCAACAGCATATAAATATCACAACACTTTGTATTATGTTGAGCAAAGTGTATAATCATAAGTTCTAATTATTGAATGTGTTTCTTTGTTAGTTTATCATCATGAACTGAAACTAAGTCATTCATAATAAATATTATACATTCATTTTAGAACGCGTATAATAAACTATAAAAAGTATAGTTTAATGGATTCATAACATTAATGCATTTCCATAAAAGAGTTCTTACATATTACAAACGTTTTAGATAAACTATAATAGGTATAGTTTATGATAAATCACACAACACACTCGTACAAAAAGGGTACGTTCATACAGAAAAGATCTACATTCACACACATTTCACGTAAACTTGTTAACCTAAAATGTGAGACATTCTCTCCCCGTACGTCCGAGTGCGGGATATAATTCCTGGTAGTTATAATCAGAATCTCTTGGAGAGAGAACGTGATACTTGTATATAGATCTATATTGGGTTTGACACCCCACACCTTGCTGCTAGCTACAGTGGGACCTGCAGGTCTACGGGTGACAAATGTCATTTCAGTTTCGCGACGCCTGAGAAACGTCGTGGCAGGTTCACATAGTTATAGTATGATTATAGCGACTCACATAGGGATATAACAATCCATAAAGTTTACGGGATTTTATTTATAAAACCTAAATGGGTTTTATGTCGATTTAAAATCACTTTTTATCTCAATGAGTACAGATATTACTGTACACTTTCGGTTTTGGTAGTTATGACTACACATCATTTGAAACCACATTTATACCTTTAAGTATGGCCAATACTTGTTATTTCTCGGTCCTCGGATTTAGGACTACATATACATAAGGTATTAAAAAACATAAGAACATACGGAAATTTCTTTTAATTCAAACGCGTCCATGTCCATTTAAACACATAACATTTTCTATTAGTAAGAAAGGTTACTTATACATTTTGGTCTTCGGTCATAAGACTACATTACACAGATTTTAAAGAAAATATCGGATTTTCTGGATACATATTCTAACGCTTTTACAAGGAAAACGGTTTACTTTTCTAACAAAATCTCTTATGAACTCACCAACCTTTGTGTTGACACTTTTTCAAAACTACTTGTATTCTCAGGAATTCTATGAAAACAGGAAATCAACAACGTTTTGAGGATGGGACGATAAATCGTCAAACAGTCCATTTTGTATCATAATGTAATTGATGTGAATCATGTCAACATGTACTTTGATGTAACTTTTTCAATTATAATTGTGATTGTTGTATTTACTTTAAACACTATTATACTCGTTGTTGTGATACTCTACATGAAGTCCTCCACCCCCGGACGTTTCCGCCATCTTTGGTTTGGGGGTGTGACAGATTGGTATTAGAGCATTGTTTATAGTGAACTCAGTATATCAAACCACATAAGATATACAAACTATAAATGCATTGGGACTAAGTCTCTGATTTAAAGTTTCAAAACAACTATACTTTTAGGAATAAATAGTTTCGTATTAAAAGTATACATGCATACATACATACTAAGGTCAGCATCATTCTAGAACAAAACAAAAGTAATGGTTGTTGAATATCACAGGTAAGCTCGGGGATGTATGGTCAGTCTTGGGAGTGGCATAGCCTGATCAACTATGCTGGTCCGAGGAGTGATTAGCACATGCCCAAGAATAGTTGTGATATGGCAACAAGTCTAAAAACTTAGCAACGCTACCACAATGAGAACATTTAAAACAGAACATGAGTTTAAAATACTATGGGAGTATTTTGTAAAATCATAACTTATATGAAAACTAAATAGATCCTTAATAATAGGTCTATAGTCCCTAAGTGGATACTTTAAAGTTATATATAACTTAGAAATTATAGACTTAGAATTTGTGGTCATTACTTTACTTCCTTTTCCTTGTTTGGATGTGGACCTAGGGTGGGATCACTTATTCGAAGGTCTATCGTATCTTGTTATATGTAATTAGTATGCACTATGTCATTATAGAAGTAACTGATAAGGATCACCCCTATAAGTAATTGATGATAGACTTAGACGCATAGTACTTATCTCTTCCACTCCTATTCTCGCAAATACAGCATAGCAAAATCCTACTTGTCGGACGACCCTTACTTTCCTAATCCGAACTCGAGGAATGGTCAATGGTTATGAGAAGAATCAGAAGCGGAACCGGAGGTAATCAATCCTCCATGCATAGCAAGGGTTCCGCGAACCATTTCGACTATATCAAACTTGTACCCCGTTGGACAATCGTGATCGAGGGTTGAATGTCGACAACAATGACAACAACCACCATGTGGAGACCAACGAGGGTGCTATGACCTCAGCCACAGGGTAACGATTGACATAGCCCTCCCAGTGAAGACCCGACGGATTGCGGACATCGGGGATTAAAACAGGAAAACTACAATCTCAGTTCAGAAAACTGTGCGCTACTACAGACCCTACCATCTCGTGTACCCGTGACTCAGAATTAGACTACTATTCCTGAGATCAACTCTCTTTTTAGGACTTTATTACCACTCGTGAAGAGGAAATAGAGTGACAGAGTAGACACACGACATTCAAAGGAAGGATGATTTCAGCCAAGCATTGATTGGCAAAGCTACAAAATGCATCGACCTAGCCCAGACATCACGAGGGATGGATCGTCGTGAGTAGAGTTCATACCGCTCACCAGACCTGGTAAATTAGGTTATGAGTATGCGTTGGTGCTACTCTATTATAAGTAAAAGCGCAACACTGCAAATTAAGTGGTCATACTAATCGATAGATCTAGTTACTATCAAAACCCGTCCATGCACAAACGTGAGGTAGACCTGCAGCGAGGTCAAAATTTTCACTGAAACCATGATTTCGAGAGTCATATTAACAAGATGGGCTTAGGATGTACCTATCCGACTCGAATGTCTATTTAGCCTTAATTATATATCTAAACATACATCAATAGGTCATGACAAGGACCTAGCTTGGGTCAAGTGTAAGGTTTCACTTGGATACAGAATTACTAAAATACATGAGTTTACTATACAAAAATCTCGTTATAAATTGTTTTCAGAACACCCTCAACAACTGAATTACGTTACAAATCGATATGAGATAAACATAGTTAGAAAACTCGCGACATATAGCCATTCTAAGAACTCATTATCGTCTCACCTTTAAACATTTTGTTGAGAAGTTTCTTCTTCATAGACCTATGGGTGCGATCATACCAACACTAATGCACCAGATCCCATCAAAACTCCTTAGCCAGATGTGTTCGGACAAACATGATTCTAAGATGAGTAAAGCTGAACGCCCGTATGAAACCTACTCCTACCTACTGCCATAACTCCATCTCGGAAGCGTTAGCAGAAACACTAAGAATAGTGCAGTAATGTGCAAAATTTATATGCGTAAATATAAATTGTAAGGATGCACTTAAGATAATCATTTCCACTAACGAAGTCGTTTTTCGTCATGAAATAGAGGTATATCTTCACCTAGAGACAACAGACCAACTAGCAAGGCGCCAACACTGCAGATAGATGCTGCTACTTTTCAGGTTGCTGTCACGGCAGCCGTGACAGCCATCATGGTGCAATTCAATGCTAACAACGTCAGCAGGGGTGGAAGCGGTACTAACAATACAAATTGTGGTAACAATCAGGGACACCAATGGGTACCTACCAACAAAAATACCTCAGGCCACGAACCTACGAACAAGAAGAGAAAGTTTTGGAACATGAAAGAGCGCCACCAATCTCAAGGATACACTAAAAGACAACAACCTAGGGCCGCCCCTACCATTACAACAGCAGTCATGACACATGCCTCGACACTAGCCATGGGTTCTGCCACCCAAATGTCGGCCAGACCATATGAGGGATCACTCCCAAAGTGCAACAAATGTGGCTTTCATCATTATGGGGCTTGCTGGGAGTTACACTGTAAAAACTACAACATGAAAGGGCATACAGTCCGTTTCTGTAGGGCCCTGGCCCATCACCTCCCTTCAATCACCTGCACCAAGGTAGGCCCAGTATGCTACATATGCGGTGAAACGGGACACTTCAAGAGAGAATGTCCAACTAAGAAGAATGACGAAGGAGCAGGAGGAGTGTGATGAACACACCAGCAAGAGCAGCAGGGAACCATGTTAAGACTTTTGTAATGTTCCCAACGACAAAACGTTTAAGTACTATATGTTTGTAAGGAATTTGGTACGCTTACTAAAGTAACCGTCTTTCTAAAAAAAATTAGTTAAAATATTCTCTCTCATGCAAATCAAACCAAAGACATCCATATATGACCTTAGTATCATTACCTGTAAGTTGTGATGACCTTATCCATACATCAGGGTTTATTATAATCAAAATAATAAAGTCTTGAAACAAATAATTCCATCCTGACTCCTATTCCATGTCTAGTATTAGGGGTTGAGTGGGGTCACCCACTCGACGATTTCACCGATATCAACTTACATACAACGATCATATACTGCTCAATCGTAAGGAGACCTGTCAGGAATCATGATATCAAGTATCATTACTGGCTATCGAAACACACACTACCAGTGCTAGACACTGTGGTATGAATCATCTACAATAATCATAACATCAAACAAAACGGAACACACGGAAAAGAAATACAAGACACCCTATCACTCTAGTGATCTCTTCTTACGAATATAACTTATCTCATGCTATAAAAAAAGATATTTTTGTCGTTATCCAATTTTGATTGATATAGCCTCACCTTCCCGAGTTAACGACTACAAAAGGGCCCTTCGCCTAACCACCCCGAATATCGAAACTATCGTCTCTCATAAACATCAAGCACGGACCTTTGGGTTATCTCTCTCTGTGGAACTCCAAAACACGCACCAAAGGAGTGTTATACTTCCCGAAGTCTTATCACACGTATTTATAGGAGACCTTCGGGAATGTCGCGCATGTAGCAGACAAGATTCAAGCACAGAAGCTTGGGACAGATATGGTACGAGTCCTGCCATGAGCTTCGGGCTAAGGTTGCCTAGAAGGACGAGTAAATGTCCTACCATTCAAAAAAAGCCTAGTCGCGTAAACCAAACCCACATGCTTCCTACCGAGCTACAAGAGCTGTCAGGTCAAACCTATCGAACCACTCAACACTGAAATTGAAGAACCAAGCTTCTCACCCTGGAAAGCTCTGGTCTTATTCTTCAAATAGAAAGGCAAATTGCTTGTAATTCCATCGACTTCAGAGGCCCCGACAACATCTCCAATAGAAACCTTTACTATCTGCCTCGAATAGACGAATAGGACGACCAACCGCAAGGAACAAGGTAGCCTTCAGGAATTGGACCTGAGATCTGAATATCACCAGTCACGAGTATTGAAGAAGGATGTCCGAGAATAATCCTCCAATTTCGATGCGGACGCTGAAAGTTCGTAGTGATAACCCTCGGATAGGACCAAACCCACTCGTAGAATTCATGAGCGTAATAAATAGGATATGCCATTCTTACTAGGATCAGTTCGTCATTGTCATTACATATGACTTGCTTATCTACCCTCGTAGTAAGAAGGAAACCAAGGAGAGCAGTTGCAACAAACCACGGAAGCAATACGATCAGAGAAGTATTACCCGAAGTTCTCTAGATACGAGTTTTGGAATTAAGGAGTCAAATTCCTAAGACACATCCTTATAAATGTGGAAACTCTTAAGGACCCTTTCAATTGATCAAAACCGTTGAGAAACAGTCAGCACCGAAGGCGTTAGCAGGAATACGCCAAAATTTTGGGTCTCGCTGACCTACCGTCTTATTTCCTTTGGAACTTCTCGTAAAATAAAGACCCCCTCCCAACTTTGACCCTAAAGGGAGCAACCCTTGACAGGAAGAGAAGCAAGATCGAGAAACCTTTAGAACTCCAGTATAGCAGACCAAATTCCTCTGGAAACACTCACTCTGGGAAGGCTTAGTACGCTTCGGAAAACATGGAAAGCCAATACCCCAGAAAATTATGCCTTTTGAGATTCTGTCAGAATAAGCCCTATAACTCGCTACTTCAATCTACTCCCGCGAGCTTGGTAAAGTACATTCTACACAACACGTCCCAAACTTGCGGAAGTATCTATCCGACTAGACTCTTGCAATTCCCCTCGACGAGATCGAGTTCCACAAGAGCCTCACCTTAGTGGAAGAACCATAGTGACCATGGACCGAGAGGTCAAGTGGACGAAACAACGCCACTTCCCATTAGTGAAAGTTCGTTGGAATACTAACCAAGGACCTGGAGTCACTTGGGAGCGCGAGAATCAGTCAATTAGGAAGTATCCTCACTTCTTGACTCGATTGTTCACGCCTACTCCTAGCCTAAATTCAAATTTCGAGACGAAATTCCCTCTAACGGGGGGATGATGTGACAACCATCAATTTTTGGTCAAGTCAACAAGTCAAACCGTTTGACTCAATTTACCCGTGGGTACTAGAATTTACATTATGAAATTTCTACACAACGCTTTATTCTAATACGAGATCATAAATCAAAAAGTGCGAACATCTAGATCTCCTTAACCTAAAATTGTGGTATGTAGAGAGCCAAACCGATAAAACAATGTTGCATACTCATCGGGAGTGTGTAAGATCCTTAAACAAGGCTTAATAGGGTTTACGAACCTTGCATTGCGAAGCCGGACACTCACAAATGCCACACATGAAACCTCTCTCAATCGTTTTCACTCTATCTCTTCTTATCAAGAATCTCTCCCAAATCTCTCTAAGAATGTCAAATCTCTCCCAAATCTCTCTAAGAATGTCAAATCTCTACCAAATCTCTCTAAGAATGTCAAATCTCTCCCAAATCTCTCTAAGAATGTCAAATCTCTCCCAAATCTCTCTAAGAATGTCAAATCTCTCCCAAATCTCTCCAAGTATGCGAAATATCTCCCAAATATCTCTTTGTATGAGAAATCTCTCCAAGTATGTGAAATCTCTCCCAAATATCTCTTTGTATGAGAAATCTCTCCAAGTATGTGAAATCTCTCCCAAATATCTCTTTGTATGAGAAATGTCTCCAAGTATGTGATATCTCTCCCAAATATCTCTTTGTATGAGAAATCTCTCCAAGTATGTAAAATCTCTCCCAAATCTCTCTCACAAGTTTTCGTAACTTTTTAAAGTCATTTGGGTCATTCCGACCCTTAACCGGGTCAAAAACGGCTTAAAACGGGGTAAAAACGAGTAAAATAGGCTTAAGGACCCGAAACCTGCTTTAAAGGGGTGAAGCCTCTTAGGACCCGAAGGTCCCTATAGGAACCGAACCTCGCCCAGGAGGAACCGAACCCGAGCCCAGGAGGAACCGAACCCGAAGCCTACTGTTCATTCGGCTCATTTCGGGTCTGACCACCTTCGCCTCTTATTGTCGGACCGAGCCTCCCTTCGCTTCCTCGCCTCCTCTCGCATCCTCGCCTCCCTTCGTTTCCGGCTACAGTCCTCAGCAAGGACCGAACCTCGGCCTAGGACCGAGAGGTCTCGCTGGGAATGCTTTTCTTCCCAATTTTCGCGTAGTTTTGCGTTTAAGGCCCGTTTTTAATTATTTTAATGCGGGATTTTCACCCAAAATCATATTTTAACATAATAAACCCTAAATATTCAAAATTTAATCATATTTTCATAAAAATATTTATTTAAATAATAAAAGCAAGTGGGTAAAGTACAAAGAGGTGGAATGTTGACTTTGCTTTACCTTATGACACAAGCAACCACTCCCACACCCACTCTATGACCAGCCACACCTCCCCACCTTACCTAGGTCACATCAATATCCCTTACACTCAATTACCACCCATTCCCACGTTTTTGAGAGCTGAATATTCATCCTCTCTCCTCACTTCTCTCATTTGCTCTCATTTCACCAAGAATCAAGCACCACTTTTCTCTCAAACTTCTTCCCTCCATTTCAAGTCTCCAAGGCTGATTATCAAGTGTTCTTCCACTCTTAGTAAGTATAATTCATCCTCCTTGTGATTATTACACTTCATTCTACTCAAATCATTGATTGCTTACACAAACTCCATAACTATGATGTTAGATTCTCGAAAATCTTCAAGGCATCTCCAAGTGTTCTTGAGTTAAACACTTCCATTCTTCAACAATCATCTACTGAAATCACTTAATGTGAGTTCATACCCCTACATTTTCATGTTTTCTCAAGTTTTTAGGGGGGGGGGGGGGAATACAAGTTAAAACACCAAGAACATAACTAAGTTTTTCTAACAGCCTTCATCAGAAAAGTTCAACTCCATTCACAGACTGTTTTGGGAAACCTAACATTTTTGTTTTCAAACCTGTATAAGGTGAAAATAGTTCAAGTTCTTAGCTTTAAAATGACTACTTGCACATCTCCATACGAGTTTTCTACAATTTATGGTGATTTTTACAAAACTGCCTATCATTTCAAACAACAATCCGGACCAGTCTGTGATTTTGGACTTATTCACCCATGTTGGAGGTCATTAAAAATCGTGATAAAAATTATGAGTAAACTAGACACATTTTGTGAACTCTCAGAATTTACGGATCTAGTTTTCGACTTCGTATGATTTTTCTATGATTTTTCCAAAACAGTGCAGAATGGCGAAAGTTAGCCAACAGCATATAAATATCACAACACTTTGTATTATGTTGAGCAAAGTGTATAATCATAAGTTCTAATTATTGAATGTGTTTCTTTGTTAGTTTATCATCATGAACTGAAACTAAGTCATTAATAATAAATATTATACATTCATTTTAGAACATGTATAATAAACTATAAAAAGTATAGTTTAATGGATTCATAACATTAATGCATTTCCATAAAAGAGTTCTTACATATTACAAACGTTTTAGATAAACTATAATAGGTATAGTTTATGATAAATCACACAACACACTCGTACAAAAAGGGTACGTTCATACAGAAAAGATCTACATTCACACACATTTCACGTAAACTTGTTAACCTAAAATGTGAGACATTATCTCCCCGTACGTTCGAGTGCGGGATATAATTCCTGGTAGTTATAATCAGAATCTCTTGGAGAGAGAACGTGATACTTGTATATAGATCTATATTGGGTTTGACACCCCACACCTTGCTGCTAGCTACAGTGGGACCTGCAGGTCTACGGGTGACAAATGTCATTTCAGTTTCGCGACGCCTGAGAAACGTCGTGGCAGGTTCACATAGTTATAGTATGATTATAGCGACTCACATAGGGATATAACAATCCATAAAGTTTACGGGATTTTATTTATAAAATCTAAATGGGTTTTATGTCGATTTAAAATCACTTTTTATCTCAATGAGTACAGATATTACTGTACACTTTCGGTTTTGGTAGTTATGACTACACATCATTTGAAACCACATTTATACCTTTAAGTATGGCCAATACTTGTTATTTCTCGGTCCTCGGATTTAGGACTACATATACATAAGGTATTAAAAAACATAAGAACATACGGAAATTTCTTTTAATTCAAACGCGTCCATGTCCATTTAAACACATAACATTTTCTATTAGTAAGAAAGGTTACTTATACATTTTGGTCTTCGGTCATAAGACTACATTACACAGATTTTAAAGAAAATATCGGATTTTCTGGATACATATTCTAACGCTTTTACAAGGAAAACGGTTTACTTTTCTAACGAAATCTCTTATGAACTCACCAACCTTTGTGTTGACACTTTTTCAAAACTACTTGTATTCTCAGGAATTCTATGAAAACAGGAAATCAACAACGTTTTGAGGATGGGACGATAAATCGTCAAACAGTCCATTTTGTATCATAATGTAATTGATGTGAATCATGTCAACATGTACTTTGATGTAACTTTTTCAATTATAATTGTGATTGTTGTATTTACTTTAAACACTATTATACTCGTTGTTGTGATACTCTACATGAAGTCCTCCACCCCCGGACGTTTCCGCCATCCTTGGTTTGGGGGTGTGACATTATTTAATCTAAACCCAATGTTTATTCTTTTCTTCCAATCCCCCTCCTATTCTAAAAATAAAAAATAAAAAAGAGGAAACCTAATTAACTTAAACACTTGACACCTCACTAATATCTTCCATACAACCATGCACAATACACATCATACAACAAGGCAATCTCATACTTCTATGCAACATCTTTTCTCACTTCTCTCTTTTCTTCATATTCTCGACAATAGGGGCTTCCACCACCATCTTCATTTCAACATAATTCAACTCACATTTCTCTCTAGATCTACAAAGAATTCACTTATCCTTCCTATTCAAATTTCGTGTGTGCTAGTGTGTGTGTTCAAGAACACTTCATCAAAGTTTATTCTTGGTAAGATACTTTCAATTCAAGGTGTTGAACTTCATTTTATGACAAACCCTTCACTCATTAACACTCCATTTCGTCCTTCTTATTCCTAGAACTCTCTAGGAACCGAAAATCTCATCAAAGGAGGTCGCTAGACCGAATACAACATCATTTACTCTTATTTGTTCATCAAAACCGATCCATCGCTCAATGTGAGTTCATACCCCCTTGTTTTCGGTTTTTACTATGTTTTGGGGGGAGGATACAAGTTGCTTTGTGTTAGATCTATGTATTTATGCATGTATATGTGTTGTCATGTTATATGTTGTGATTATGTTATGAAAACATGTTAAATCTTCATCAAACTCGAAATATCTTTTAAAATTTGGTGATGTTTGTAAACTAAATAGTCTTATGTGACTTACTATGAAGTTGAAAGGATTAAGCATGATAAGGATGCTTGAAAACTAAATAAAACCGTATAAAGGTCCATTTTTGACAAATAAACAAAAAAATGAGGTCTTTATGACACTAACGGTTTTGGAGAGGACCAAAAGACTCATTTTTAGATAGAAATGGATCTTTATGATATTCATGGTTTTAAAATGGCCAAAAGTGTTAATTTTCACAAAATGGTCCTCTATTTGGGCCTTCATGGTTTTTAATGGGCTAAATTTGTCAATTTTCACAAAAATGGGTCGTATTTAGAAACTCACGGTTTCATGGGTGTAAAAAGGTAAAATTTGACTTTTTTAAGGAGTAAACTGTTATTTGAAAAAAGCATGGTCCAAAAATGTAAATTTTCAGTTAAATGGGCTGAAAATCTCATTCCCATAAAATTTGGACCACAAATGTTATTTCTATCAAGAGAGGGTTGAAAATGTCTTTTATTACAAAATAAGCCCTTAAAAGTAAACTTTTGGTCTTAATGGGCCTAAAGTGTCATTTTTACAAAAAAAAAATGTGCCTTACTTGTAAATTTTCGGCTTAATGGGCTAAGATTGTCATTTTTACAAAAAACGGGCATTTTATGTCATTTCGGTAAATAATTGAGCTAAAACAAGCAACATAATAACAAACGGGCTAATTACGTCATTCTCACTTTTATTGGTCCTTGTTTATCCATTTTCATGTTATTGGGCCTTCGTGGTCCATTTACATGCTTATTGGGCTTGATACATTCATTACATGTTTATTAGGCCTTAGCGACCCATTTACATGCTTGATAGGTCCTGTATACTCCTTACATGTTTATTGGGCCTTGTTAACCCATTTACATGCTCGACGGACCTTGGATACACATTTCATGTTTATTGGGCCTCATTCATTCGTATACATACCCATTGGGACTTGTAACCTAAACACATAAACGGAAACATTATTTAAAGCATTAAACAGTGTGTTACAACATTCACATAAATATAGTTAAGGTTCTTGTGAGACGTTCTTTCATTCGTACCTACTTAGTGTACAACCTTCAGTCTTGTAGTTTTAACCAAAGTCTCATGGAAGGAGAGCGAGATTTTGTGTATAGATCTATACGGGGTTGACAACCCCGCACCTGAGTTGTTCGCAACAACTAGACTAGGCTAGTCTAGGATGACAAACGTCTTACCTTAAACAAGTCGATGTGTGAAAAACGTCATGACATGCAGATCAGTCATATCAAGCATGGTTATAACGACTCACATATAAATTAATTCCACTATAAATTTACGGAATACATATACATTTCTGGTGATACAAAATCATACATACATTATTACTCGGTCTTAGGGTTTAAGACCACAACACTTTTACAAGCAGAAAATATCGGATTTTCTGGGAAACTTACATTATACATTACCTTATATTTACAACAGAAAATATAGGATGTTCCTTGAATACTCTCTTTACACATTTTCAAAACAGAAACACACATGCTTTAATACAAGATTTGATACAAAATGTTCAAACCAATTTTTTACAGAAAATTTCAGATTTTCTGGTGTTTACAAAGTGATACAAACTTTTCATACAAACATGCTTATGAAGTCACCACCATTATATATGTTGAACGTTTTCAAAATGATTTGTATTCTCAGGAAATCGTTAAGCGGGTTGGTTACAAGAACACATGGATTTTGTTGTATTTTTGTTATCACTATACACTTATTATTTTGGAATGCAATCAGTAATCTAATACACTTATGTAAACAATGATGGTTGTATTATTGTGTGTGTGATGATGATGATGTTGTCTTGATTCAATTATTTACACTGTGATGATATTACAAGATGAAGTCACCCAACCCCCGGACGTTTCCGTCGTTCTGGGTCGGGGGTGTGACACCTTTATGCTAAAGGATACCAAAACCAACTCATATCTGAAAGGATAAACCCTTAAACAACCTAACTCATCCATAACTCAAAACGAAGAGCAAAATCATAATAAACTAGCCATGAAGAGATCTAATCATACACAAGCGAAGATGCAAACTTGATACCTCAAAAAGCTTCCCCACAAGGTGATGATTATGGATCCAAAGCTTTCCCACCAATAAAAACAACTTCAAGCTTCTCTTTTTTCCTTCCTAAGGGCAAAAATGAGCATCAAAGCCTCCTAAAAACTTAAGAACACCTCCAAGAGGCTACAAGGTCGATTTAGGGTTATTAGGGTGTGGAGGCTAGCTTAGAACTGAACCAAAATGACTAAAATTAAGTTTATATAGGGTACAACCCTAAAATTTAGGATTTCCAACTGACCCTCACACAACCAGCCGTACTCCTCGTACGCCCAACATACGAGGTCTCGCACCCCGATCCCAGCTTCGCACTACACTACACGTAGTTCTTACTATACCTCGCATACCCACCTTTGCATCAGTACACCCCATGTGCTACCTTGGTACGCCCTGCATACTAGAGTTTTCCGCCAACCCTAATTCATTTTGAACGCCATAACTTATTTAATACAACTCCGATTCCGACCATCCTTATATCCATGAAAAGGTATCGAGAAGCTCTACACTTTTATCAACTCAAACTTGCCATACAGATCCCCGAACGGAAATCCATTTCCCATAAAAGCCCGTTGCTGTTTTACCAAAATACCCATTGGCTCCAAAACCAAATCCGAACGTCCGAAACATCTACATTTCATCACCCACGCCTAAATGGGTAATAATTCAGAACATGGCGTTACAACTCTCCCCCTACTTAAATTAGATTTCGTCCTCGAAATCAGTCCTTACCTTTCCCAACACCCCAAACAACCTGAGCAACACGACTATAATCCTGAGGATACCACAGCCTTCCCAAGTCAACCGAAACCATCCCTAGCAGAACTCACCACACCTAAAGAAGAACGAACATTAAACCCTTGCAGAAAACCACCTCTACATTTCCTAAAACTTGAAAATCTCAAATTGGTCTGACTCACCGACTGACTGCCCACAGTGAACCACTACCATGTCAATTCCACAATGAATTCCAGACAAAACAAAACACTTCCAACACTTGAGGCTTCCATGGGGAAACTAAAATCATTGACCTTATACTTCTGCAGAACACTTATACTTGACAGAAGGCTCCAATAATCCTTCGAGTAGAAGATTCATCATTGTAATGGCTAGACTCAAACAAGGGCTATGCAACATGGTCCAATCAACCACTCTGAGATTATTTAATCCAACTGCATGCGACTTAGCATATGCCCCGAATAACAAGCGACTCCACACACGATCCCAATTCTCTAAAACCGCCCCGACTCATCTTGTTGCCCCATAGCTGCTTTCCAAAAGCAGTCGAGACCTCCCTGGTCCCAACTTCTTTGGTAACTATCTGAGACACCGGACTCCTACCCGTTTGCTGAGTCGAAAGACACCCACACAGAGTCGCCCCTCGCGACTCTCGAGAGAAACCTTATCTGGCGATAATTGCCCAAACAATCTCGTTACCCAAATCCAATGCTAAAACGAATGCTACATGACCAACTGTAGTTATATCATACATGGTCTCCAACGACCTACCATTTCCTAATTCCAAGCATGTTGTGGCCCTCCTACAGTCTTACGAACTGAACCACCCTGGTCTAAACCATCTGAAGAAATTCGTGACCAATCATGCATTCGCCACACCCTTACCACTCCATAGGGACCGACGAATTCTACGGGTCACCCTATAGTCTTACAACACTCCCACATTAACTGCCATCTAATGAATGCTACAGACCACCTTGCAGTCTTACAACACTTCTACACTAACTGCCAACTAGTGAATGCTACGGGCCACCCTGCAGTCTTACAACATTTTTACTTTGCCATAGCCACCATCCATAGTCTTACCGCTCATCTATCAGTCCAAACACACATTAGCTTAAGCACCGAAGCTGAACTCAAGTCATGGTCGAAACCCCCACTCTGGTCCCACCAAAAAGTTGCTATCCACACCAAGAAGGCGCCAATCAACTACTGGGAAGTTTCCCGAACTCCTAACTCGCACAATCCTCAATCCAGACGACCACTTGGGCCGCCTTCCTCTCCCATGGGGATGTGGGACTCATCCTAAATTCACGCATCCCTCTCATCACACAAGGTTTGAAGGATTCCCTATCCATCTTACCTTTTATGTCTGAATCGCTGACAACCTGCACTTACTGATGCTAATGATCCAATACTAGCCAAACCCAAAGACCGCACAACCCTCGAAGACTCTGTACTCAACTCATAACCCGAGATCCACGGATCTGCACTTGTATTTCACCATAAACCATCTGATTTACGACAATCCCTCTCGAGATCAAGATATAAAGGTTTCCAACCATCGTTGAGACTACCAGTCTCGCACCTGGTCCAACCACCAGGTTTTCAGGAGTCCAAATAATAAGGCTACCAAGCCTATAAACCCCTCTGCATCACACACTGACCTCCTTGATCCTGCAACTCATGATCAAAACATTAACCCAACGGTCCTAAACTCAAAATAAAGAGATACTCGTCGACAATCTTGACCGGCGTGCCCAAGGCACGAACTGATTCCCCCTTTGCACTAATGGCCACCTCCAATGATAATCTACCTCGAACCGGCAAATGCCACGATCCCATTGGAGTCTTGCAAACGCCTCTAACCAACCATGGTTGCCACTCATGGCCTAATCACATATATTTATATTTAATATTATATTAATATTCGATTATGCCTAAAGCCCTAAACAAGTCGTTCAAAGCCCTAAAAACGGCAAATAACGGAACACTCGCTAATAATCTCTTTACTCCATGGAAGAACAAGATTTGCTCAAAGAACAGCCATGGCGATTGCTGGAATTTTACAGCGGCATTGGTGGCATGGTAACCCAACCAAACCCTGCTCTCTTTAGAACGCTTTCTATTCAAGATTTATTTTTTAATAACATTTGAGGCATGGTGGAATTGACCAGAGATATTCGGCGATCAAGGCTGGAGTGAATGCAAAAATGGTTGAAGCTTTCGACATAAACGACTTGGCTAATGATGTTTACGAGCATAATTTTGGGCATCGGCCATTTCAGGTATATCTTTGATAATACAGTTCACGAGCTATAACGAGCCTATGGTAATTCCTTATAACGATTGCATCACAGTTTTCGTTGCTTGCTCTTCTTTCAAGTTCAATTTTGTGATGAATCGATACAAATATACAATCTCATAACAATGTTAATCAAAATGGATCAAATAGTTACTTCTGTTCATTTTGGGGATGAATATAGGGCAACATTCAGACCTTAACTCCTGCTGATCTTGATCGTTACAAAGCAAACGTGTGGCTTCTTTCTCCTCCATGTCAACCTTATACACGACAAGGTACGATCTTAACATTTATCACATTTCCCTTTTTTTTTTTTTTTTTTTTCAAACAATCATTTCATTGATTATAATTTATCCCCAAGCTAAGCCTGTTTTTAGGTCTTCAGAAACAATCTGCTGATGCTCGAGCCTTCTCTTTTCTTCAAATTCTTGAAATCATACCACAACTGATGCTACCTCCATCCATGCTCTTTGTTGAAAATGTAGTTGGATTTGAGGTTTGAAATCAAGATTTAAGCTAAAGTTTCAATCTTTATATTGGTAGATACCATTTCCATTATTCCATTATTCCATATACCATTTTTTTGTTTTGTTTCAGACATCTGATACACATCAGAAGATGATTCAGATACTCAAAGAAAACCAATTTGTGACACAAGAGTTCATATTAAGTCCACTGCAATTTGGAATCCCTTACTCACGTCCCCGTTACTTTTGCCTTGTATGTTATTTCTACACACCATTAATGAAAAAATGGATCCAAATAAAAAAAAAATAAAGAATTGGTTTTACTTTTTTTAATTTTTTCAGGCAAAAAGAAAACCTTTATCTTTCTACAACCCAGAGTTCAATGGACAACTTCTTTATGAGCCAAAACCATTATTTGTTGAAAATGATAATGAGATGCTACAAACATGCCTCCCTATAGAAAGTTTTTTGGAATTTGTAAACTCCAAGGGCAAAAATGGAACATTTTCAGATGAAGAAGATTCTTTAAATAAGTATTTGGTTCCATCAAATTTGATAGAAAGATGGGGGAGTGCCATGGGTATCCTTGAAGTTATCTGGTTCTTTTTGAATCCTAACTTTTTACAAATTTGCCCTCATTCATTTTTATTGCAAAAGTTGTTCCTTAAAGTGGAATAGATATTGTGTATCCTGATTCAAAGAGGTGTTGTTGTTTTACAAAGAGTTATTATCGTTATGTGAAGGGAACTGGCTCCCTTTTGGCGACTATTATGGTAATTTTCCACAAACATTATATTTTTATAGCATATAAACCATCAATCTTGTGAAAAATCCAAAAAAATAAAATAAATAAATACAATTTTCAAGAATCATATTGAAAAATGTGAATGAATTCTATTTATTTGCAGCCTATTACAAGAGACAAAACATCACTTGAGGAACTTTGTCTCAGATACTTCACCCCTAGAGAGGTTTGTAGGTTTTATTAATTTTTAATTATTATATGGACTTTCTTTTTTATTAATTTTATAATAAAAATCATATTGTAGGTTTCGAATTTACACTCTTTCCCTAAAGAATTTGAGTTCCCAGAACATGTGACCCTTCGACAAAGGTATGTTGTTTTTTTTTTTCATTTCATACCCTTACAAGGTTATGATTTAGAAGTTTGTATTTACATTTTATGTTTTTAAATGGTTTTTATTAAGATTAAAGTGAGTGTAATTTATTATTATTATTTTTGTTGCAGCTATGCATTGCTGGGAAACAGTTTAAGTGTAGCAGTGGTTGCTCCATTGCTTCATTATTTATTTAGTGAGTCATCATAGTTTTGGTGTTGTGGACATTTTTATGAAAGCTGAAACAGGCACCATATGTAGTATAAAGATTTGTTTATATTGTATTGATATGATTGTGTTTATGTAGTATGTATTGTTTGAGTTTTTTGCTTAATGGAGTTGATGGGCTAAAGGGGTTGTTTCTTTTTGACTTAATGAGTTAAGCACTTAATCTAGATAGTTATATATGATTGTTTCGTTGACTTAACATAGAAAGAATGAATACTTAATCTAGATACATTATCACTATTTCTTCAAACAAATGAATACTTCCATATTCTAAGGTAAGTCTTGACGTTAGTTTCGATATTATCATGAAACTAAGAGAAAAAGTGGATTCTGAAGCTGATACCCATCATATTTGGTATTAACTTTGCGAAAGATGTCCCATAGCTTAAAGTCCTTTAAAAAAACATAAATAGTTTGTTACAAAGTACGAGTGCATGAAAATCAAGGCAAGAGACTATGTATCAAAACAAAGTCTTACTATTTCAAACATCTCAAAAAGGCTTCTAAATGTCCAAGCTAGCTCCTTGAATATACAAAAGTAGTGCTATAATTTGTTCCTACTAAGCACATGTCAATATAGTATCTTAGGCTTAGGAAGAACATGATGAAGACGACCCACGCTTGGCCGTGACATTTTAGAGGCCCTATTCGAAAATCAAGTTGAGGCCTCATAAAATTTTTCTTGTTAAATATTATTAAATATATATATTTTTTTTTTGTAACTGTATTCAAAAGTCAATGTTGATAATAAATATCTTATAAATTCACTACCATAATTTCATGTCTTAGTTCAGCAGATGTTCCGGTTTATAGGATATGTTCACTAAAATATCTTCTTTGTCATCACCGTTACAATTCAAGATGATTATATCTTCATCTACACAAGACATATCTTTCAGCATTTACAGTTCAACTTCTTATTCTCTGAGTTCTTTCACAACATCTTGAACTACTTAGGTTTTCCACAACTTCATGAACTTCATCCATGTTTTTTTGGGACACTCAATTTAGCTTCTCTTCTTCTTTATGTTCTTCCACAATCGATTCTTCATTGGAATGATATTTCGAAATTTGTTAGACGACAAATCAATTAATAGATTTAACAATGAATAAATTATTCTTTTTGATTTCTTGTATGTTTAGAAATTAAAACGGTTCAAATTTTATAGTTAGATGCATCATTTTTTAACTAAAAAATCAATGTTAATAACTTACCAATATATATTCGTAATATTTATCAAAATGTTAATGCTCAAATAGTGAAAGCATCAAACGAAATTCTTGTTTTATAATCTTTCTAATTGTTAGACTATATAATATGAATATTATAAGCCAAAAAATAGGAAGCTCATTGTCCCCCTCCCCGACCACCATCCTAAAATCCACCAATGTCTTTTTGTAACCTCTTTATACTAAACATTGAAGAGCTAAAGAAATAAAACACAATGATAAAATGAAAAACACAATTCACAAGATACTATACTACACAAAAAGATAAACAAAAAACATTATTATATAGCTAACTGCTAATTTTCTTTAATAATAATACATAAAAATGTATTTTATGAAAATACCAACATCATTACTATATATGTCCCTAAATTTGGAGGCCCCTTAAAATCGGAGGCCCTATACGACCACACCACTCGCACACCCCCAGGGCCGCCACTGGACCCTAACAACCCAATTGTTGAAACCACGACTAAGCCTACAACAATGCAACCAACTGCTTTAGCTGCCTCAACCCTATAACCTTGATAGCTTCGGGTCAAACTGGCCACAACCCACCTTGTTGGGTCCCCACCCATTTGGAACACCAAGACGACCTCCTTCTCAGCCTACTAGGCAAGTAACCCGACAACAAGTAACTCAACGACAATGACGATTAACCTTGGTGGCGATCGAGGCTTCTCCGGAGATGATGGTTCTCTAGCAACAACACAACATTTTTCCATGGATGTTTCTGGATTATTTTTTATTTTAAAATTGGTTTCCTTCATAGATTTTGATCAATGATTCATACATTGATTTTAGGATTGAGTAATGGGTATAGGCAAATGCACTATACTTTTATTTTAGTATTTAATGTGTGTGATATGATTGTCGCCTTGTCGGGGTTATTGTCTTTGATACAAAATAAAGGTAACAATATGAGTAGGGGTGTTAACTGTAACATTTTGGAAACACAGAGGTTCAAAGTAAACATGATGGTTTAACAGAGCTACTGAACTAGGGTTTTGTTTCTCTCTGTCTTCAATTTTTTTGTTCCAGAAAAACACTCCGATAATCGAACAAACATGAGATCTCGCTTCCCTCCTCCTTTGATTTCTACATTTCTTATTCGATCCCATTCAATAAAAGGACCCCTTTCATTGTTTTCTTCAATCTCCGACGATAATCCGATCTCAAAATCCCAATCTTTTGATAAACCCAATCATCCACAGTCACTAAATCTGAAAACCGAAAAACCATTCTCACAAGATCAAGTTTTGACTCAAACCCATGTCACAGAAGTTCTACTTTCTCATAGAAATGACCCAAATCTCGCCCTGACGCATTTTAAATGGGCTACGAGAAAAAGGATTATACGAGATAACGAGATTAGTGACCCGTTTCTTGTTCTTCTCCATATCTTAATCTGTTCAGAAAAACACTATGGAACGGCTAAGAAGTTGATTAGCAAATGTGTTACAGAGCTTTCATTTCCTGGGCCAGGTGAGCTCATTTCCCAATTTGTTTCTACTGCAGAGAGGTTTCAATTTGATTACAATTCAAATTCTAGGGTTATAAATTACTTACTCTGTAGTTTGGTTCGAGCCTCTCGATTGGAAGATGCTGTTATTTGTTTCAGAAAAATGATTGAAAAAAATATCATTCCATGTGTTCCATATGTTCATGTTCTCTTAAATGCAATGGTTAGGAATAATATGTTCACAGAAGCTCGAGTTACATTCAATAATATAGTAAGGATGCAAATTCCATATGATTGTGCTACAATTCGAGTTATGATTCGTGGGAGTTGCCATGAAGGTAAAGTTGAAGAAGCTGCAGAGTATTTTTGGGATGCAAAGGAAAATGGGATTGAACTCGATGCAATAACATATAGTACTGCTATTCATGCTATTTGCAAGAAACCAGACGCCATGTCAGCATGTGCATTGTTGAGTGAGATGAAGGAAATAGGATGGGTTCCTTCTGAGGGAACTTATACTAATGTCATTGTAGCTTGTGTGAAACAGAAGTATATGATAGATGCATTAAGGTTAAAAGATGAAATGGTTGATAATGGTGTTCCTATGAATATAGTAGCTGCCACAAGTTTGATGAAGGGATACTGTGTTAATGGAGATCTTCATAGTGCTTTGAATTTGTTGGAAAAGAGTGTTGAAAATGGTCTTTCTCCAAATAGGATCACCTACTCGATTCTTATTGAAGGGTGTTTCAACAATGGTGATTATGAAAAAGGTTTTGAATTATACAATCGAATGAAAAACGAAGGTATAAAACCAAATGTTTACAATGTCAATTCTTTGATAATAAGGTATTTTGAGGCTGGTTTGATAAAAGAAGCTATTAACCTCTTCGATGAAGCTATTGAAAGTGGTATTGCAAATGTATTCACATACAACAATCTTATTTCATGGTTTTGTAAAGTGGATAAATCGAACGAAGCTTATAATGTGTTTGAAAAGATGATGAAAAATGGAGTTTCTCCAAGTATTGTTACATATAACAACATTATACTCGGTTATTGCAAAAGTGATGACATGGATGTTGCATTGGATGTGTTTAACAAGATGCAAGAAAATGGTTTGAAACCCAATGTTGTAACTTATAGTATTTTAATCGATGGGTATTTTAGGAAAGGCAAAAAGGAGGAAGCTTTGACTATCTTTGACCAAATCTTGGAGTTAGGGTTTCTTCCATCCGACTACACGTTCAATATACTCATTAAAGGTTTATCCAAACTTGGTCAAACATCCGAGGCTTGTTTAATGTTGGAAAAAGTCAAGAAAATGGGGTTCAATCCACATTGTATGACATATAATAGCATTATTGATGGATTTATCAAAGAGGGTAGTCTTAATTCCGCATTGGCTATTTATACTTCAATGCATGAATCCGGTGTTACCCCTAATGTTTTCACATACACATCTTTAATATATGGATTTTGCAAATTCAAGAACATGGATCTTGCTTTGAAAATGAGGAATGAGATGAAAAGCAAAGGACTTGAATTAGATATTGTAACATATGGTGTTTTGATAGATGGATTTTCCAAAAATCGGGACATGGGAAGTGCAAGTGAAATCTTTAATGAGATTCATCAAGTGGGATTATCTCCAAATACAGCGGTTTACAATTCCATGATTAGTGGATTTAGGAATCTTGATAACATAGAACAAGCTCTTGTTTTTCACAAAAAGATGATAAATGAGGGGATTTTATGCGATTTGGCAACTTACACTACATTGATTGATGGATTGCTTAAATCAGGGAGAATAATTTCGGCTTCTGAATTGTATTTAGAGATGCTTGGAAAGAATATAGAGCCAGATGCTATTATGTATACGGTTTTGGTCAACGGTTTATGTAACAAAGGTCAACTAGAAGATGCAAGGAAAATCTTGGAAGAGATGGGTAGGGAGGGTAGGGTTCCTAATGTGGTTATTTATAATTCATTGATTGGAGGGTATTTTAGGGAAGGAAATTTGCAAGAGGCTTTTAAGTTGCATGATGAGATGCTTGATAGAGGTCTTGTACCCGATGATAAAACTTATGATATTCTTGTTATGGGTAAAGTCAAAGAGGGCGAGTCAACTTCTTTCAAGTCAACATGACAGAAATTCTGTGAGCTACTTTTTTTTCTTCTTCTGGTTTTGATTCTATGTTGTACAGTTGTTATGATAGTGGTGATTTTGGTCTACAAGATTCTGTTATATTATCATTTTAAAGGGTATTTTAGGTATTTGAGTAATGATCGGTTGTCTTCTCTTCTTATAGTGTTAACTATAAGAGAGTTGAGTGAAAAGTCGTTCAAAGAAGGTAAAAAAAAAGGAGGGTAATAATGTAATTGTAATTATTGTTTTCCTTAAGTAACCAGCTTGATTGAAGCAGATATGAGACCTGATTATCTGACCCATTAATAATAGGATATTATATTTTGAAAAATAGCCTTAATTATAATATTGTGCAATTTTTTTTAAGTTCAATGCTATATAAAGAAATGAGAGTAGGATGATATATAAACAAATAAATAATAGTATAGCAGTATACTTTAATTTATATGTTTGTTACAGCATCTTTCATTTCTTTCTATTACAACATTTTAATATTTTTTTAGTAAGGCATTATACTTTTAAAAATGTACCCAATTTTAGCATTGTAATTTTAGTTTTTGCTTATTAGTACAAATTTCACTTTGAAAGATCTTCTTAATTAAAATAGTGGAATTTGTTTTGTAGTTGGATGACATTGCAATAATTGATACAAGAAATGAAAGTAGGATGCTATGGTAAACAAATGAATATAAGTACATTGTTATTTCTTGCATTTAACCCAAAGTAACATGATGACCATTATACTAAATCACTTCATACACCAGAAACTGATTACACGATTTCAAATGTAACAAATGTTTTTTTTGCAAGAGTCAAATGAAAGTACATTGCTATATCTTACATTTAACCCTAAATAACAAGAGAATAGTATCGGAATCACTTTATGCACTTGAATATACTTATGTGATCAAGCATGAAAATGATGTTTTTTTACAAGAGATCCCATGCTACGATAAACAACCAAATGAAAGTACATTGTTATTACTTGCATTAATCCCCCCAAATAACAACATAAACATACCAAAATCACTTTATACATTCGAAACTGATTATCGATTTCACGTGTGACAATGATGTTTTTGCAAGAACTCATAAACTCGAAAATCTATCTAATCTTCACATCTATTCAACCGAAATCATACCACTCTTACTTGGGGTTTCAATATCATTATAATAACTTGAGTATTTTCCAACCATCTCTCCTTTCTCCCAAATAGCATAAGCTTCTTCTCCATGAACTGCCTCATCTCCAACTTCCATGTCCTCATAAGACATCCTTAAAGGCACAATTAATCTCACGAATAAACACACTAAACTTGTCATCACAATATTAAGCACAACCACAAACAAAATCCCAAGCAATTGAATCCTCATTTGTCGAAATCCTAAACGGATGCTCTGTGATGTCCCGAGGTGCAATCCATAAAAGAATCCCATGTATTTACTTGTACTTCCATAGAAAAGTTTGCACAAATGAGGCTCGGAGAAGAGTCCGGTGAGAATGCCGCCCAAGATTCCGGCGATGGCGTGTGTGTGCAGCATCGCCATTGTGTCGTCCACCTTTTGGAGCAGTTTGATCTTTTTCTGCAATACCATCATTGTGAACCATGGGATTGAGCCTGAGAAAATTCCCATAACAATTGCGGCGTATCCTTGCACTAACCCTGTAAATATAAAGATTTTAGAAATTGTCATGGGGTTGTACCATAGCACACACATGATAAATTTTAGGTCTTTTTGTTATATACGAGGACACAATATAAAATACAACATAACAAGTTTTAGTGTGTTTGTTATACATTGAACTAGTACAAGACGGATGTCAATGGGATAAAAAAACATATTTTCCCCCTAAAATTGTGTGATAGACTTGTTTGATCTGTGCAAAAGACCGTGATTTTTTTTAATTGCAGATCGAAAATAGCCCTAAAGGGGCTTGTTGATAAATTTTCATCTGGTTCATTATTATCTAGTCATGTCCCGTGTAACAAATAAAGTCTTATATAGTGTTTGTGCGAGAGAATAGGAGTGTAATGACAAAATAATAATAATAATAATAATAATAATAATAATAATAAAATAATTAAACTTGTTTTGTCTAAGGAAAAGAAATTGACCGTTTTTAATTTTCGATTGTTAAATAAGTTTTTTTTTTTATTTTATTTTTTATTTTATTTTTTAAATTCCATTATGGAATTCAATAAAAATTTATAATGTGATCCATTTATATCTGTAATTTTTTGTTAATAAAAAGTATTTTTCTAGACATTCATTACTTATTTTCATAAGAGAGCTAGATTTTTTTTTAAAAAAATTTCATTATGGAATGTAATAAAAATTTATAATGTGATCCATTTATATCTGTAATTTTTTTTAATAAAAAGTATTTTTCTGACAGTCATTACCTATTTTCATAAGAGAGCTAGATCTTTTTTTAAAAATTTTTAATTTTCATTTGGATTTTAACTACCTTTTATCACACATTAAGTCTCACATTAAATCTCTTGGTTTGTAAATAATAAATTCTATAGTTATAATTAAGTAATATATAGAACAGTATTAAGACTATGTCGGTTAATATACATAAATGAATAACAAACTATTTTGATGTATTCCACAAAATATCATTATCCAAAAAAACATAGTATCAAAAGCCAAACATATGAAACTTTTTCCCCGACAAAATATTGTTGTCTTGATGATATTTAATGAACAAAACAATTAGTTCATACATATTGATGATACGTTTTTAAACAACGATGTTTTTATTCAAAACAAGTGCAACCCATTTATGATATCCAAATTTCAAATGAAAACTCCTTCATTTCCTACAAGCTAACAATATAACGATTCATTTTATTAGGCTCTTTATTCAACTACTTTGTCCATTCTATTTTATCCAACAAAAAATATATCTATATCTACTTTTCTTTGGAGGGAGGAGAGGGGGTTATAAATTATAAATACCTGCTCCAGGTGTTATGCAAACCAGACCCGTAATCATGCCTTGAACTGCACCAAAAATGGAGGGTTTCTTGAAGAAAATGATATCGAGGATGAGCCACGTGAGGAGGCTTGTAGCAGCACATACATGAGTGTTCAAAACAGCTAAAGAAGCATCCATGCTTGCGACATATGGGGCTCCACCATTAAACCCGGTCCAACCCATCCATAATAAACCCGCACCGGCTAACATGAGTATCATGTTGTTGGGACGAAAACTTTCCCTATCCGCAGTCAACCTAGGACCAACCTGTATGTACAAAATGTTAAATTAATTCCAATAATAGAAAGATGCTTAATTAGACTAGTCTAACTTGGTCTTACATGGTCTAGTTTTTTGAACAAACAAAACCATTCCTTTTTATTGGTTTAGTTTGCTCCTAATGTCCTATGTTTATTTTTTATCCTGCCGGATTTTTCTTGACAAAAAATAAATTTTAATAGTTTCTAAAGAACACTTTTAATATAAAATTCAATAATTACTATGCAATGAATATTAAAAAAAAACTATAGTACTATTTTATATAATTTTCAATTACAATCAGGAGCGGACGTAGGGGTTACCAGGGTGGCCCGTAAAACACTCAAATTTTACGACACAATGTTTTATTTTTGAGAAATTTTCCAGTGTAATGTAAATTTTCCAGTATGCCACCTCTAAAATCTTATGTACTAACTTGAGATTTTGTCATGCCTCCGCTACCGACTATAACGTATAAAAATAATTTTAAACATCCACTATAAGAAAACTTTATAATTAAATTTTTATTTCTCATATCAAAGAAAACACATACATATCTATATTATAGTAGGGTATGTTTAAAAATTTTCTTTCTAGAAAACTTATCTATTATATTTTTAATAAAAGTATCATTCTAAAAAGGATATCTGTCCTATATATTGCGATTTTAACACCGATATAAATTCTATCACCGGATTCAATCCAATTTAGGATGGATCTTAGTTTATTCACATAGTAGTTTTAGTTTTAAACTTCTTTTTGGTTTGTTTAATGTTTAAACAGTTTTTAGCTGTTTTCAGACCGAAACAAGTTTCGGTTTGAAATCTCTTTTGTATTAATTTAAGAAAAATTAAATATTATTTTATCATTTTATCTTTTGTTCCGGATACTCTTTCTATCAAATAGATAACTAGGATTATTGTTTTATAAGAGCTAGAAGATAAATAGAAAAAAAAAAAAAAAAAAGTTTTTAATTTTTAACAACGGTTGTAGTTTTGGACTCTTTTCACATCTCTTACCAAAAGTACAAGGAATTACCCAATAAGCAGCGGTGTAACCTGCAACTCCAGAAGACACATGGATAACATAACCACCTGCATAATCAATGATTCCCATTTTACTCAGCCAACCTTCCGGAGACCATATAGTAAACGCACCAAAAGTATACGAAAAAGTCAACCATAAAGGAACAAACAACATCCATGCATAAAAATTCATCCTTCCCAAAACTGCCCCCGCAATCAGAATCAAAGTGATCGCTGCAAACACAAACTGGAAAAACACCATAGTCGCATTCGGAAACATTCCTAAATAAGCTTGTTCGAGAAGATACTTCTGTTCAAGGGCAATATAAGCTTTTCCCCATACAGGAACAAGTTTATCACCAAAAGAAAGCCTGTATCCCCAACATACCCAACAAATGAGAACCATTGCAAAGGCATATAACGCCATGAAAGCAGAATTCACTGCCCATTTCTTCTTCACAGCGCCGCCGTACAAGATTATAAGACCTGGGACACTTTGCATGCCGACTAACGTCGCCGCCACTAGCTGCCATGCATTGTCGGCTTTGTTCATCCATTCTGGGCTTGCTTCGTCGGGTAACAAGTTTGGAGGGAATGAAAAGGGCTGTGTTAGATTGAAGAGCGGCGGAGATGGTGGTGAGAATGAGAAACTCATGATCTTTTTGAACGTAAATGGAGAAGTGAAAATGGTGTCATTTATTGCGAGTTTCACCGGCCATGTTAGTGGTAGTGATGTCGATGATTTCAAGGTACAAGTCGTTATTGAAGTTATAATATTATAATCGATTATCGAATGATGATATTGGTATTGATGTTGCTACTTCCATTTGGCGTTTCTGGTGAATTTGGTGAACAATTAGAATGGACAAAAACGAAGCTATTCGGTAAAGATCAAGATAGATCCAACCGGTTAGAATGCATAATGTAAAACAAGAATTGTCGTTATGAAAGTATTTATGAATAATGAATCATCAACAATGAATCAGTCATTATTGAATAGTTTATGCGAAGAACCATGAAATGTTGACAGAAAGTATAATCTAATTGCAAAGATCTTAACATGGAAGACAAAGTAAAGGTTTAAAAAGTAGAAGCCAATAGGACAAAATGATGGAATTAGTGACGAGGGAGAATCTTGTATTATTATCAAGAGCGATGCTATACTTCAAGTGTCTACCCTTTCAAGAAAATTTATTTAATATATATATATATATATATATATATATATATATATATATATATATATATATATATATATATATATATATATATATATATATATATATATATATATATATATATATATCTTATAATATTTCTTTTCCGGCAGCCTTGGTTTACCTTTTATAAATGATCATGTGGTTTTCTTTTAATAAAATGAGGTAGAAATAATAGTGGGTGATTGTGTTAGGCGTTTCAAAAAAACGATGTTTAATTTCTTCAATAACATGTGACTCAATGAAGGAAGCATAATCTTTGTTACGAGGTTAGTTTTCACGGTGATGTTTTCTTGATTTGCAATGGAAGCATAATCTTTGTTACGTGAGAATGATTTTTTGTATATTATTCATTTCTTGTCATTTGTTTTAGTTTTGTATGAATGATTTTTCAATAAAGAATTGATTGTCCATGATGTCTTGCACCTACCTCCAATCATCACATCCACAATGTTGAACATCATACATGTTAAAATATTTCATTAATTTGAAAGTTGAAATGGAATAAGAATATGAACCCTTAATCTGTCCATTGATAACCAAATGTTGTATAGTAGTGATCACATTGTTTGAAACACTCCAAGATAGAGTTGACCCAAGTTCTAATCCAACAATGTGACATTTAGTTCAAGGGGGGAAATAACCAATTGTAGTTATAGAAAAGAAGTGAACGGTCAAAAACTTAAGCAAACAACATATTTATCTTGATTTGATGACATGGGCATTACACACCATTGCCAGATCGATCGGATTTGCCACCACATTTAATAAAAACCAAAAATAAATGATTACAAAATATTTAGACACAACTATATATAATAAAAGTATACAAGAGGCCAATCTGTAGGCAAAAAAAAGTTGTGGCTATAGCTAAGGCCATGATATATAGGGATATGTATAGGAGATTTGACACAAAAGAAGGGGAACATGAAATTTAGAAGCTAGCTAAAGATAAAGAAAGAAGGAAAACGGATTTAGGGGATTATTAGGTATAATAACGACCACACAGGACCAGTTCTTGTGAAAGGTGAGGAAATTTAGTGGAAAAAGGGTAGTTATTTTCATTCTATATATAATGACAATTCTTTCATGGAGACAAGATGGAGTGTAGGTGTGTTTGCGTTTGGGGAGGCTACAAACTAGCAATGAGGATTTCTACTCGAAGATAAGTAACGAGGAAGTTAAGATGGCTATGAGGAAGATGGGGAGGAACATAGTTCAGATAAAATCTTTATTATTGCATGTCAATGTCTTGAGAGAGGGGTGGGGGGGGGGGGGGGGGGGTTAAATGGTTGACAAACTTAATTAACGTAATCCTTAAGAGGACCAAGATGCAAGAGAGTGGAGATAAAGTACTATGACCTCAATTTATTAGAACAAAGGTGATACCCAAACCCATGGGAACTATAGAGGTATTAAGTGACTTAGTCACACCATAAAACTATGAGAGAGAGAGAGAGAGTATTAGGGGATAAGTTATATAATGTAACACCTGTTTTTCATAACATAATATATTAATCTGTAAGAATGGGTAGGAGATAGTGGAAGAAAGTGATAGTTTACTAGGAGACAATTATGTGGATAACAATGATAGTCTCCACCAATATATGAGCTCCTCGATACAATTGTTACGAGTTCAACTTAACGGCTATGTTTAAGAATATTCCAGCACTGCTGATTGTCCATTCTCAACGTCTGTAACGCTTGTTTTCCAGAAATGATCAGTTGGTGACCTAAAGAAGCTAAAAGTATGATTTTTGAGGAAAATTGTATGCCACGATGTAGCATGACATCTGATGGGCAAAAGATATACCTACCAGTATTAAATTTATAACCTAACCTCACTTAACTACTAATATATTTATAGGCAGTGTACCTAGTCAGTTTATAATATAGTAAACTAAGTTGGGTACCGAACACTGGGAACAAAATTTAGCTAATAAAACAACTACCAAAAGTTAATCTAAAAACAATAACGAAATTGGAGGGTTTTATATGATCTTTCACATTTAGATTAACTTAACTACTTAATTAACTCAAAAACTAAGCAAAAAATTAAATAAGATGATTGTTATCAAGATAATGAAGATACTTCCATTTATCTTTGAATCCCTTTTTTCCTATGGTTAGTTTCAACACAAGTATTTATCTAGTTGGTTACCAATATAATTATTATTAAGAATATTAATCCGATCTCCTAATGTTTTCACAAATTCATGAACTACTATGTAATGATCATACACAAGTAAACACATAATCGATTATTTGAGATTATTGGGCTATGTAAGATTTATCTACGATAACTATCTATGATCAAGACTAATTACCAAAACACTAATTATTATCCTATTATTTTCTCTAACACAGTTAAAGTTGTTACCTTTATTACTTAATCTAAGATCTGATTAATCCTAGCTCTAACAATTTAATTACCATAAACTACTAGGTAAACAAGTTCATGCAATTAAATTGATCATTCAACTATACTTAACTTGAATCTAAGTAACAAAGATTAAAACTTTAGCATGCTAGGTATTGATAATCAAACACAAGCTAAAACCAACTTCATAAAATTCATGAAAGCTAGAAACTAACACATAGTGTTAGAGTTCATCTACACTAAATGAAAGTGTAATGATTTAGCTACTCATTGCGAAAAGTAAACACATAAATGCAATAGAATTCAAGCTAGATGTGATTAATCTAAATCAAACCGAATGTGATGTGTGAATGCTTTCAACAATCTTCAAAACTCTTAGACTTCAATCTTCTTCTCTTCCCAATGGTTATTTTTTGCAACTTTTTATCCAAAAAATCGACTAAAAATCTCAGAACATGTCTCCAATCCTTTTCAAGTCGATCTATCAAAGGATTATATATATATATATATATATATATATATATATATATATATATATATATATATATATATATATAGTTTACTTATAACGCTCCTCACGTTGTGAGATCAGTAGAAATCTGTAACCAACAAGGAGACTTGTACTCTGTGTAGTAATCTCCTGGAATATTCATTCTCATGATGTGAATTGTAACAACTCAAATTTTCAAACAATTTTTTTCTCATTTTTAAATTCTCAAAACATAGTTCTTAGCATTGACCCATGCCAAAATATAAGTGTCAAGTACAAAATATCATGAAACAGGTCAAATCTCCCAGAATCCACATAAACTCTAAACATCAAGTTGGTGCGTACATTCATGTTGGTGCCTTCCCGCGATCCTATGATGTACATGAAACACATTTAATCAGCACTGTAAGCACAAAGCTTAGTGAGTTCCCCAAAATACCATATACATAAATATTTAGCCTCTCGTGGCTAAATCTTGATAAGGACCCTCGGGTCATGTGTCTCAATGAAGACCCTCCAATCTCACGTCTCAGTATAGACCCTCCGGTCACGGCTCAATGGATACACAGAATAACATAATATCATAAGTTACAAAGACAAATTGCATAATAATACATAAACAGATAAGACCCTCCAGTCAGTAATGCAATTAAGACCCTCCGGTCCATAACATGAATAAGACTCTCCGGTCACACCAAAGTTACCACACATGTAAGTATAGTGAGAAAACTTACCTCTCGCTGGAAAGCAATCAATCTCGCACCCGAACTGCCAGTCTAGACTCCGCCTAATTATATCACATTCATCTTTAATTAATAAATAATACTAATAACCCTAAAATGCTAGGCCGAGTCTCTCTACAAAATCCCAGGAGGGTGAAAAGACAATTTTGCCCCTCCTTGACCAAAACTCCACAAAATGGCCAAAAGCTCAAAAGTCAACGAAAGTCAACACCCAGCGAGTACGCTGGGTGTACAACCAACAATGCATGCATCGGGGGGTCTCAACACTACGTTGCGCATAACTGGGAGTACACACGACATACATCTCATATTTCCACTCCTCACTTCGTGTCACAACCCCAAACCAGAACGGCGGAATCGTTCGAGGGTGGATGACTTCATGTAGTATCGTAACAGTTGAATACATAGTAAAGAAAGTAAACACAACCATAATATATATATATATATATATATATAATTTAAGAGTTACATTGGTGAATGATACTTGTTTCAAAAACAAATTACAATATGATGACAAAATGAGTTTAAAACTGATGCCATAACATCACTTCTCTAAAAGCTGAAGTTTACCTGTATTACTGAATCCCTGAGAAATACAAGTAGATTTGAAAGAGTAGATCAGCATTTAAGCTTGTGAGTTCATAAGATTTAGTGTCAATGTTTGTATAAATTTGAATGAATTTGTTTGTAGATGTTTGAAAACTCCTAGAAAATCCCATATTTCCTACTAGTATAAAAGTAGTCTTCTACTAAGACCCGACTATTTCGAATGTTGTTTCTAAAATTCCAATATTTTTCCATGAGTGTAGGGTAGTTAAAAAGTTCCAAAAACTATTATGCAATAGTGTTTTTCATGCCTAGAATAGCAGATTTATGTATGTAAAAGAGTCGCTAAGGCATTAGATAACCCCGTAAATCAATGTGTTTTTAATACTCCATGTGAGTTTTATAACCATACTATTGACCCTGACTGCCTGTAACAACGTTCTTCACGCATTGGAATGTTATGACGTTTGTCACCCAAGACCTGCCGGTCTAACTGTAGCTAACAGTTTAGGTGCGGGATTGTCAATCTCGTATAGATCTATAGACAACTATCACGCTCTCCCTACAAGAGATTATGGTATATAATATAGGACTTAAACTACATACTCGAAAGTGCGGGAAGCTGAATGTCTCACAAAACTTAGTATCAAATAGATTTACATATGAAAAGTTCATTTGTTCTTGTATATGAAAGTATTTCCTTGATATAGTACTTATAGTATGTAAAATCTCTTGAATATCTAGTAAACTATACCTATTATAGTTTTTCTCAAATATATGATTCGTTGTATGATAAACCCTAGTGCAGTATCAGCTTGGTATGTAAGTAGAACATTTGTAATAACACTATTGGACATTTATACACAAAAATATAAATAAAGTGTTTGATATTTGTATAACAACATGTTTTTACTCTTAAAGGAGAAAATGTCATTGAATAGGTGTTGCATTCGAACGTTTTCATATGATAGTTATGAATCACATATGATTTGTTATATAAAGATAAGTGTAGTAAAAGCTTAATGTTTTCCACACGAGAGTAACCGTGTGTTTACTTGTATTCCCCCTTGAAAGTGTATAAAAGCATTTATAAAGTATTTGAAAGCGTAGTTGTAGGGGTATGAACTCACTTGATAGACAGAAGAAGGTGAAACGAAAACTAAGCAGAACTTCGACTAGGGAAAGTTGAATTTCTCGGGATTCTCGGGAATCTCGGGAATCTCAGGAGTGAAAAGCCTTCCTTCGAAACTTGGGTGTGAAGACCGGGGCTTCAGGATGGCTTCGGGGGGTTTAAACTTAGAGCTTCGGCATAAGAGAGAGAAGAAATGAGCAATGGAACCCAACACCTTCGGCTGCTATTTATAGCCCTAATTTGGGCGACACATCGTGGTACACATCACCACGTCGTGGTGAGGGATTCTATCCTCTTCCGTTGACGATACTTTTACTGACACACTTGGCACCCATCAATCACAATAGTACATTGTGGTTTCTTCACCACGTCGTGGTGGGCCTGACAGCCTCAGATTTTGTGCCGAAAACTTGTAAAATTCGTAACTTGCGCGTACGAGCTCCGTTTTTAACGTTCTTTATATCCACGCGTAGGTGAGATTATGCTTTACAACTCTCGTTTAGACTCTGTCAGCAAATTTTGACTTTATTTTTATTTTTATTTATTTTTAACGGGGCGGGACACGAAAAGTCCGTTAAAAATCCATAATTTCTTCATGTGAGGTCTGTTCTCGTCAGACTTTATACCGTTGTGCTACTGTTGTTGAGATCTTCGATTATCATTTAGGTTGTATTGGCTAAAAATCTCTTGATCTCTATTTCGAGTATTTTAGCTGTCTGTTGCTATATTCGGAACTTGGAAAATCATAACTTTCTCATACCAAGTCAGATTTGGAAATACGCCTACGGTCTAATGATATCTACAACTTTCATTTAGATACCTAAGGCTAAATATAATTGTATTGAAACTTCGTGTTTTACGCTTATCAATATTGTCGGTCTTTACAGTGATTCTTAGATTGGTCATAACTTCTTCGTTATAACTCGGATTTTAGTGTTCTTTATATTTCTGAAACCCTTGATACGATGTTTATCATTTTATGTAACCCAATAAAGACTTTTGAATATTCAAATTTTGATGCAAATTCTATTACATTAAAAGAGATTACAATCCTTGACTTTTTAGGTCATTACATCGATTCGAAAAATATCGGGTTGTCACACTTTGCTTGGTCTTAATCCGTTAAGACAAATGCTATAAGTATAGATCGGAGCTGAATAAGGCCTAATACTTCATAAAGTCGTGGACTTTAAGCCTTAGCATGGCTGAACAAGTCCCAAACTCACAAACTCTAATCTTCTCAACACAAAAGTCCACATAACTCATGCATGGAGATGTTTAGGCGATCAAGTTCCCATTTTTATGAATCTAGACAACCATATACACTAAAAAGGATAGGAGATATGCTCTGGAGTTCACCAAACTCACAAAGCTCCAAACTTGGGACATAAAACCATAGAAATGGAACCGAAACATGAACTAACACAACAATGAGCGAGTTTCGAACTTGATACCTCAGGAAGATGCACCAACAAGAGTAGAACTCATATCCAAGAGCTAGAAGCCAAGTTATCATTCCTTCAAGGCTCTTTATTCACCAAAAGCTTCACAAGAACACTCAAATGGTCCACAAACACTCATACAAGCTAGGAATACAAAATTCTGGTTTGAGGGAGGTTGGAGGCTGGAAATGGTGGCTGGATATGAGGCCATCATGTTCCTTAAATAGGGGCACACAAGGGCATTAGGTTTTTACTCTTATCCTACTACGCCCAACGTACCCTTTGGTACACCCAACGTACTAGGTGGCCTCCGCGATCATGCAAAGTGCATGTGTACGCTGCACGTACACATGCATACGCCCCGCGTACTTAGTTGCCACCATTTTCTCAAATAAGGACTAGTCTTGACAAATGCATAAAATATTAAGGTCAACGAAATATACCTCTTTTCGAGATGTTACAATTCTCCCCCACTAGGACCAGACTTCTCCCTCGAAGTCATCCTTCGGAAACAACTATGGGTACTGCTCGCGCATCTCAAACTCCGACTCCCAAGTCCACTCTAGGCCTCTACGATGTTGTCACTGGACTTTAACCGAGTGTAATGCATTGTTACTCAAGGTCTTTACTTTCTTATCTAAGATCTACACTGGCCTCTCAATATAATTTAGGCGATCATCAACCTGAATGTCCTCTAAAGGAACTATTGTCATTTCGTCGGCTACACACTTCCTCAACTGGGATACATGGAAGGTGTCATGAATCTGAATCAGCTCCTTAGTTAGCTCTAACCGATAAGCCACCTTATCCACTCGAGCAATCACCCTAAAATGACCAATGAATCTAGGTCCTAACTTAACCCGCTTCTTGAATCGGATCACCCCTTTCCATGGAGATACCTTCAGGAGAACAGGGTCATCGACCTAGAATTCTATCTCGGAACACCGTCGATCTTCGTAACATTTCTGCTGACTTTGGGCCGTCATCAATCTCTGTCTGACCTGTTAGATATGCTTTGTCATCTTAAGCATTATCTTGGTGCTCCCCATAACTCTCGGTCTGACCTCCCCCAACAAATAGGAGTCTGACACCTTCTCCCATATAGAAACTCAAAGGGAGGCATCCCGATTGGAGTGATGGATGTTGTTGTAAGAAAACTTAGCTAAGGGAAAGTAGGATTCAGTCCCAACTCCCACCAAAATCCACAACGTAAGCGCGAAGCATATCCTTGAGCGTCTGAATCATCTTCTCTCTTTGCCCATCCGTTTATGGATGGTACGCAGTGCTAAAATGCAGTTGGGTACCTAACTCATGAAATTTCTTCCAGAATCTGAAAGTAAAACGCACATCCCGGTCAGACACTATAGATGTCGGCACTCTGTGCCGATCCATCACCTCTCGAACATAGACCTCGACCAACTTCTCCACAGAAGAGCTCTCACTTATAGCCAAGAAGTGAGCACTCTTTGTCAACCAATCCACTATCACCCATATAATGTCCACATCCCTCGCAGTCCTCGGTAACTTGGTTATAAAATCCATAGAAATATGTTCCCACTTCAAAAGGGGAACCTCCAGAGGCTACCACTTGCTATGAGGGCACTAGTGCTCTACCTTGACCTTACGAAAGGTCAAACATCTTTCTACAACTCATGCTACATATCTCTTCATATAGGGCCACCAATAAATGTGCTTTAAATCCCGATACATCTTCGTGGCCCCTGGGTGGAGGGAAAACCTCGACTTATGGGTCTCCTCCATCAAAATATGTCGGGCTCCACCTGCATACGACACCTATATCCACCCATGGAGAGTCACAAGCCCTCTATTATTTGTCTTAAAAGTCGAAATCTGCCCAATCACCAGCTCCTTCCTGCGGTTTTATGGTCTCATGGCCACCACTTGGGCCTTCCTGATGACATCTAAGACTGGAGTCATTACTGTCCTCATACATACATCTCGTATCGGGGAACTCACTGCTCTACGACTCTAGGCATCAGTTACCACATTAGTTTTGCTTGGATGATACAAAATCTCACAATCATAGTCCTTCACTGCATCCAACCACCTCATTTGCCTCATTCAGGTTGGGTTGATCCATAAGGTACCTCAGGCTCTTATAGTCTGTGTATATGATACATTAGACACCATAGAGATAATGATGCCAAATCTTGATGGCGAATACCACCGCCCCCATCTCTAAATCATGGGTAGGATATCTCATCTCGTGGGGCTTCAACTACCTCGACGCATATGCTATCACGTGCTGTTTCTACATCAACACAATACCCAACCCAGTTATGGATGCATCACAATAAACTACAAAGTCCTCCACTCCCTCCGGGAGGACTAACACAGGAGCCTCGCACAACCTCTAGTGAAGGGTCTCGAATGATGCCTGCTTCTCAAGCCCCCAAATAAAAGCAACATCCTTCCTGGTCAATTTGGTGAGAGGAACAACAATCTTGGAAAAATCCCTGATAAATCTCCGATAATAACCAGCCAAACCAAGGAAGCTCCGTATCTCGGCACCTCCCATCACATAACTGCCTCAATTTTGGCTGGATCAACCAAAATACCATTCTGATTGATGAGGTGCCCCAAGAACTGGACCTCTCGTAACCAGAAATCACACTTGGAGAATTTGGCAAAAAGCCTCTTTATCCTTAACACCCCAAGAATCTATCGAAGATGCTCCTCATGTTGTTCCCTAGACTTTGAATATACCAAAATATCTTCGATGAAAACAATCACCGATCGGTCCAACATGGGCCTAAACACTCGGTTTATGAGGTCTATGAACGTTGTTGGTGTGTTGGTGAGCCCGAAAGGCATCACCACGAACTCATAAATGTCCATAACGAGTCCGAAAGTCCATCTTCTAAATATCCTCCTCACGGACCCTCATCTGATGATATCCAGATCTCAAGTCGATCTTGGAAAACCAAGATGCCCCCTGCAATTGGTCGAATAGGTCGTTGATCCTCGTCAACGAATAGCGGTTCTTAACAGTCAAATTGTTCAACTCTCACTAATCGATGCACATCCGGTGTAAACCATCCTTCTTTTTGACAAAAAGGATGGACGCTCCCCACGGCGAACTACTCGGCCGAATGAATCTCTTTCCCAACAACTTCTGAAGCTGCGAGGATAACTCTTGCATGTAGGGTGGCGCAATACAATATGCCTTGGCAATAAGCGTTGTCCCCGAAACCAGATCGATCTGGAACTCCACCTGCCTCTTAGGAGGCACACCTGGTAACTCCTCGGGGAAAACATCAGGAAAATCACATACCATCGGAACATCAAAACATAAATTGACCCTCTTTTACGACCCGAGTATCCACCACATAAGCAGGGAAACCCATACATCCATGCTGCAGAATCTCTCTTGCTCTAGCGACATAATAGAAAACTGATCCCGATCTAGTACTCTCGCTATAAATAGTAAGCACTCTCCCACTTGAGTCCCGAACCGTCACTAACTGCCGCTCGTAATCAATCAAAACCCCAAATCGGCTCAGCCAATCAATACCCACTATACCACATACATCCCCCATCGCTATCGGCACCAGATCAATCGAAAACTCAACGCCAAAAATCTCCAAAATACAACCACGAAAGACATTGGTAGCAAAAACCGCTTGCTCATCAGCTAAACCCTTAATTGCCGACTCAAGGCTCGTGCATGGTGCTAAAACAACGACTAAAGGATAAGGACACAAGGTATCGACTCACGCATGAGTCGAATAACACTAAAGCAGGCACAAAATTCACAAGAAATGTACCTAACAAGAAACACAATCTTAAGCATAAACAATACAGATAAAAAATATTAATAAGAGATACATACCAACAACGAAATCAGGTGTTGTGCGAACCTCCTCTACAATCAGCTGAAAAGCTCTCCCACGAGCCCTTGGAGCCTTGGCCTTCCCTGGCCGACCATCAGTGATACACAAGGTAGCAGGAGCAGGAGCTTGAGCTGATCCATGAGTGAGCTGGTGACAATCAGCCTTCCTGTGGCCAATCTGGTTGCAATGAAAACAAACCAAAAATCCATTGGGGCAATCCTTTACTATATACCCCTCCTTATCGCATTTGAAACAAATCCATGATCGGCAAGGTCCCTTGTGACTCTTACCGCGCTTGCCACAAGTGTGGCCTTTCTAGCCTCCTGCTCTAGAATTAGCGGGCTTGGCTTGCTTGGTTGCCGACTGCAATTTTACTGGCCTCCTGTCTCTTCCATGAGACTCTCCCTCCTCCCCTGTCTGAGTCTCCATCTCGATCTCCCTCCTCATGGCATTGGTCTGCAGCTCGGCCAACGTCCGATATGATGAGTTCTCCACAAACTCCCGAATATCCCTCCTCAAAATGCTAAAGTACCGGCTCACACGTGCCTGCTCCGTAGACACGTGCACGGGGAAGAATAATGCCTTCTCGTGAAACATCCTCGTGATCTCCGTCACCGTCTCTATCCTTTGCTTGAGAGACAAAAACTTCTAGGTCAACCTTTCCCTCTCCACCTAAGGAATGAACTCATCTCGAAACAGTTGGGTGAACCTCTCCCAAGTCACTACAACATGCTCTACAGGAGAATAATTAGTTGTCACAAACTTCCACCAGTCCTTCGCTCCCAAGCGAAGCTGGTTCAGTGCAAATCGAACCTTCAGGTTCTTAGGGCATAAACAGGTATAGAAACATCCCTTAACATCAAAGATCCATCTCATCGCAGTAATTGGGTCCTGGGTCCCGTTAAACTCTGGTGGCTTTATGTTGTTGAACTCTCGGAACATCAAAGAATCACCTCCTTGAGGTCTCGCAGTTGCAAGAGCTACGGTGGCTGCGACATCGACAACCTCAGTGACGGAAGCATAGCGCTCGTTAAAACTCTCTATCAACATGGTCTTAATATACCCGAACGTCTCTAGGATGGCCTCCCTAATTTCTACGGCCACCTCGTTAGAAATGATCCTGTGGATCTCATTGTAACTGGTACTCATCCTCTCGGGGTTGCTGGAGCCTAAACCTTGGGTAACCACCATATTCTCTGAAACATAAACACAGAAATCATCAGGGATAGGCTAAGGCACACACAATACACATATGTCCCTGCAAGCTCCTTATCATCCTAAGATTCCTTCTTGAGTTGCGTACGGATCCAATGCTTGCAGTAGTCGGGCCAAATACTACCTTCCATACCTACCCATATTTGTCCCAAGTCGTCCTCTGAAGACTCTAAGTCACGAGTACTCTATACCACATGGATATCTAACTAATTCCATAACGAACTCCTTATTTAGATATCTAGACACTCATCCTAGACTATTCCTTGACGCAAATCACCTCGCAAGGATCTTCGCCATCCGCTCCACGCACACTAATTGTACATGATATAGGGCTCGATAGTCAGTCGGATAAATGATTCTTACTCAAGTCCACAACCAAACAAGGAACATGAAGAAAGGCTAAATCATGCATTCTAAGGCTATAAAATCTTAACCATGTACAACTAAGTAGCATACCTAGAGCAATTAGCAAGGATAGGTTCAATCAAAGAAACGACCTCATAGGCTTAGGCATCACAAAACATGCAACTATAGCTCATACTCATGAAGATACCTAGCCTAATATCTAGCATGCAGTTCTAACAACTCAAGAATAACTCATACTCTTAATATAATCAACTAAGTGTATTTTGGGAAATCACCGCTCGGGCTCTGGCTGATTGTACACATGTGGGATTTGGGAGGTGTATCTGCTGGTATTGGCACCGCTTGTACCAATCATGAACGACAATGCATGTACATGTATGTGCACAGTCGGAGTAGCGAATGTAGTGCATCGGGAGCAATGATTACAGGTGAGAGTCGCGCCTCTTAATGCATTGGGCCGTGCCGGTCATGTTAGTAGCGAACGAGGTCCTGCTTTGTGGGTTTTGAGGTGAATAAATAGACCCTAACTAAGAGGTAATACTCTAATAATTATAGCGGTGAGCGGTGAGTAATTATTAATGTAAAGCGGAGAAACATAATATTATATAATAATATTTAAGCGGTGAATCGATAAGATTAAATTAGTTACAACGGCGTTGAGGGGAGTAACTAATAAAACAAGCTCTAACTGAAGAACTAAAGTAAATTGAGCTAAACTTGTGTTTGTTATGTGGTGTGATGTTGCATGTCTTGCTAGTGAGTCTTTGACTGTGTGTGGATGTTTTGTGTGATTTTGTCTATGATATGTGTGTTCTCTTGACATTGTACTATATTGAGTCACTTAGCTTATGCTAACACTTGTTCTTTGCTTGTTGGCTTTCCTTGTATGTTGGAACAGGTAGCTTGACATGATGCTTTGGTGATGATGGGAGCTTTTGGGTAGTCTTAGTTAGTATCTTTAGTTATGATACCATTTGGACATGATGAGTTTCATCATTATGTTTTTGTGAACTTTAATTTTGATGGGCGTGTTTTGACATGAAAATAACTTTGGTGATGTTTTTGAAATAAACCTACTAAGTCTTCCACAACGTATTCTGATAAGTAAATGCTTTTAAAAATAAAAAAATTGGGTGAAAAATCACGATGTTACATCTTCAATTCAGGTGAGTTTCATATATCACATTGTATATCATTTGCATGGTATGATAGAGGTATTGCTAGAGTACGAGTATGCTATTTGACTAAGTTAACTCCTTGTTATACATGTGTAGTTAGAACACTTGGTATCTTGCTATGTTGGACTTGTAGGGTTTTGACTGTTGATTATATGATATTGCTAGGTGCCATGATTAGTTAGGTTAATGTTAGTATTGACTGGTTGTTGAATGTTTACCCTAAGGGATTGTATGTACTCAAGTTGGATAGCTAGAGAACTCTTGGTCTAATCCCCGACTGCATGGTTCTTGTCTGATTTATTGCTTTTGGGTGGATCATCTGTTCTAATGTCTATCTGATTCCGACTATGTATTGCTTTGGCATTGTATGGAAGACCTGGATTTATCCCATGAAAATAGTACAGAAGACCATGGTGTAGCTTCTGGCAATGGGTTTTTGGGTTAGGCCTGTTTACTCCTTGGGCGGTGCCCGTTATGTATGGTTGGACAAGGCCCGTTATGTATGGTTGGGCGGGCCCTTTTATATATATATATTTAGGTGGTCCGTTATATGAGTTGGGTTGGGCTTGTGACTCTTGGTTTGCGTCCGTTATGTATGATATATGCACGTGGATAATAGTTTTTGTTGCTCGATGCTAGAGTCGAGGATTGTATGTGGATGTATTTTATGTATGGTGGAATATATGGTATTCTAGGGAACTCACTAAAATTTATGCTTACGGTTGTGGATTAAACATTTTGTAGGTTGTTCGTGAGAATAGTTCGGCGGGACAGTACACGCACATTAATGATATTAGTTTCCGCAGTTTTGTAAACTTAAATATGATGATGTATGGTTTTCAATGAATCAAATTTTATTCAATGGTTTTTGAAACAAATATTGATTGGTTAATCTATTTAAAACCGAAAAAATCTATTTGTAATTTTTGGGATGTTACACCGTCACACCAACAACTCCTTGATGTTGATCTTGGTAATTGATTTTTGGTGTGTTTTAGATTAAATAGATGTTCTTTAGCACACAATCATCTAATAATCATTTTTTAGTAACCGATTTCTTATTTTAGGTTTGATTTCATATTTTAGTGTGTTTTAGTTTAAACCAAGGTTGTAAAAATTGTTAGGAGGTAATTAGTCGGTCGACTAGAGTTAAATGATTATTTGTGATAAACGCAGATTAATCAAAGACCTTAAATTGTAAAAACGTTTGTGTGTGTATGTGTGTGTGTGTGTGTGTGTATATATATATATATATATATATATATATATATATATATATATATATATATATATAACCAAATAAAAAGTCTAATTTATTTTATGCTTAGATATATAGAAACTAGGTTCGTTGTGAATGTCGGTATAAGCCGATCAGAGATGAAGAAACGTAGACGTCAGTGTGATGAGAGGAAAAGAGATGTGAAGTTGTAGTTAGGGCGTTTAATTTACTATTCGTGTATTTTATTCTATAATTTTTATATTTTTATAGATTTTTTTGACTTTTTCATTTGTTTGATAATTTTGATCATTTTACATTTTAACTAATGTTGACAGCCTAGACCAATTAATCGGTCGTCTAGGCCGATTAATGGCCACCTAGCCTGCTTAATTGATTGATTTTGACCTAGCCCGCCTAATAATATTGATTAGCATTATTTATAGGCAGATGAAGACCGTCAAGCAATTAATTAGTCGCCTAGAACGATTTTTACAACAATGGTTTAAACAAATGCTCTTCAGCACACAATCATTTGATAATCGATTTTTGGTAATTGATTTCTTGTATTTGTGTTTGATTTCGAATTGCAATTGATTTTTTGTGTGATTTCATCTAGCAATCTTCATGTCTTGAAAGTTGATCACACATGTGTTTGTTTGATGTTGAAGTGTTAAAGAGAGAACTGATCTCATCTGATAATCTTCTTTAACCCGTCTTGGTTCCTTTTTCACAGTGTGTTAGGATGTAAATAGACAGTATCGTTGTTTTGCACTACCGAAGTTTCGCTAGAATTGGAGTGCTCCTGTGGTAGTTACGTTTTGGAGAGTTCTTGTGAGAATCACATTTGAGCCTTGTGATTGTTTTCTCAAATAAGAGGACGGGCAACGTGTATTTACTTTCTTTTATTTTTAACTAAACTTAGTTACAAAGAAATAAATGAAATTAAAAAGGGTAAGTAGCATGTGACTCATGGACCAACTATGTAAGTTGTAGAAAACCACAATGATTATGTTTATCAACACACATTAAACACAAATTAATAGAGACTAAAGTTGTGACATTTGATAAACCACACTAGTAAACATTTATGTGATTTTGTCTAATTTATCCTAATAAATAAGAATGATTTTGCCACATGTTCTTTTCTTCTTCATTTTAACACTTGTTATTTGCTAGATTTTTTAGAATTATTTAATATCCACTTGCCATTTTATAGATTTTTTTTTCTTTTTTATTTAAATCTCACCTATTAAATATTACTTCATATTAATTAATTTTATAAATATATTAATTAATGTACATAATAACTTTCTATTAATGAATTCCTCTTTTTATTAATATATTAATTAATATAGATAGTACATTTCATTTGTGAATTTACATTAATTAATTTTATTATTATAGATTAATTAAGACCAAATTACATAAATAGTTCATGCAGTTTACAAAAATGTCACAAATTCAATAGTTGCTTATTTTTTTATTAACATTGTTTTTGTGGTTATCAAAACTTTCTTTTAATAAACCCGTGTAATACACAGGTTTCACACCTAATTATTATAATAATTTCCAGAAAAGGAAAAAATATTTGGAATTAAAAATCTTAATTTACTATTTATGAAAAATAAATAACTTTACTGAATTAAGAAATTTAATAAGAAGTTAAAAAAGCACCACTCACCACTACCACATATTTGGGTCACCATCGATGGCGCACACAAGACATCCATGAGGTCCACAATTCTGTTCTTTCATATATAAAATAGATGTAAAACGTTTTATTATATGATTCAAATAAACTTGGAAGTTTTTTGTTGAACTAAAACGACTTTTAAAACTTTCGAGTGAGATTTTTTCTTGGTCTCTTTACAATAAAAAGAATACACATATGATGGCTATAGCCTATAATCTTTATTTTGACAATTTTGTTTTTTTTTTTTAATAAAACAAGTATTATATCACATTATCAAATCATGATAAACTATATATATAATTTTATTAGACTTGAGTTTCTTGGTTGCAAAATCCGGTCTTAAATTTCATTTCTTTGTAATGAGTATTTTCTAGTGTTTTGCTAGTTTTTAATAAAATTTTATCATTTCAAAAAAAAAATTCTCCTTTTCTAAAAGTTATTCTTTTAAGGAATTCGGAAAACATGTATTTTTTATTTTATTTTTTGTCGTAACTAAATTGCATAAAGTAACATAAAAAAATGAATAAAACAATAAATCCTAGACATTAAACAAAAGCTCCCTCATAAGGGGTTTATAATTTATACCTTAGGGAGGAGGTATTTCCTCCTAACCCATTGAATCCACTGCAACAACAGTTTTTTTTTTTTTTTTTTTTTTCAATCTAAAACACACGGAAATCCCATATTTTTCAACATATTTAATCCATTCAATTAAAAAAAAAATACAAAACAATCAATGTAAAATCTTAATTAGCAATATAGCTACTGCCGGTACCACTCCCTATTCAACGGGTTGTTTAACTGGTTTTACTAATCAACTTCATCCTCTCTCTCTCTCTCTCTCTCTCTCTCTCGTTTTTTCTTGTACCATGTGTTTTAAAACTTGTACCTTAGTTGTTTTGTATTTTTTTAATTGAGTGGGTTGAGTAGGTTGAGAAAGATAGAATTTCCGTGTGTTGTGGGTTGGAAAAGATGAAGAAAAATGAGAGACAAAAATTGATGTGACAGTGAGTTTAGTAGTTTGGGAAAGAATGACTCCCTCCTCCTTTACAAACACTCTGGCCACTTGAATTCCACGGATAGCAATAGGAATGGCAACGGGGCGGGTTCGGGGCGGGGCATGGGTTCCCAAACCCGAACCCGATATCTACATATGTGCCCAAACCCGACCCGATACCCGACGGGTTTCTTATCGGGGCGCCCCGTCGGGGCTAAAACTCTCCCCGAACCCGACCCTAAACCCGAAACCCGATAATTACCCGAAAACCCGACCCTAAAACCCGAAATATGGCAGAAAAAAAAAGAAGGAAAAACTATAAATACAGAATGATAAATTAAGACGATGCATAAACTTAAAATACCAAATAAGTTCTTAAATCATTTAACCAAATAGAAATTACTAATAGTCTAATATTGTAACATCAACCAATCAACCAAAACACCCAAGTACACAACATTAAAAACTAATTCATCACAATAATACATTACCACTTAACATTAAAACAAAGTTACAAACTCAAAATCAAACAAAATCATCCAAACTTGTTGTCCCGCTTTCTTTAGTGTTTTCCTACAAAATATTAAACAAACTCAAAATCAAACCAAATCATGGAAACTATATAAAATTAATATTTTTAGGAGTTTCGTTTGACCTCTTCCACATCATAATCAAATTCAACAGAACGACAATATGCCTCCGTCTCTTCAGAACAAGTGGCTGTGTAAAATTAATATTATTAATATGCAAAAAAAAAATTCACAATTTCATATAATTAATATAAAATAGTATACTACCTCGAATTTCATGCAACAACCAACTTTGAGCACACATTAAAGCCTCCAATGTCTTTGGATGAAGTCGACTACGATGAGGACTTACTAATCTTCCACTTGTGCTGAAAGCTGATTCCGAGGCAACAGTGGAAACAGGAACAACTAATATATCTTTAGCTATCCTTTGTAGTGTCGGGTACTTAATCCCATTTGTTTTCCACCATGCCAACAAATCAAGTTCCATGTCTTTAGGCAACAATTTCTCCTTCAAGTAGTTATCCAACTCACTCATACCTCCTGATTCATCATCATCTCTAGTAATAGAAGCAATATTCAATAAGAGCTTTTTGAATCCAACACGATGACCAGAAGAGATACTAGAACCAAATGAAGATGAACCGGGAACTGAACCACCACAAACACGTAATGTTTAGTATAAAAATGTTAATAATTTAAGATAATGTTCTATTTATTATATAAACAATAAGAAGAATACAATACCTTCACTCTTCCTTTTTTTAGATGCATTACTTGACTCGAACTCTTGAAACAAAGTTGTGACAAACCCCTCCAAAATTTGAAATTCAATCTTTGCCTTTTCTTCTCCATAAAGCACAGGCAAAAGTAACTCCACAAACTTTAACTTGTATCGTGGATCTAAAACTGCTGCCATTCCCATTATCCCATGAATTACAGACCAATACTTATTGAACTTAGAAAGCATTTGGTTAGCCATCACCTTAATCTCCTCAATAGGAGATTTCGTCCACTCACGCAAAGAATATCCAATCTCACATATCAAAGGAAAAAAAACATTAGCTGTAGGATACTTTGAACCAGAGAACATATCAGTCACCTCATAAAAAAGCTGTAATCTTTCACAAATCTCACTAGCCAACTCCCAATCCTGGTCTGTACGAAAACATATATACTTGGGGTCTCTTGTCTTCACGCGATCGAAAACCTCTTTGTAGCTTATAGCAACACTCAACATCAAGAATGTAGAGTTCCATCGTGTCTTGCAGTCAAGTATCAACTTCTTTGAGTATGGTATTCCCAACTGCTCTGCTGCTGTCACAAAATTTTGCTCCCTCTTTGGTGATGCAGACCAAAATGCAACACTCTCTCTGATTCTCTCAATCTCAAATTTAATGAGAGATAAGCCATCTTGGACAATAAGATTGAGAATATGTGCGCAGCAATGCATATGAAACAAATCACCATTCATCATTAGTGATTTTAGAGGAAGTTTCTCTAATAATATTCTAATAATTGCATCATTTGTGGTGCAATTATCCACAGTAAGAGTTGACACTTTCCTATCAAGATTCCAATCACACAAAGTAGCATAAAGTATGTCGGCAAGAACATCAGATGTATGCGGACAAGGCACGTAAATAAACCTGTTTAAGAATATATAAATATATATATATGTTAATATTAACATATAAATAATAAGTACGTATAAATTGTAGTTAAATAAGTATAATATACCTCATAATTCTGCTTTGCAAGTTCCAGTTTTGATCTACAAAATGTGCTGTGATTGCCATAAACCCTTTTTTTTTTATGATTAGATGTCCACATATCAGTAGTAACTGCAATTCTGCTTTTGTTCTTTGCTAACAAACTCATAGTTTTATCCCTTTCATAATCATAAATTCTTTTGATGTCCTCCTTGATGGTGTTTCGACAAGGAACCTTAAACAAAGGTTGAAGACCTCCCACAAACTTCCTAAATCCATGATGTTCTACAATTGAAAGCGGATACTCATGCAAAATAATCATTTCAGCCAAATCCTTCCTAGAAGTATCAGCATTAAATGTATAATTTGAAACATGCGTTGTAGTACCATCTACTTTCTTTTTTTCTTGCACCAAGATAGATTGACGGATATCTGTAAAAGGTTTGTGTATACAACGCTTATGATGTGCAAGTAAATGTTTTGTGCCATTCTTGCTATCTGCACCCAACACTTTAGAGCAATATTTACATCTTGCTTTAACTTCACCATTCAAATTAAATTTTATAAAATGTTGCCATGCCGGTGAACGCGTTGCCCTTCTCGAACCAACAACTTCATCTCCATCTTCATCAAAAACTGTATCATTAATATTTGTCCCATCTTGTTGATCCACAGAATCGGTATTTTGTTGATTAGAACCCGAACCTCCCACATCTTGACTACTTGCAGTTGGAGCATGATTTTGCTCAGTTGAATTCATATTTCCTGAAAAATAACCAATGTCATATCATATTCAACAATTCTAAAGTATCAAAAACCCAAAGTTCACAACATCTTAGTCTTTATTAAAGGAATCCAAATCAATGTCTAATAATACAGCCGGATATCAAATAAAAATTTAATCTTAACAAAACTTAAATTCAAATAGAAGGTTAATAATAACATTGCTAAACGAGTCCCGGGTGTTTGTTTATCTTTATTATATCTATATTTGTAATATCATTCAAGTATCTAGACCAAAATTTTCATGGAAGCCAATAAATACTTTTATATTCTAATAGCAAAGATAGTTAGATACAAATTCATAGTTCAGACCCAAACGATGCAATCTAAGGAAATGAAATATCAATAAACATATTACATATACCATGTGTAGAGAAATCAGACTTGGTGAATAAGCTATTAAGCTGTGATCGAAATTAATACCTAAGATCAATAAGTTATTAAGCTATTAATACCTATGATCAATAAACATATTACAAATGGTGCAATCAAAATTAATACCACAAACAGATTTTAATGTTCATATGGATTTCAAGAATCGAAATTACAAGCTGGGATCAATTTCAAGAATTGAAATTTCAATGTTCATACCGAAATTACAAGCTGTGATCGATTTCCAGAATCGAAATTTCAATGTTCATGCTGTGATCGATTTCAAGAATCAAAATTTCAATGGATTTCAAGAATCGAAATTACCTCTTGTGCGTGGCGTCGATCGAAGTCGGAAGAGAAAGAAAGTCGATTTCTTCGTGAATCGTGTGGGTTGCGTATCCGTCTAACTGGTCGGAAGAGAAAGAACGTCGATTTCAATGGATTTCACTGCTTCCCTGGTCGTCGCGTGTTGCTGAGTCGCTGCTTCGCTCTTCGCTGCTTCCCTTGTGGTGTATCGATTTTTGGGTGTGTCGGCCGGAGTAGAAGAATGATTGAACGAAGAGAAGTGTAAGGAGGATACTGGAGTGGAAACATGATTTTAGGGTTATGTGTTCAAGGGGCAGCAATGTAATTTCATATATATATATATATATATATATATATATATATATATATTCGGGGCGGGGCGCGCATACCCACTCCCTGCCCCGAACCCGGATAAAATACCCAATAAAGACCCGTTACCCGACCCGAAACCCGATAAAAGCGACCCGACCCGAAATATTCGGGAATTGGGTTTCCCCGTCGGGTTCGGGTTTTTTTGCCATCCCTAGATAGCAACAATATGCTCTTTACAATATCCACATGCGGACACTCACATGACTCGTATCACCAAGGTGCTAACTCTATGCGATGTTTAATCAATAACTGGTTAATATGTACTCTAAAAATTGTTAGTGTATATAGATAATGTATTATTAGAGTCATTTTAAGCCTATTTTATACAATCCTCTTATTTCCTTGCAGTTATGTATTTGTACATGATTAAGGAGAATATATCCTTCATAGATAACATATTCTCTAATTACGAGATATGCCCATGTGAACACAGACTTGAAAGTCTCGTAGACATTGCTCATTAAAACTGATTATGAACAAGATGTAAACAAACATATTTGATTTATTTATATTCAAACAAAAAACTTACATAAATATTAAAACATTATACTATCTTATAAAATGAAACAAAAGCTTCTAGATGATGTTCTCTTTTTCAAAGCATTCCAAAATCTCTTTTAAGGACCTGATCAGAACATTATTTGTTGCCTCAAGTATTTTTTTTTCTTTCATGTTTGTTGGATTCAAGGAAAGATTTGTTATCCATCATCAACGTGTTGTAGAACTTTAGTTTCTCATTATAAACTTTCGAAAATAAAATCGTCTCATGTTTGTATTCTTTCCCACTGCTTATTCTTATGTTAGTTGACATGCTGAAATATGGACGCAAGAGACAGATGCAAATGGAGATGGAGATGGAGAGAGAGAGAGAGAGAGAGAGAGAGAGAGAGAGAGATTACTCTAACGGGTAGGACAAATCATACATACTTATAAAACTAGCATTTTTTCTTGAATCTCATGCATTTGAAACTCCATTTTTTAACTTTCGTTTGCCACATTCATTTGAAACTTCCATAACTTTTCAATTTCTTTATAATAATATTATAAATAAGTTAAATAATGTTCTATAAACAAGAAATGGTATTTTATTACAATGTCTTCATCCCACATTGATGGTGAGAGTAAACAAGAGAATGTTTCATCTTCTATAAATAGGAAGGATTGTGAAATAATTCGAATGGACCAAACCATGAGAACTTCCTCATGTCTACCTTTCTAGGATTTTGAAGGTATTATTAGGTGAGATTGTCTATATTGACAAATGTACAGTTAACTTTTAGAATTCCAAAAATGGTTTTGAACCGAATTTTTTCAGGTTTAAACCGTGTTTCAGTTAGAAAAAAATTTATGTAGTTGGGTATATTGAGTTGAACCGGAGTTGGATCAATTTGCACTGATAAATGAATCATTTTCCTTTCACAACAAACATTTGAAACTCCCATGATTTTTCAAATTATTTCTAATAATATTATAAATAAGTTACATAATTTTATATAAATATAAAAAAGCATCTACCTAAACCTAAAATTATAACAGTTTGAAAAATCACTTTGATTCAAAAGCACAAAATATATACAAACCGGGTTTCACTAGAAAAAAAATATGTAGTTTGATATATTTAGTTGAATCGTTCCGAGTTTGATCTATTTGGACCATAAAAGAAACATTTTCCGTTCACTACATACATTTGAAACTCCCATGATTTTTCAAATTGTTTCCAATGATATTTTAAAAAAGTTACATAATGTTATATAAATATAAAAAAACATCTACCTAAACATAAAATTATGATTGTTTGAAATCCGATTTGATCAAAAGCACGAAATATATACACAGATTATATTTTATAAATGAATTCTTTTTATAATGAACTTTTGAATCTTGAAAATACATATAAACAAACTTTCTATATTAAGTACCTAACTGAATTTATGATTTTAGAATTAAACAAAAAGTTATTCAATAAAAACTTAATTTTTTGGATAGCAACTTACGAGATTATAGAAAATAGAACTATTGAACAATAAAGAAAGGGTAAACAAGAGAAAGGTGTTTTACTAAATAAGTTGAATAATGTTTTATTTACAAGAAAGTGTGTTTTATTACAATGTCTTCATCCCACATCGATGGTGAGAGTAAACAAGAGAACGTTTCCTCTTCTATAAATAGGAAAGGTTGTGAAATGTTTCAAAGGAAGCAAACTATGAGAACTTCCTTATACCTACCTTTTTAGGATGTTGAGGGTATTCTTTAGTGAGATTGTCTTTATTGGCAACTATCCATTTAAGTTTTAGAATCCTGAAAATGGTTTTGAACAAGATTTTTTAGGTTCAAACAGAGTTTCAGTTGAAAAACTGTTATGCAATTTGGTATATTGAGTTGAATCGATATGAGTTTGATCAATTTGGACCGATAAAGGAAGCATTTTCCTTTCAGCACATACATTTGAAACTCTCGTGATTTTTCAAATTGTTTCTAATAATATTATAAATAAGTTACCAAAAATAAAATTATAATTGTTTGAAAAATAAATTTGATTCAAAAACACAAAATATATACAAACCGGGTTTCAATAGAAAAAACGTTATTCAGTTTGGTATATTAAGTTGAATCGATCCAAGTTTGATCAATTTGGACCGATAATTGAAGCATTTTCCTTTCACCATATACATTTGAAACTCTCATGATTATTCAAATTGTTTATAATAATATTATAAGTTACATAATGTTATATAAATATAAAAAATCTACTTAAACATAAAATTATAATTGTTTGGAAAATCACTTTGATTCAAAAGCACGAAATATATACTCGATTATATTTTATAAATGAATTCATTTTATAATGACATTTTGAATCATGAAAATACATATAAACAAACTTTCTATATTAAGTACCTAACTGAATTTATGATTTTAGGATTTAATAAAAAGTTATTAAATAAAAACTTAATTTTTTATAGCAACTTACGAGATTACTGAAAAATGGAACTATTGAACAATAAATTTTCTAGATAACGTTTTATTTTTATTATTTAATATTTTATTTAACAAAATGAAATTATTGGCAAATAAAGAAATGAGTTTAATTAAAATGTCTTCATCCCACATTGATCGTGAGAGTAAACAAGAGAATGTATTCTCCTTTATAAATAGGAAAGGTTGTGAAACTTTTTAAAGGGACTAAATCATGAGATCTTTCTTGCATCTAACTTTGTAGGATGTTGAGTGTATTCTTTGGTGAGATTGTCTTTGTCAACAAGTGACCAATTAAATTTCAGAATTTTGAAAATGATTTTGGACCGTATCTTTTAGATTTGGATCAAGTTTAATAAGGATCCGAGTGTCTTCTGGCTGAGTTAGACAAACTCGCTTCCATTTGAGGCCGAGTTTAAGTCGCTTCCATTTGAGGCCGAGTTTAAGTAACATGTCGAGTATTTGGTTGTGTTAGCCAAGTTTTACAACCCTGTATGTAATACAATTAAAAGTTTTAACCTTATAAAAGACATCACTATTATCATATGTTCCACATAATTATGGTAATATTTATGATACACAAATTTTTTTTACTATTTAAGATATAAAGTTGTCTCTATTATCATATGTTGTACAGAATGATAAAATTTAAGATAGATAAAAAGATGTCTCTATTATCGTATATTCTACATAATGACAATATTTAATATAAACGTTTTAATTTAATATGAAATTATTATTTAATAGATAACAATAACAATTTATTTATTTTTAAAAATTAATTTTTTTCTATTTTAATCATATAACTTTGTACATGCAAAACAATTTTAAGTTCAAACCATATCTCTTATAATATAGTTCAACATAATAACAATACTAAAAATCATTTTTTATATTTTTTTTATGAAATTATTATTTAATTGTTAATAACAATGATTTAACTATTTTTAATATAAAATATATTTTTTTATATCACATGCAACGCGCGGGCATTCGCCTAGTATATATAAAAGGTGAGAGAAGCAACCCACATGTCATGTTAAGTAAATAATTCACATAAATAGACGTCAATGTGTTTACACTCTTGAAGCATGTAAACACCAAAATATCTCATCCAAACCTGAATATTTTGGAAACCATGTATGATTGTGTATATATGTAACAACGTGAAATTTTAAAACAATTTTTCATTTTTAAAACAAACATAATACACATAATTCATTTCAAAAACTCAAGTGTTACATGTCATCTCAAATAAACATATCCAGAATCTCAAAATACATAATTCTCCATCAGTGTGTACAAATCATGTCGGCGCCTTCCCACGATCATCACTGGTACCTGAAACACATCACACAAAACATTGTAAGCATAAATGCGTAGTGAGTTTCCTAAAATACCACATACAACTCCTAAGCCACTTGAGGCTATAACTCGGTATGACCCTCCGGTCAATGTGTCTCAGCGGGACCCTCCAGTCCCTTAGCTTGTTGGACCCTCCTGTCCAGTCTAAATTGTTAGACCCTCCGGTCCGGTCTGGTCGAGGACCCTCTGGCCTCAATAAATTGTTGGACCCTCTGGTTCGGTCTATATAACACATAGCATACATATAACACAATCCACATAAATCTCAACATACACATACATATAAGACCCTCCGGTCTGCATATAGATACCACTCGAGGTAATGTATAATGAGAAGACTCACCTCGTACGATGTTGGAAAATCTCTAGCTCGATAACTCGACCTAGCCTCCTCCTCCTATCAAAATAACACCTCTAATCAATACTTTCTCTAGTCCGCATCCCTAAAGATTAGGTAGAAGACCATTCTACCCATTCCTAGCCTCTCTAGATTCAGCTTGACCAAAACCCTAAGGTCAACTGAAGTCAACTCTAGTCAACGGTTAAACTTTGACCAGACTCGTCGAGTGCACTCGCGTGACTTAGCGAGTTCATGCATGTCCTCTGAATCCTCATAAAGCCTCACTCGACTCGTCGAGTTAACCTTTCACTCGACAGGTTACCACTGGACACGAATCATGGGGCAACCCGACTCGACTCGTCGAGTCCCCTTATGGACTTGGCGAGTTCCTTCCATGGCAATACTCATATGAACTTCTGAGGTCAGATTTGCTTCTCCAAACTATAGATATGACCTTCCAATACACAATAATTACGTAAAGGTCCAACCTTTTCACTCATGCAACACTCATAAGGCTTCTTTTGGTTAAATAGCTTCTAAAATGGCAACCTAGGTTCATATCTCCAAAGGAATAACATAAAGCAGGATAGATAGGACTCTCTGGACCTCTTAAGGTATAGATCTGAAAAAAATTCCACCTTGGGACCTCATATGCTTTGAAATTAAGCTAAAGAAGGCATAAGAAAACCCTAGATTCAAGTAGATCACCATGTACACGAGAATGAGCATACATTTATACCTCTAGCAGCCTCTTCTAATCAAATGGAAATAGATTTGAGCTCCTCAATTTTCCCAGCTTTCCCTCCTTCCTTCTTTCTTGGAAGATCACTCACAATGCTCTCAGGTTCACTGGTGCTCTCAAGGGTGAAGGTGGCTGCAAATGAGGGCCATAAGGTCCCTTAAATAGGGCACATGCCCGGGGATTTAGGGTTTCCGTCCACAACGCGGACTCATCGAGTCCATTTATTAAATCCAGTTAGCAATCATGATCCTACTCGACGAGTCTAGGCATCAACTCGTCGAGTCCCTCTTCTTGAAACAAACTAAATAATTGAAATATGATACCTGGAATTCCGGATGATACAATATATCATTCCTTTATTATATAAGCTTACGAGTAACATACACAAGCATTCAAATAGCGCTAAAATTACACTATCAAGAATCCCATTAACATATCCAACAATGGCAACTTAAACCTTTTGTAAACAGAACCATATTTGAGAAAGAAATACAATATGATGTGCATATGGGTGGTGAAAGTATGAAAATGTTTCATGACATATGGGAAATAATAAATATGGTACACCAACAAAAAGTAGCAATAATTTCAACTGTTTCTACATCTCCTAACTTTGTAAGTAGAGATATCATACAACTATATATTGTTAAAGTAATCAAGAGAGCCAATAAACAAGAAACATCATTGGAGAAGGTTTTGATGGTGCTTGAGGGTATAGTGAAGTTATCACTACTTCAGAAGTTCTGGCAAATAGAAATCTCAATGTATTTTTCCCCGTGTTACCCTAATATATATATATATATATATATATATATATATATATATATATAATTGTTTTTTTGTCATATTTTTTGCTATATTTTGAATTTGTTATCCACTTTTAAATAGGAAAAGAAATATTATTCTTAATGTAAAAGCAAACGAAAAACTTCCTAGAACTACCCAACTAATTTTTGTAAGAATATAATTCAATGTTAACACTCTTGCATATCTAATAATATTATCGATAATAAATGTTTAATAATCATAAGAAATGTAAAGCAAAATTGATTTTCAAGATGCAAATATACAAATAAAAGTTTAGTAGACCTTCTTAGAAGTTATGTAAGCATTAAAATCAGTGAAACCTAAGGCAGTTGGTATATATAACACAAAAACTATTTAAAGAGCCTAGATGTACGAAAAAAATACTTTCATGATTATTCTAGAAATGGAAAAAGTTGATTGATGAAGTTCAACTAAAATGTCAAGAACATATATTTAGGCATAAAACTTATTCATAATATGGTATGTTCTTTAGGCATAAATATATTTAAGCATAAAACTTATTCATCATATGGTATGTCTAGTGAGAAGGTCGCTTACTAGAGACATATATTTGGTGGTGTGTGCAAACTTGTAGTTGATTTAAGGTAGTCATTACATATAACACAAAAACTATTTCTAGATGTACAGAAAAAAAAACTTCCATGACCATTTTGGAATGGAAAAAGTTGATTGATTACATTCAACTCAGATATCAAGAACATGTTAGGCATATAAACGTATTCGATGCACGACGGTCTCAAGGTAAAACAATACAATATGTCTGGTGGGAAGGTCGTTCATTGGGGACATATATTTGGTGTTGCGTGCAAACTTATAATTGATTTGGTTGCTTAATATATTTGGTGTCAAGTTTATTAAACTATTTCCAGTATGATAGAATCAAATCATGTTCTCAAAAGTTTTTCTTACTTGCTATCAATCCCTGTAATGTAAAAAAGTAAAATAATTTTATGTTTTAATTTGAAAAAAACCAAAGTAGTTATTTTTGATATATACTTAAGAATTTTGAAACACCACGAATTAAACTCTAACATATATGAACAAGCTATAAAACGGCAAAAAATAAGCGTCAATCTTTAAGTCTTTCATGCATTCATCAAGAAAATATATCTTCTTGTTGATCCTTTCACCAAGAAAGTTGACCAACTCCATTAAGTACGGAACAAGCTTGGTATGAAGTGTGATTGACTTGTATAGTAAAACTTCTGCCATTGACGTACTTGAAGAGAATAGATAAGAACGAATAGTCTCTAGTATATGTAACTGCTCATCAAAACCTTTGATGGTTTCTTCTAACGAAGTTGTTGTAATTTTTCTCCGTTCCAGATCGTATGCGATATTTTTGTGTATGAAAAGCATAACTTCTTTTTTAAGCAGAAAGTATGCGCGGGTGTATAAAAGATTTTGTGAGATGACATGAAGAAAATGGAAACTAATTTTCTTTGTTAAAAGCTTATGATATTTTAAAACTTCCAAAATATTATAAGTGGGTTTAAAAACCTTTTTGAGTTGTTTAAAGTACTATTTCAAACTAACCCATACGAGTGGTGTTTCATACACTTACCAGGAAAGAAAACCCTAAGTGAGAAAAGGTTACATATTTGTAGATAGATATGGTATTTGTAACATCTCAAAAATACGGATAAAATTTTGCTTTTAATTTCACTCAAATCACACGACATTAATATCAAAATAGACAAAAGAGTATCATAGTAACATGTTATCAGAGTATAAATTCCCAAAATAACTAAGTGCAGAAAACATAGGGTGATGTGGTGTGATCAAGCCGAGCCTTTCCCCTTCAAACTAGAATACCTGAAACATAAACTAAAAACTATAAGCACAAAGCTTAGCGAGTTCCCCCAAAATACCACATACTAAATAAACATACTGCCAAGCATAGCTGGGTGTTTGCCTACCCCTTCGATCTATTTCAATCGGATACTATCAAGCATATATGGGTGCTTGCAATCCCCTTCAGTTTATTTCAACCGGATACCGGGTCTATCTCATCCCATACTACTACCACATAATATAATAACAGAAATCATAGAGTCACCAAGAAAATACAAGCATAACTGACAATTATCACAAAGACAATCATCACACTACATCATAAACTAGTGGGCTAGCATTGGTGCCTTCGACCCACAGATACTGCGAATGAAGACTCACCTCAGACTGAAGATATGAAATCACACTCGACAAATGACTCACGAAAACATCTTCCTAACGCACAAGCATAAAACCCTTATTAGAAATTAGGCCACACTCTAACTCAAAGGTCCAAACCCTAATTCTTGACTAAAGGTAAAAACCGCTCCTTTATCCTTGCCTTGATGGGCCTCCCTCCTCCCTAAGGCCTAAATCCATTAAAAAGCCCAAAAAGACATCCAAGCCTAACTACAAGGCCTTTAAGGCCCAATATGGCCAAAGAACACCTAACATGGTCTTAGTTAAAACATTAAACCAATTTCGATTTGAAAAAGTTGATCCTTACTTTACCCATTCAACTTTCGTGTTATGTCGTGAAAATAAATTTACTTAAAACGGGTTGAAACCTTTAACTCGGACTAATATATTACATGCTAATGTTTAAGGTTGAGGCATTATAATCGTGTCCTATCACATTAATGAAGATATTTAATGGGTTAAAAAATTTGATACTAACATTATTATCTATTTATTTTTCATGTCATGCCATAGGAACTTGTATATTTAAAGGTTTAGACATTACAATCGTGTTGTTTGCCAATGAGATAGATGAAACCGAATCCGAATGCATATCCTGGGAGAAAATTAAGACACTAACATTATTTGACCGATTCGTGAATTAGATTACTGATATAAGTGAATGACGAGTCACACATGAGAACACTTGATAAATAATTGTCCCACGTATGATGTTATGTACAAAATCTCAAGAAACCGACCATAAAAAACTAAATATATACAAACACATTAAAGACTAAATGCTTACCAACTGAAAGTTATATTATCCAATTAAATAATTTTTCCGAATAATAATCTGGAATAACCGATTATAAACACCAAATATGAAAAATAAATAAATAAAATGATCAAACATGCAAATTTTTTTTTTTTATAATAACTAAATACATATAATAGCAGTCAATAAAAAATATATTATCCAATTAAAATATTATCCTTAATTTATATATTAGGTTAAGGTATCATATCACATTTTGATTTTGATAGGTGTAGGTGTGGATAAAGTTTGAAAGAAGTGGATGGTAATACACGCTCTTAAGAACGCGTGAAGAAAGGTATCCATGGAGATAAAACTTCTCTCCCACACGAATTAGGCCCTCTCTGTACGACTGCGCGCATTACGCACCCTTCTCTCTCCTTTTCCCTTTTTTAGGTTTAAGCCAAAGCTAATTTTACATTAATACCCTCCACCTCATATATATTTCGCAATTTGATTTTATTTTCTTTATATTTTTTTTCAAATAAAAATTAAGAACAACCAAACCCTAGAAGATACAAAACACAAATCGGTGATCCCAGAGTTAAACAAACATCAATTCATCTTAATAACAACTCATCGATACAAATTCATATCCGAATTTGAAGAAAAAGGTTAGTGATTTTGTTAATTGTCTTGTTTTGATTCTTTCCCCAATTTAGTGGTTTTTGTTTCAATCGTTTGTGCAATTTATTCAATTTTATTTTCTGTAGTTTATACTGCTTAATTTTTTATTTTTTTTCGATGATTGAAGTTATTGCTGTATATCTTGTTGATTGTTTTGCTTAATGAGTCTAGGTTTTGGGGGATTAAAGTCAAGTATTTATATTTATCAAATTTAAATACTTGACGCTTTGATTCGATCATGCTTTTTGCTGTAGAGGTAATTCCGATGTATTCTGATGATATTTTAACTTCTTATTGCTAAATTCTTCTTGGTATAAGGATTAACAGATTCTCTGTTCGTTGCTTTCAATCACTTGTTTATAGTTTCATCATCTTCAAATCGTAGATTCTTTCCTATCTTTCTGTTTTCTTTTCTTCTAATCTAGTTTATACAAAGATCTGCGTTGATTTAAAATAAATTGCGACAGTTGTAAATTTATGTAATATCTGCTAATCTGGATTGATAAACAGAAGTTCCGGATCTTTATCCCTTGTATACATAACAACTAACAATTGATCTGTGTTTTCACATGTTCTTTTTGCTTTTCTTATCGATCTTGTTTCTGATGTTAGATTCTTCTTCTTTTCTTTGTTGTTGCAGGTTTTGTGTAATATCCATTCCATTCACAAGAATTAAAACTACAATGAGGTTCAAAAAAGGTAGCAAAGTGGAGGTTATGAACAATGTGAGTTACTATGATTATGAAGGTGTGGAAAAGGTATCTAGGAGGTTCATTAAGCCATGTGTAAGAAAGAAGATTGGTTCAAAGATCTGTGAGGAAGAAGATGATGCTTCTAGGAAACAAAAGAGAGCTTCCCCTTTTTGTTCATCTGTTCACGAATCAAGTCAAAAAGTCAAACCTGGGAGTCAAAGAAGATATGTTTCATGCGATTCTTATAAAAAGGTAGATAATAACAACAATAGTTTAAATGGTTATTATGATGAAATGGAGAAAAGAAAAAGAAAAAGAAAAAGAAATGGTGTTTCAAGAATATCAGAACCTAATGATGAGTCTGATACTGATAGTGACCAATGCTCTGTTGGTAGTTGTAGTGTTGTTCCTAATCCTAGTGATGATAATAGTGATGGGGAGTCTTTGAATATTTCAAGTGATGACGTGGCAGTGAGTATTCATAGGTTAGAGTTGCATGCTTATCGATCCACTTTGGAGGCATTATATGCTTCTGGCCCATTAAGTTGGGAAAAAGAAGCATTATTGACAAATCTTCGAATTAATCTCCATATTTCAAATGATGAACATTTGATAGAGCTAAGGCATTTAATTTCTTCTGGAGTCAATTGACTCATATTTTCTTTTTCTTTTTCTTTTTATCAAGATTAGGGTTTTCTTGTACAATTCCAATAAAGATGTAAGAAGTAATATAAGATGTTAGCCAAATCCGTTTCGATTTTGTAATTAGTCATGCAATGTATTTCATGAGATGAAAATTGAAATCAAGATCCCATCTTGTTATATGATTATTATTATTATTATTTTCTTTTATAATGTTTAATTAATAATGGATGGTGTACGTTTTCCAGAGTTACAAAATTGGAGGCATGCATCTTTTGCTTCCAAAGATCCAAAACAAGATTCTGATTCTGCTGCCTTTCTGTTGGAAAAAAAGTTTTGCAGGATCCATTTGCATTTGCTACTACAGATAAGATATAGTTTTTTGTATCTTAGTATAATTAAGATATAGTTTTGCAGGTTCTAAGTGTGATATGATATCAAACAGTCTGAATCTAATCTTTACCAGACTCGGTAAGAGGAATAGAAACACAACAAACACATTATTTGGGCACTTGTGGGCCATGAATCATCAAATTGTGGTAACTTTATGTGACACATTTATTTGTTGATCATGATGGATTTGATGTTATCTTTATTGCTTTTGAGGATCTTTTTTATCCTTTTATGGCAGGGAGGTGATAGGTTGTTATTAATGGTAACTCTTGATTACCAAATGTTGATGATGAATAGGGATGTTGTGTGTTTCGAGATGATGATGATGGAATAAACGTGTATTCCAAGTTAGTTTGAATGATGGAACAACATTTGTTTATGGGATATGATTGTGGGAAAAAGGAACACTTTCTGTTATAGGATGACAAGTGTGTTCTAAGTTGGGGAGGATACATATGTATACAAGCTATTAATTATATAAAAGAATATTGCATAATGTTTAAATGGTTCATTCTTATTATTGTTATCATTAATGACATGAAAACTTGTGGAACTCATTATAATTTCAAGTTTGCTTTGTATGGTAGAGTGACATGCTGGACCAGAAGGGATGTCCCATATCGCATTTGGGTACCGCAAATAAATGCCATTCCGGGTGTTTAGGTACCGCAATTTTCATCCTCTCTGCATTAGATGGTTGTAATATATTGCTTTGGTGCTTGTAAATTTTCTATGTTTGACTAAATGAGAAAAATAGATAATACGATTCTGATGTGGAAGAGAGGATGCTAGGAATGGAAATGATCCATACGATAAATCAAGTAATTGTGTTGTGTTTTTGTCTGACACGATAAATTTTATTTAACATGATGCAATGGTTTTTGTACTAACACGGAAGCGATTCAATTAAGCAAACACGACACAACGATGATGTAAAATAATCATCAGTTTATTTAGATCATATTTAATGATGCAAAACATGACAAATACGATAAATACGAAAAACATAAATACGAAAAACATGACAACCACAATTAATATCGTGTCGAACTTTTAGCACAAACATGACATCGTGTCGTGTTTTCTAAACTAGGTACAAATACGACACAAATTCGAAGTAAAATTGTCTAAATTTCGTTTTGTTTCATGTATTTTTATCGTGTCATGTGATCGGTTGACACTCCTAAAAGTAACGGTAAAGTAATAATGTTGGTAATGACAATTAGAGGAATAATGTATAATGGAGGTAAAAGGCAAAGTAATTAGGAGATTGCCACATAAAACAATAACATGCTTGATTGTTGTTGAATCTATGCAAAATTTGTATGCCAAGTTTTGCAAACAAACTTGATTGTTGAATCTATGCAAAATTTGTATGCAAAGCTTGTGGAAGATATAATGACTTAGGTTGGATCAATCCCCTTGAAACCTGTCATCTTTGATCAAGAAAGAGAGTTAAAAAATGTTGGTTCTTATTAGGGTTGTAAACGAACCAAAAAACAACAAATGGGTGGTTGTTTATATTCGTTTAAATTAACCGAACAAATGAACGAATATGAATGAATAAACGAATGAGTTTTCTTGTTCATGTTCGTTCGTTTAACAAATTACTTTGTTCATGTTTATTCGTTTATTTTAGTGAACATGCTAAACGAACATAAACAAATGAATCTAAATGAACAAAGACAAAGAAACGTAATTGCACATATATGAATATAAATGAACAATGTGTATTTTTAATGCATTTGTTTTAAATTTATAATTCCTATTCTATCGCATGTAAACTACACCTTACATGCAGTGAACCTGATCGAGTATAATATATGTTTGTTAAGCGAGAGTATCGAACTCAAGAGGAACAATAGTGAATTAATATTAGAATATTTAATTATAGGTTATACTAATAAAAAACAATAAAATAGGGTTTTATTATTAAATCTCAAGAAATCAATAACTAAACTAGCGATAAATTGACTAGAAACGAATCACTGGTACTTAATTAGATTAAATCTCAAAATCATGGATAATTACTTTAATGAAAAGGTCATTTATTCATTAATTACCGATTCTTAAATTGATTCATGTATTTGGTCCATACATGAATACTAATTACGCTAAAGACTTTTAATTTCATTGTTATGCCATTAATTATCCATAAATTCATTGTTCAGTTCATATCATGTAATATTCAATTTTTATTATCTGTAAAGATTACTAGAATTAAATCATGCTAAGATTAGTGATTTAAAACATGCACACACATTAAAATTCATAACTTTATTAACCTAACCCTAGGTTTTTGATTCAACACTAATCATAATTACTTTATGGTAGTAAAACAACTATGATTCATGAATATATAACTAGATTGTTCTTCTAATCATGTAAACTAAAAAAAATAGGTAATAAAGTAATGAGCTTTAACATAGATCTTCAATCAAACTTAGACATCATAAATTAGATAAGAATAAACAATTCAAATAACAATTTAATCAAAAATCGCAAGATTCATTTAATCTAAAACACAAAACTGTAAGGTCCAAATAATGGATCCTACCAGAGATCAAAAGCAAATACAATCACACAAAGCAATAATAAACACAAAAGAAGAACAAACCAAGCTTGCACACGATTATATTCAGAAAATCGTCTCGAACAACTTAATAGAAGCCGTGAACTCTAAAGGCATCAACAACCACAAAACGTCTTACTAACCCACTATATATATATATATATATATATCACATGACCGAGAACTGTTTACGATCGTAAAGTGTTTACGACCGTAAACTCCTTACTAACGTAAACTATTACAAAAACGAGCTAACAACATACTCCCTAATATTAAATCGTAAAGCTTAGACCAAACCACTAAATTGAGCTCTTCAATCTCCCCCTTGGTTTGGACTAGCTCGAAGTTAACCTTTGGTAACCACCATGACATCCGCCTGCCCCATAGCCCCATTCCACATTCGTTTGTTGAGAATCTCTGCAACCATCATTGTGTACACCTTCGCACCATCTTCAAAAATATCTTCTGCCACCAAAATCTGAAGATTGCTAAGATGATGAATATCCCATTTTTGAAACTGCAACAAATCTCTTCGATCGTAGAGTCGAATGCACCCATTTTTGAGCTTGATGACCGCAGCAGAAGTGATCTCATCAAAGACCCAACACTCCATTGCTCCGAGAGATCCGTCTTGATAGGTCTGAAGCACTGGGAATTATTTGACTTGCTTGGTTGCGGGCCACATTACAACTTGCAAAGGCTTATCAATATCATAATCAAAGACATCAGGATGCTCTTCTATGATAGACTCATCAGTTTTCATAGCTGGAAACCCTTTCTTGACTTGATCCTCAAGAAAATGCTTAAACTAAGTCACCTGAGAATTGTTTGTTAAATTGGAGAACGGAGCTCGAGATAGTTCACTCAGGTCGACTCTAGTCCATGAACTGAAGTCATGACTATCTCTATAAAGTTCAGAATTGCCACTTTTCCATAACACAATCCACATGTTGAGAGGAGCATGAAATCCCCAAGACACAATTCCAAGACCGATCACCAAAAGTATCCCTGAAGCGAACGACTTCAAGGTCAGTCACTGTAATCAAGGGTTCGTCCCAATATGCATTTTGATTAGGGTTCCTTTTAAACAATAATTGTCCTTTCTTCACTGCTTCCTCCTGAGCATTACGAATAGTTGTTGACACATGGGGGGCTTAAGGAGGCTCGTTATCAACATGACTATCAACTCCAGATGATTGACCAGTAGGCTAAACAACTGGAAAGGCTTGGACATGAAGATTAATCTTGTACTCTTTAGCAGATGTATGGTATTTATCTCCAAAGTCTTCCTCAAGCTTCTTTTTCAATTCAAAATAACTTGAAGTTAGCAGATTGAAGTGATCTTGAAGATCAGAAATCTGTTTGGACTTCAGCTCTTTATCCTTTGTAAGATCAGCTACTTGCACACCATGGATCGACTTATCAGACTGAAGTTCAGACACTTGAATACTAAGCTTTTCATTTTCAACTCGAAGTTCTGACACTTGGATATCTAGCTCAATATTTTTCTGACTCAGTACCGATATTTCTTTCTGGAGTCCGGAAATAGTTAGGTTATCTCCTCTAGAACCACCATCTCCTATTAAAACACCCTTACCACGAGTGGAAGGCGTCAAAAGTTGCTCCTCAGCCATATGTAGGGCTAATCTCTCAGAAGCATCATCACGATTAAACCGAGGAGTAGAAAAACCTGATGGAGCAGAGGGACCACCAACATCAAAAGCAGTACCCGAACCTGTAGCAAACATTTTTATTGTGGTGACACTGGTAGTAGTGGTAGTAGTAGGTGGTACTGGGAGGCTGCTAACAAGTCTTGCAATTACTTTACCCTGCCTTGGATCCATTCTTTGTCTTTTCAGTGGGGGTTGATCAGATTGTGTCATTGCAAAATCACTCACAAACGACTCTGTGATAGGAGAAACATAAACAGGAGGGGAACATCCCATAACCGTCTCCATTGGAATTGAAACACTTGCCATTTGACCTGCAGTAGGGGTTGTAGTCTCAAAAACTTCATTTGTCTCCCTTGTCTCAGTTGTCGGATGAACAACATCATCGACATTGTTGAAGATAGTGTCAAGATTATCATTTGACATCAAGTTAGCACTACTAGCTAACGAAGCAGCAATATCATCGTGATCAAAACTAGTGGGGTCAAGGTCACTAAAAGAATCATTCTTATATCCCCCAACATTCTCCCCAAACTCTACATTCATTCCTAGATCATCATCTTGAGCACGATCAAACAATTTGTCATGTTCTACAGCCACATAAGCATCAGGAGTGGGAATATCTTCATCTTCAGTACGTTCATCCTCAGAAACATCAATGACAACGTTATTTGGAGATGACTTCTCAGTAGATGCTGGTTCACAAGAGGCTTGATCAGATGAACCATAGGATTCTGTAGGTTCATCCTGTTGGAATAGTGTCTAAGGCTATAACTATATTCGGTGGTGCATGGTCCTTTTGGGTTGCCTTCACCATAGCAACTTGAAGGATGATTTGTTAAGAGAGAGTAAATATTATAAGGAATAATATTTAGCTATTTGATTAATATAAGTTATAAATTAATTGGTATTAATTTGGTGACTTAAAGAGATTAATTAAATAAGAGGGTATAAACTGTCAATTGTTTGATAGTTAGACTTTAGACTATAAATCCATTAGGATGGACTTTGGACGGTTTCTAAGAGCTTTAGGATAGCTCAAAATAGTCCATAAGGATATCTATGGAATGGATTTGGATAGCCTTAAGTGAAGATTATCCAATTAGGGTTTAGGGTGAAACCCTTGAGGAGTCTAAAGGTATAAATAGGCCCTTGGGGTGTGGAATTCGTGTACAAGCTTTCAGAACCTAAAGAAAGGAACCTCTGGCCGAATTCCATCCCCTCTCCTCTCTCCTAAATCATCTTGCTTGCTATTGGTGTTTGTGAACCATCAGAGGAGTGACAATTGTGACTCTAGAAGCTCCAAGACAAGAAGATCAACAAGGAACTCAAAGGTATGATTCTAGATCTGTATTAATGTTATTGTTTAACCTAATTAGCCATTAGAAGTCTTGGATTCAAAAGCATGTTTGATAGAAAGCCTAGATCCAAGCAATAGGGTTTTGCATGCGCACATAGGAAAGTTCTTATGGCTAAAACCCAACAGTGGTATCAGAGCCTAGATTGGTTTTCTACAAATTGTTGCTTGTATAACTGAAACAAACCTGCAAAATTCGATTTTTTGGTTTTTGAGTCACTCACTCGTCGAGTTCCAAAGTGGACTCGGCGAGTAGGCCTGACTCGGCGAGTCCATTTGTGTACTCGGCGAGTCCAAGCGTCAGGAAAGGCCAGATTCGGGATTTCTTTGTGTTTATCTTATCCAAACTTACCATAAACTAATTAGATCAATATGAATCCGTTTTTTTTGATAAATATAAGTGTTATATTGATCTAGTTAAAGGTAATTATCAACTAATTAAATATTTAGTTTCTTTATATGATAATTAATTAATTGTTTTAATTATTTTTGGTAATTATCTTCAAAGAAATCAAAGATAAATCAAATAAAGATAATTAAGATATTAATTGTTAATTGAAATTATTTGTTATTTGATCCTCCATGTTTTTTAAATGTTTAAAACCTACCCTATAGTTTTGAAATTTAAATTTGTGATTAAAAGCTTTAATTTAGACAACTTAAATTTCAAACCCTAGATTTTGAAAAGTTTAAAATACAACCCTATACTTATATGACATTATTAGAATAATATATATATGTATAACTAAATGCTAGTCTTACCGCTAGTAGGCCTCATTCACGAAGCCGATCTATAAGGTGGGTATAAGGTTGCGGCCTATAAAATGGCGCTTAATGGGTGTACACTCACACCCACCGCTTGCTTGATTGGTGGAGGGTCGTTAGCCGAACGGGTAGGATAGGGCAACCTCATCCTCTCATTAAAAGTATAATAAGAAATACGAAGTAACTAAATTTTTTAAATTTCCCAATCTTAGTTACTTTAGGAAAAGTGAATTGATGCAATTCCATGAAATTACACTTTGCACCTTGCTAAGATGTTAGTGGAGCGTGTGTGGTTTACCGGCACACTAATTGGTTCTAAGCGAAGGTGGCGAAGGGTGATTCATTGTTTATCATAGTTCGATGGAGCGTGTGTGGTTTACTGGCACATCGAATAGGTGATCGTAACAATGAAGGCACCATGTAAATTTGCATGGTAATTCACACCCGCTTTGTGATCCTCGGCATCCCAGTCACAAACAAGAGGGGCATATCGAGATTTAAACATGCCATTGAATAGTTCAATGAATCTCATCCGAACCTAGGAATTCTCAAAAACACTTAGGACCAAAAGTTTAAGTTTTGTGATGGAGAATTAGTGAATCGTCATTCACTTACCTTCAATTTATTTGCATGTTGGATTACGGCATCCCTTTTCTAGTATGTAAATGTTATTGTTGGATCCTAGCCCTAATTTTTCTTATTGGGTGATAATTAGGGATTCTTGTTCTAATCTATCTTTGTCCTTTCTATAGATGTCAAACGCAAACAACGCTGCTGCTAGTTCTTTCACGTTGATGAGCCTTTGCCAAAAGGTCACCTTCGATGGAACGAACTTTGGCGAATGGATAAGATACATTCGCACCATTGCTCGCTATGAGGATAAAGAGTATGTCCTCGATGAGAAGCTCGAGAAAATCAACCCCGAAATTGCTACTCCCGCTGAAATCACCGCCTTTGAAACCCATGAGCGAGATGCGACGAAAGTACATTGCATCATGATCGCCACCATGAACTCCGAGTTCCAAAAGTCTTACGAGGACATGTATCCATACGAGATGCATCAAGACTTGCTGGAGAGGTACCACCAAAACGCGAGACAAGAGCGTTACGAGATCTTCACCAACATGATTTCCGCCAAGATGGGTCATGGAGAATCTCTTACCGTGCACTTGCAAAAGATGCAAAGGTATGTCGACCGCCTTCGCAAGTTAAACGTTGACTTCGGCGAAGACTTGGCGATCGACATGGTGCTTCACTCTTTGCCTCCGATGTACAATCAATTTAGGATGACCTACCACATGAACAAAGAGGAGGTCACTCTAAGTAAGCTCCAAGGTCTCTTGAGGGTTGCTGAGAGCAATTTCAAGGACAAGTCTGTTGCACCAACTCCCAATCCGTCTGCTGCTCCTGTCTTGGCAATTGGTCAAGGGAAGGGAAAGAAGAGGAAAGCTTCTTCAAATAGCTATCGAAAGGTGAAAGCCCGAGATGGTTCCTCTTCTAGTGGGACAAAAGTTGATCCCTCTAAGCCCTGCTCTAACCCGAAGGAGGCAGAGTGCCACCACTGCCACAAGATAGGACATTGGAAGCGAAGCTGCCCGGACTACCTGCAAGCCATCAAGGAAGGAAAGATCAAGCCATCTTTCGCAGGTATATATGCAATAAAATCTAACGATTCTAATCATGCTATTTCTTGGGTTCTTGACACCGGTTGTGGTTATCACATTTGTTCTAATGTGCAGGGACTAAAAGGAAGTAGGGATGTGGAGCAAGGAAGGATCAATCTAATCATGGGGAACAGAAGATCGTCGCCTGTGACCAAGATTGGAGTGTATTCTTTGGTGCTTAAGAATAGTTTAGTTTTAAATTTGAACAATTGTTGCTATTCGCCAGAAATGGCTAGAAACATCATTTCATTTCATGGTTTATATAGACAAGGTTTTAGATTTTCTTTTAATAATGAGAATGGTTCTATTTTGGCTTATCTAAATGGTGTTTTTTATTTTGAAGCTATACCATGTAATGGGATATATGAAACTGTTATGATTGTTGATAACTTAGGAAATGATGTTTTGAATATTGATTCTTCCACTAGTATGGATAAAGCATCTTTGTGGCATTGTCGTCTTGGACATGTCAACAAGAAACGCATAGCCCAACTCCAAAAGGATGGAGTGTTGGAGTCATTCGACCTTAGGGAAGATGACACATGCGAATCTTGTTTACTTGGAAAGATGACTAAGTCACCCTTCACGAGTACTTGTGAAAGGGGTGAGGGACTATTAGACCTAATACATACCGATGTATGTGGACCTTTTAGATCAACCACGAAGGATGGGAACCGCTTCTATGTGACCTTTACCGATGATTATAGTAGATATGGGTATATCTATTTAATCAAGCAAAAGTCAGAAACCTTTGAAAAGTTCAAAGAGTTCAAAAATGAAGTGGAGAATCAATTGGGCAGGAAAATCAAGATGATTCGATCCGATCGAGGAGGAGAGTACCTAAGTCTTGAATTCCACGATTATCTCAAGGAGTGTGGAATAGTTTCGCAATTGACGCCTCCTAGGACACCACAATTGAATGGTGTGGCAGAAAGGCGTAATCGAACCTTATTGGATATGGTTCGCTCTATGATGAGTCGTGCTTCACTACCTATCTTCTTTTGGGGGTATGCCTTAGAGACTGCCGCCCATATCCTTAACCGAGTCCCTACCAAGAAGGTTGCCAAAACACCTCACGAGATGTGGACGGGGAAAGTTCCCTCGTTGGCACATATCAAGGTTTGGGGTTGCGAGGCTTTCGTAAGACGAGATACTCACGACAAGCTTGAACCTCGAAGTGAGCGATGTATTTTCATCGGCTACCCGCAAACTTCCTTTGGATATCTCTTCTATAGACCGAAAGATAATGTTATCTTCGTTGCGAGGAGAGGAGTTTTCCGAGAGCGAGAACTCATAAGCCAAGGAGACAGTGGGAGGCAAATCGAACTTGAAGAGATTCAAGAATCGATAGATGAAGGAACCTCTACCGCTGGCGTTCAACCCGAGGAGGAAACTCCGGTTGAACCGATTGACGAATCCTTACCTCTTAGACGTTCCGATAGAGTTAGAGTTCAACCCCAGTTTTATGGTTTTCATATTACTACCGAAGGGGACACGTATATTAGTGATGGTACACTAATAAATCTTGATGAACCTAATAGCTATAAGGAAGCCATGGTAGGCCCGGAGTCTGCGAAATGGAAAGAGGCGATGGATAGCGAGATCCAGTCCATGTACGATAACCAAGTTTGGAATTTGGTTGATTACGTGCCCGAACGTAAGACCGTAGGGTGCAAGTGGATCTTCAAGAAGAAGACCGACGTGGATGGAAACGTACACACATACAAAGCGCGATTGGTTGCGAAGGGCTTTACTCAAACTCCCGGAGTTGACTATGATGAGACCTTCTCGCCAGTTGCGAAGATTAAATCTATTAGAGTGATGCTAGCAATTGCCGCATTTCATGATTATGAGATTTGGCAAATGGATGTCAAGACCGCTTTCCTTAACGGAAAGTTGGCTGAGGATGTTTACATGGCTCAGCCAGAGGGGTTTGTGGATCCGAAGCATCCGAATAGAGTGTGTAAGCTTGAGAAGTCCATTTATGGACTTAAGTAAGCGTCTCGCAGATGGAATCTTTGCTTCGATGAGAAAGTCAAAGAGTTTGGTTTTGTACGAAGCGAAGACGAATCTTGTGTATATGTCAAAGCCAGTGGGAGTGTAGTAAGCTTCCTCGTTCTATATGTCGATGACATATTACTCATAGGAAACGACATCCCGACTCTGCAGGAGGTTAAGTCCTGGCTCGGGAAGTGCTTCGCTATGAAGGACCTCGGAGAGGCTTCTTACATTTTGGGAATAAGGATAGTAAGAGAAAGAAGTAAGAGACTAATTGGACTTAGTCAGAATACTTACTTGGAGAAGGTACTAAAACGTTTTAGTATGGAAAACTCAAAGAAGGGAGAACTACCGATACAAGGAAATGCCAAGTTGAGTAAGACTCAAAGTCCAAGTACCGAAGCCGAGATAGCAGAAATGAGCCGAGTACCATACGCTTCCGCAGTTGGCTCAATCATGTACGCTATGACTTGTACTCGCCCTGATGTGGCCTTCGCTTTGAGCATGGTTAGCAGATATCAAGGGAACCCTGGCAAAGCACATTGGATTGCGGTGAAGAACATCCTTAAGTACCTTCGGAGAACGAAAGAATGGTTCTTAGTCCTTGGAGGGAGTGATGACTTGAAGGTGCGAGGGTATAGTGACGCCAGCTTTCAGACCGACAGGGACAACTACCATTCGCAGTCGGGCTGGGTCTTTACCCTAAATGGAGGAGCAGTGACATGGAAAAGTTCCAAGCAGGAAACCGTAGCTGATTCAACGTGCGAATCAGAGTACATCGCAGCGAGCGAAGCGTCGAAGGAGGCAATATGGCTGAAGAACTTCATCGGTGATCTTGGAGTTGTACCGGCCATAAAGGAGCCCATGGAGATTTTCTGTGATAACGAAGGTGCGGTTGCCTTGACCAAGGAACCGAGGGATCATGGTAGATCTCGACATATCGACAGAAAATATCACTTCATTAGACATCGTGTAGAAGAAGGACAACTCGTAGTGAAGAGGATATCATCAGAAGATAACCCAGCAGATCCGCTTACGAAGGGACTGAGTAGGGTTAAGCACTTACAGCATGCTAGGAGTATTGGGCTGAAGGATGATATTAGCATAGATTAGATTGTATTAGAAACGTATAATAGATAAATGTAATTAACATTTGATGATTAAATAAAGAAGTTTTATTTATGAGTAAAGTTACTATCACATGTTAGTTGTTTAACTATTGTTTCACTTTGCATGTTTTGACTTCCAGAATAATTGAGTTTATTAGGAATAATCGAATTATTCAAATGGTCCACAATCGTTCATATGTTGGGAGTAGATATGAATGAAGATTGTCGTGAATTGGTGTGTAGAGTGTCTAAATGGTGTTAGACATGGCAAGAGTTGCTGCAACGTTCATGAGTGCTTACGAACTGGTTTTGAGCATTGGAATAAACCCGCGCTTGCTGGAATCACTTTATGGAATACGATATAAAAGGTGATCGCAAGACGATAATATCATATGGTCTTAAAACCTAGATATATGGTTTATTATTTGCTGATTGATTGTGCATTGATAATGCGAAAACGCATCAGTAACTTGATGTTATAAAACGCATTGTTGTGTGTAGTTGGTTAATGAATAAGTAAATGCATATAAGTCGAAGTTTATCTGTAAATTTTATCCTAAGAGGGTAGAAGAGATATCTTGGCCACTCGATGATTTGATTTGACTTATGTGCCGGGCCCGGTCAGAACTGAATTGATGTGTTCGATTAAGTTCTATGTCAAATAAATCGAAGATCGAGAAATCTAAATGCTAGACTAACCATTCCATAGGATTGTCAGCATGATATCTAACAGAGGACTGTACGATCCCTTATCTAAAGGACAAGATTGATTAGATCAGAGTTGACAGCGTCTTTGAGAGCTACGATTGCAAACCGTATAGTTACTAGACTTATCCAAGTGGGAGACTGTTGGAATAGTGTCTAAGGCTATAACTATATTCGGTGGTGCATGGTCCTTTTGGGTTGCCTTCACCATAGCAACTTGAAGGATGATTTGTTAAGAGAGAGTAAATATTATAAGGAATAATATTTAGCTATTTGATTAATATAAGTTATAAATTAATTGGTATTAATTTGGTGACTTAAAGAGATTAATTAAATAAGAGGGTATAAACTGTCAATTGTTTGATAGTTAGACTTTAGACTATAAATCCATTAGGATGGACTTTGGACGGTTTCTAAGAGCTTTAGGATAGCTCAAAATAGTCCATAAGGATATCTATGGAATGGATTTGGATAGCCTTAAGTGAAGATTATCCAATTAGGGTTTAGGGTGAAACCCTTAAGGAGTCTAAAGGTATAAATAGGCCCTTGGGGTGTGGAATTCGTGTACAAGCTTTCAGAACCTAAAGAAAGGAACCTCTGGCCGAATTCCATCCCCTCTCCTCTCTCCTAAATCATCTTGCTTGCTATTGGTGTTTGTGAACCATCAGAGGAGTGACAATTGTGACTCTAGAAGCTCCAAGACAAGAAGATCAACAAGGAACTCAAAGGTATGATTCTAGATCTGTATTAATGTTATTGTTTAACCTAATTAGCCATTAGAAGTCTTGGATTCAAAAGCATGTTTGATAGAAAGCCTAGATCCAAGCAATAGGGTTTTGCATGCGCACATAGGAAAGTTCTTATGGCTAAAACCCAACACATCCAACTCAGTGAACTTTCCAAATTTTTCAAGAGGGTACAATCCTCGAAAAACAACTTTTCCCTTTCGATTTTGCTTGATAGGTCCTACTGTGTGAGGACCCAAAGACTTCATATCTAGAGTTTCACCCTCTTTTCTCACTTCTGGAAACTGAGTCTTGATAAACAGCTGAACAAATCTGGGATATAACAAGAAAGTATCTCGAGTTGAGGCTCTGATGTTTGTAACAAAATCTTCCAGGATGAATATTGAGAAATTGAATTTCACCCCTGCAGCAAGAGAAACAAGTGCACCAGTAGTTCGCTGAGAAATTTCATCTGCTCCTGATCTTCTCCCAGAAACACAGTTGACGAACACATGCGCTAAAAACCTCCAATATGGATGCAAAATCTTCTTTAAGGTCGGAGGTGAAGTGCCTTTGTAGCTCATCCTTCTGAGAATTCTTTGTGTATCTTCAATCCCGATTTCTGTAGGGAAATTAGGTTGATCGTTAATTAGCAGCGTGTCTCTGATGAAGCTTTCATTGATCACAATTTCTCGACCCTGAACCATAGCTTTTACAGTGAAATGACCGTCATTATCCATGCTCGTGCTGGCAATGGCCCATAATTATCTGATTAAATTTTGATCCACAACAGGGTTTATTGTGATAGCGGACGCCAGACAGCACTCTCGAAGCCTGTGAATCATGGATCACATGTCTGAATGAACAGCGGGAGGATCTGTAAGCACAATAGCAAGATTGTGCATATCCGCGAATTTCAAGTTTGCCATTTTCCTGCACTCAACCATAATAAGTAAAAAAAATATGCCAAATGAACATCCAAAATATTAATTTTTATTTTGATCCCGAAAAGGAAATTATTTTATTTAAAAAATTTGATCAAAACAAAAATTACTTAAGTACAAATCAGTGTTCACGGCCAAAATACCAAACGCAATTAGTTTACTGCCCAAGAACAAGTTCTGTGGACGTGAACTCTGAGTTTACGGTTGAAGAACTCCAGTTCACGGCCAATGAACATCAATCATGAATAATACTCATTTAATCAAGAGAATATAGTCACAAAACAATATAATAATAATTAAACGCTTGCGGTTGTAATCCATTCACGATTAAAAGATTTTACGACCCTAGGACAGAGTTTACGGCCTAAGCTTACGACCGTAAGCTCTGTCAGACCCTTTTTGTTCGATTTCTGCTCAAATAACATGGTGAATCATGCAATAAAATACATATTTAGGATCTAGAACTCATTACCTACAAGATTGTTGAATCAGATTTGCAAAATTCGACGTAATTTTTTTTGAATGGAGAGAGAATGACAAAGGGTGTTTGCGGTCGGAATCTCGTGAATGAGGGGCTTCCGGCAGTAAACTCATATATTTACCCTTTTTACCTTTTATCTGATAACTACACAATATCAAGCAAATTCCAACACAATTAAAATTAAAAAATAACTTTCTAAGGATTATTTTCACTAAAGAAAAATTAAATTAAAAAATAAAATAAAACAAAATAAAAAACTTAACTTTGTACAATGAAAGTAAAAATAAAAATAAAATCAGAATTTTAAAACAAACTTGAGAAAAATTTAATTGCTAAAAATAAAAAAATAAAGTAAAATAAAAAATAAAAACAAAATAATTTAACTTCAACTAAAACACAATCACAAAAAGTTTAACTATCGTGACTAAGTTTGTGACGCTGGGATCAAAGTTGTTGGACAGTCTTATTCTACTTGTCGGTACCCTTATCTTTACATCTTCGTCTGATCGATCGCCAGTATTGTGGTCCACTTAAACACGAAAAATTTGTGACAATATTTTTTTGGACAATTTACCAATGACATGATACATGCATATATTTAATTACAACTTTATTATCATGATTGACCCTAATTCTTAAATAAAATTTTCTTATGACCATTTAACTGATTACAACCAGGGATATTGTTGTCCACCTAAACCGAGCAACAAGATCTACAGAAAATCTGTATTTGTTCAATTTTAAGTGTACTAGAATGTGTTTCCCACTTCCTGGTATGCCCCAACCATCAAGAACTTCCAGAGTACTCCTTACATCGGGTGAGCAGACAACCATTCAGAGAGAGGATAGATTCGTAATTCTATTGCTTATTGTTTTAGAGGGGTTGAGAAGTAGAAGGTTGCATATGTTGTGTACCAGGTCGGATTAGAGGTCACGCAAATGAGACATCATATGGTTAACAGATAAGAGGAATTTCATATATATATAACATGCAGAGAAATAGAGTTGCATATGTTGTGTACCAGGTCGGATTGGAAGTCACGCAAAGGAGACAACATATGACTAACAGACAGAAAGAAAGAAAATGATATTCTACAGACCCAATTTATCGGAATTTAGCAGTCGTCCCATCCAACCGGAATTAAGGACAGAATCCGCACATCGAGGAAAAGTGAATCCACAGTTCTAGATACGGGTTATTTAATGTGACCGATAGATTCCCATGTATATCTCCCTACTCAACCTATCTGAACGTCGTGAAATCAGGCTAAAAGGATCTAACTAGGTCAAAGTTTGTTAAGTCCTTTAATTCAGTAAGTTTAACTCTCCCTAGTCAAATCCATTTAAAATCTTTCGTGCCTACCAGCGCATCGAGAGCGTAGACGATTCAACTTAGGTACGTTACGCAGATTCAAATTGCCCGTTATCACTTGCTAATTTCATTTCCCATCACAACACCTACAAATAAGACTATCAGCAATATATATTTTTTTTTCTGATTTTTTATTGTTTTTGGATTTTTGATTATTTCTCCCCCTAAATTTGTGCATGAGTGAGAACAAAATGTGCAAATTTAATCTATCCTAAGGAAACAAGAAACAAAAAAATAAAAAATAAAAAAATAAAAATAAAATTAAAAATAAAATAAAATAAAAAATTGAAAGTTGAGTTGAAGAAAAAAAATAAAATAAAATAAAAAAACTTAATCCTCAAAACGTATCATTTTCAGAAATCCTACAAGCACATCGAAGCGAGCTTTGTTAAATAGCTTTGTGAATAAGTCCACCACATTATTATCAGTGTGGACCTATTCCAGCCGGATTAGTGAATGTTCATAACAGTCTATAATGAAATGAATTTTAATGTCGATGTGCTTGGTTTTAGAGTGTTGGAATGGGTTTTTGGCAATTTGAATAGCAACTTCATTATCACAATAAATAGGGGTTTCTAGATAATTCAAACCGTAGTCCAATAGTTGATGTTGGATCCATATAACTTGAGAGCAGCAAGCCGATGCAACAACGTATTCCGCCTCGGCTATGGAAGTTGAGACAGTGTGTTGCTTCTTGCATTGCCACGAAACTAGTCTGTCACCTAGGTACTGACATCCTCCTGAGGTTGATTTCCTGTCAAGCTCACAACCTCCATAATTGCTGTCAGTAAAAGAATAAAGATCAAATTCAGAATTCTTCGGATACCAAAGACCCAACTTTGGGCTTCCCTTGATATACCGAAAAATTCTTTTGACAACAATAAGATGTGAAAGTTTAGGATTAGCTTGATAACGTGCGCATTGACACACTGCAGACATGATATCCGGTCGGCTTGCAGTAAGATACATCAACGATCCGATCATCGATCGATAGTAAGTCTGATCTACGGATTCGCCTTCAGGATCTGGAGTCAGAAGAGGTCGGTCTGCCATTGGTGTTGAAGCAGACTTAGCATCACGAAACTCGAACTTCTCAAGAATATCCTCTACGTACTTGGCTTGATATAGCAGGATTCCGGTTGAATTCTGTTTGACCTAAAGCCCCAAAAACATGGTCATTTCTCCCAATGAACTCATTTCGAACCGTTTCTTCATTACACCTTCAAATTCTTTGCAAAGCTGCGGACTAGTTGACCCAAAGATGATATCGTCAACATAGATTTGCACAAGAATTTGATCATCTCCAACATGCTTGATAAACAAAGTCTGATCAATGGTGCCATGTGAATAACCATGCTCGAGAAAATGCTTTGTTAGAGTTGCATACCACGCTCGAGGAGCCTGATATAACCCGTATAATGCCTTGTCTAACTTGTATACATGATTAGGAAATTTTGAGTCAACCAACCCAGGAGGTTGATCAACGTAGATTTCTTCCTTTACCTTGCGATACAAGAAGGCAGTCTTGACGTCCATTTGATACACAGTAAAGTTCATGTAAGAAGCATATGCTAGAAAGATATGGATAGCCTCCAGGTGAGCTACTGGAGCATAGACTTCAGTGTAGTCAAGATCCTCGACTTGTCAAAATCCACGAACCACCAATCGAGCTTTATTTCGCACAATAACACCTGAATCGTCCTGCTTATTGCGATAAACCCATCTTGTGTCAAGTGACTTCTTGCCCTTCGGTAACTCAACTAACTTCCAAACACCGAGTTTTTCAAATTGATGCAGTTCCCTATGCATTGCATCTACCCAGTTGGGCTCATTCAGAGCCATTTCAACATTCTTAGGCTCTATTTGAGAAATAAAGAAAGAGTAGAGACAAATATTAACATCTCCACTCTGACTTCTTGTTTTAACACCGCCGCCTAGCTCACTAATGATGTTATCGATCAGATGATCGCGTTGAATTCTTGAAGGTATCTCTTGGCTGATATCATTGAGAGAGACAGGAAGAGTGTGAATGTTGATACCCCCTTCATTTGCTGATTGAGCCGCTCCAGAAGGATCTACCACAAACTCATTTGAGATAGATTCAGGAAAGAGTAGTTCCATAAAGGTTGAGGTAGTTGCGGAAGCATCATTTGTCATGAATTCTCTTTCCATAGGTGTAGATGGCGTAGCGTGAGCATCAAGAGTATCACTTTGGACTGAAGACTTAGGTCTATCATGTTGCACAGAAGACTCCCCCTCCGGTGTAGCAGAAGACTCCTCCTCCGGTGTAATAGAAGACTCCCCATCCGGTGTAGCGGAAGACTCCCCCTCTGGCATAGCGGAGGGCTCCCCCTCAGAAAATAACTTCTTAGAAGGGACTGGAGACTTCCCTTTGAATGATGAAGAGGATGCAGATGGAGCTCTGTAGATAAATTCTTCGTCGTCTTCTTCGTCTTCATAAATCTTCTTCCAACCAGAAGTAGATCTAGATGAGCCACTCGTAGACACACTTAGTGATTTGAACAACGATGTGTAGTCAAACAGCCAATCTGGACCCACTCTAGCGTCCGTCTCATTTTCTTCCAACCAACGCACGTCATAGGATTCCACAATCTGTTTTGTCTTTTTATTTTATACTCTATAAGCAGTGCGAGCGGTATACCCTACAAAGTAACAATCATCGGCCTTGACATTAAACTTCGGGTTGGTATCTAAGTGAAGAAGGGTGCAAGGAAAACCAAACACACGGAAATGACTGACTAACGGCTTGTGATTATATAGAATTTCATACGGGGTCTTCATTTGAGCTTTGTTGATCAACATGCGATTTTGAACGTAGCAGGCAATATTTATCGCCTCGGCCCAAAAGAAGACTGGCAATTTTGAATCACATAGCATCGTCCTCGCAACATCCTTCAAAGTTCTATTTCTTCTTTCAACAACACCATTTTGCTGGGGTGTGTAACGCCCGGGTTTTCAGGGCTAAGCATTTTTGTCAATGTAATAGTCTAGGTCAACTATTGTAACTCTTTTTGAAGTAATAAATATGAAATATTTGAGTATTATGTGAATTATGTGTGATTGTGTGTTTATTGTTTAATTATAAATATATAATTAATAAAGAATAAAAATGAGCATCAAAATTAAAGTGTGAGATAATCCCGATATCTCTACATAAAGTTTTAGAATATGTCTCAAGGTTTCCGTACATATAAAGAACGCCGAAATCCGAGCTATAACGAAGAAGTTATGACCCGCCGAAGTTTTACGGCAAAACCGACACGGCACCGGAAGACATAAAATAGTGAATTTACGATAGAAGACTTTTTAGCCTTAGAAATATAAACAAAAGTCGTAGAATATGTTAAACTAAGAACATCGATAAAAAGAACGCCCAAATCTGACTCCGTATGAAGAAGTTACGATTTTTCGAAGTTTCGGACTAGCAGTGTACTGCCCGAAATTCAAATGTTTGATCGAGCGGTTTTTAGCTGACATGAACTAAACGAGAATCGAAGATCTCGTTAAGAGTAACGTAACGAGAAAAAGATGGGCGAAAACGGATGTCGGATGAAGAAGTTATGAGGATTTAACAGACCAATCCTATCCCGACCCGTTGATAAAATAAAATTTAAAATCGAGTCAAAATTAGCTAACGAAGTCTAAACGAAAGTTGTAGAGTATGTTCCCACCTTCGCGTGGATATAAAGAACGTCAAAAACGGAGCTCGTATGCGAAAGTTACGAATTTTTGAAGTTAGGACTCGAAAATGCGAAACCTGTTGCGAAGATGATGACGTGGCCGCTTCTGAGCCGTTGCTTGCTGACCAAGGCTTCGCTCCGGATCGCGCCATGACGACTCGCATTACGCCCCACGTACGAGGTCCGGTACGCCCCGCGTACCTTCGGCCTTATCCGTCCGCGTCCGAGTGCGAGCCAGCTGTTGCGAGCTGGCAGCCACCTCCGAGCTACGCCCCGCGTAGCGCTACTGGACGCGCCACGTATCCGAGGCCCTCGCGCCTATAAAAGGGGGCCGAAGGTGCCCTCATTTTTCACACCATTTCTCATTCTCTCTCTAGTTTCTTTCTCTCTCTAAGGTTCCAAACCACCCCTAAGCCCTAGTTAAACCCCTAGCACCCTAAGGAAGCCCCGAGGCTCCCGGAGTCCCGAGAAAAAGGAGTTTTTCGGTTTCGAAACGCTGCTCCAATTAAGTCCCGGTTTTCGATAAAATTCGCTGTAAGTATGCTACGCTTACGCAATTTTTAATATAGCTTTCAAATAATTATAGGAATGTTATTAGGTCCTTAAAATAATTATTTGGGCTATTATTATGAGATATATCGAGTATTATTAATGCTTAATAATACTCAGACTAATTAATTTGTCGCGGTTATCATTAAACTAATTAATAATACTCAGACTAATTATTTGGGCTATTATTATGAGATATGAAGTATTTTATATAAATTATGTGCTATGTGTGCATATTATCTGAATACTTGCTATCTATGCTAGATGAACGTTGTTACACATGTTTTCAATGATTTAAACTGTATACGTATTTTATATCTACGAAAATGTTGGGGTAAAACATGGGTAGATGTAATAGGTGATGTGTGATAAAATGATGAGAGGCCTCGATGTTGTTGTTCTTGATCCAGTCATCTAGCAGAGTATAGATGACGACCACTGACTCTTCTAGACAGTCCAGTGGAACACTAGCAGGCTCGCAACCTGTAGGTGTTGTGAATGATGTGTTCACTGGTGTACTCCATCCCCCACATGGTTGCCTATTAGGACATTTATTGCTGAGGAATCCCCTTAGCAGTAGTGTCCGTCCCGATGATAATCCTTAGGCTAGGTCCCTTATGATAGGTGTTTAGGGACGTAAAGTGAGGATAATGGGAACGGGTAATCGGGTTATTGTTGATTGATGAAATTAATAAACTTATTTATTGTGGGTTGAAAACCCTATGTGCTCACCAGGCTCCCAAGCCTGACCCACTCAGTTTTATGTATTACAGGTAGTGGCGCATGAGCATAGGTGTGATGTTTTGGACGAGGGATTACGGATATAGGCCTGTAGATATGAAATAATGTAGTAAGGCTTATATTGTACTGTTTATACTTTTGATCTGTACGAACATGACATCCTGAGTCTTTTAATGAAATACATTTCTATGGAAATGCTTTTGATAAATCTTTATCATATTATTGTTCTGGGACAAATTCCGCAATCCTTTTATTAAAAGATAACTCTGATTTTGAAATAAAGTATAAACAAAACCGTTCTTTTCTGGCCGTGATTTTGGGGATGTCACAGTTGGTATCAGAGCATTAGTTTAAGCGAACTAGGAATTTGTAGGATTTCTAGACTTAAACTTAGAATGCTAAGCGATGATTGTGAGGTGTGAGCACTAGCTTATTTTAGGAATTGTGCCTAAAATGCTTTTATGTGCTAAATGCTTTATGCATGATATGCTGTTATTTTGTTTGGATCTATGGTCTATTGCCGACCGGATCTAGAAACCTTATGTGTTTAGGATTCTAAACGTACGACTACGCTATTAGAACTAGCATGTAAACGTTTCGGAGTGATAAGGACGATTTAAAACGTCTCTCCTAAATAAAGATCTAAATCCACCTTATTCGGTGTATAGATCAAGATGGTAAGGACCCGTAGCGGAAACGTAAACGCAAATGGGAACGGACACCAACCCCCCGTGATCGAGCAAATACCAGTTGTGGAAGCCGCTGCCGGACCAATAACGATGGCCGGAGTGCAAGCGATGATCCAGGCAATGTTGGATCGTCAAATGGAGGAAACCAGGCGTTTGCTCCAGCAAAATCGAGAGGAAGCGACTATTCAGATCGAACAGCCCGAGTTGAACGAAGGGCAGACTGAAGAAGGAAACTACAGTGGGACTATTGGTCAAGCCAACCCACCAATAGTTAGGCAAAACCACCAGGATGGAGGAAATGATGGACGTGGATGCAAATACAAGGATTTCATGGCATCCAAGCCACCGAGTCTATCCGGATGCCCGACGCCGGTGGAAGTCATGAACTGGATCTCTGAGATGGAGATAATGTTTGAGAGTTGCGAGTGTAGCAATAGGCAGAAGACTGCTCTTGCAGTTCCTCTATTGAAATCTGGAGTACTAAGCTGGTGGAAGCTATTAGCTGATTCAATGCCCAAAGGTGAAGCAAGCAAAATGTCGTGGGAGGATTTCCTGGTACAGTTGAAGATGCAATACTGCTCTGAGCAGGATCTTCTGGAGATCAGCAACGAATTCCAGAATCTGAAGAAGGGAAGAATGAGCGTTACTGAATACGCTGCAAGATTTACTGAGAAAATGAAGCTTGTTCCTCACCTCGTCCCAACTGAACTCTCCAAGGTTAACAAATTTTCCCTCGGATTACCAGCGGACTTCGGTCCAATGGTCAAGCAAACTACCACTCTAAAAGCTGCCATCTGGGCTGCTAAGAATGTGGAGACCCAGATACGAGAAAAGGGTCTGGAGAGAGCAGAAGTGGGAGAGAAACGGAAATTTGACGGATCCTCGAGGTCCGGTAAGAAAGGTAGATTCTCGAAGTCTAGTTCGAGAGGAGGAGGATCAGAAGCAAAGTGGTGTGACAAGTGCAAAAAGAAGCACTCTGGGAAGTGTGATGGAGGGGTCACTTGTTACAAATGCGGAAAGCCTGGGCACTATGCCAACGAATGCACCCTCAACCAGAAGGCCTGTTATGGGTGTAATGAAGAAGGGCACATTTTGAAGGACTGCCCGAAGAAGAAGGAGGCAGAAAGACCCAACATACCACCGAAGCCGAAGGCGAGAGCCTTCCAGATGACGCTCGAGGCTGCAAAGGAGGCAGCAGACGTCGCTTCAGGTACCTTTCTTGTAAATGGTTTGCCTGCAAATATACTGTTTGATTCCGGAGCCAACTACTCCTTTGTGTCGCATAAATTTAGTGCGAAATTAGCATTACCTGTAGAAAAACTTGATAACGCCCTAATTGTAGAAGTTGCCAGTGGCAAATTCGTACCTGTTAGTAATCGTATTAGGAACATCGTCATTGACCTAAACGGAAACGAATTCCATGAGGAACTATTACCCATAGAGTTAAACGGTTTCGACATCGTTTTGGGTATGGATTGGCTTAGCGCCAACGATGCCGAGATATTATGCCGAAATAAGATAGTTAGGATAAACCCACCCGGAAAGGAATCATTTATGGTGTACGGGGACAAACGCAGAGTAACTTCTGGAATCATCTCCCTGATGAAAGCCAGGAAATGTTTGTCCAAAGGATGTGCATCATACTTGGCATTCGTAATCGATGCTAAGAAGGAAAAGAAAGAGGTGCAGAATATACCGGTTGTGTGCGATTATCCGGAAATCTTTCCCGAAGATCTTCCCGGATTACCACCTGATAGACAAGTGGAGTTCCGTATAGACTTGTTACCAGGAACAACACCGATAGCAAAGGCACCTTACTGATTAGCACCGACGGAGATGAAGGAGCTCATGACGCAACTTCAGGAGTTGTTGGACAGCGGATTCATTCGACCTAGTTCATCACCCTGGGGAGCTCCGGTGTTATTCGTGAAGAAGAAAGACGGAAGCATGAGGATGTGCATAGACTATCGAGAGTTGAATAAGGCAACGGTGAAGAACAAGTATCCATTGCCGAGGATTGATGATCTATTCGATCAGCTGCAAGGTTCGAGCTACTTCTCAAAGATCGATCTTAGGTCAGGATATCATCAGCTGAAGGTGAGAGAGCAGGATATTGAGAAGACTGCATTCAGAACAAGATATGGACACTACAAGTTCTTGGTTATGTCATTCGGACTAACCAATGCTCCCGCAGCATTCATGGATTTGATGAACAGGGTTTGTAAACCATTCCTCGATAAATCCGTGATAGTGTTCATCGACGACATTCTCATCTACTCGAAAAGCCAGGAGGAGCACGGTAAGCATCTACGAGAAGTATTGGAGGTGTTAAAGAAGGAGAAGCTTTTTGCAAAGTTCTCCAAATGCGACTTTTGGATACGGGAAGTCCAATTCTTGGGTCATGTTGTTAACCAAGACGGAATAATGGTTGACCCCACCAAGATCGAGGCTGTAATGAAGTGGGAACGTCCGAAGAGTCCCACGGAGATTCGAAGCTTTCTAGGATTAGCCGGATATTATCGACGGTTTATCCGAGGTTTTTCTTCGATAGCTGCTCCATTAACAGCTTTGACCCATAAAGGAGCTACATATACATGGAGTGAGAAACACGATGAGGCGTTCGAGAAGCTAAAGAAGAAGTTATGTGAAGCACCGATACTTTCTCTACCCGATGGAGTCAAAGATTTCGCAGTTTATAGTGATGCATCTGGAGTCGGGTTGGGTTGTGTTCTGACCCAAAGAGAAAAGGTGATAGCATACGCATCTCGAAAATTGAAAGAGCACGAAAAGAACTACCCCACTCATGATCTGGAGTTGGCACCAGTAGTATTTGCCTTAAAGATATGGAGGCATTACCTCTACAGCACGAAGTGCAAGCTCTTCACTGATCATAAGAGTCTCCAGTATCTCTTTAATCAGAAGGAGTTGAACATGAGGCAACGACGCTGGCTAGAACTTCTCAAAGACTATGACTGTGAGATACTTTACCACCCAGGTAAAGCAAACATTGTTGCTGATGCTCTCAGTCGGAAAGTCAATCTTGAAAGAGAAAGGCCAAGAGCATTAAGAATTGAAGTCGTCTCGACGATTGTGGAAAGTATCAGGAAAGCTCAAGAAGAAGCCTTAGAAAAGAATGACCGAAAGGAAGAACGTTTGGGAAAAACGTTAGTGTTCGGTACGAACAGTCGAGGACTGAAGGTATTCCAAGATCGAATTTGGGTACCTAAGACGGGAGGAATAAGAGATCTTCTAATGGAAGAAGCACACAAGACCATGTACTCGATTCATCCCAGTAGCACTAAAATGTATAGGGACCTAAAACCCTACTACTGGTGGCCGACGATGAAGCTCGATGTTGCGAAGTATGTGGCTGAGTGCGTAACATGTGCAAGGGTTAAGGCACAACATCAGAAACCGTATGGGAGTTTAGAACCTTTACCTGTACCCATGGGTAAATGGGAAGACATCACCATGGATTTTGTGACTAAACTGCCCAGAACGAAGAACGGACACGACATGATTTGGGTAGTCGTGGATCGTTTCACCAAGAGTGCACACTTCATAGCAGCCAACGAGAAGTGGTCTATGGATAAGCTCGCAAATGCTTACGTGAAGGAAATTGTAAGACTTCACGGTGTCCCTCTTACGATTGTGTCAGATCGTGATAGTCGTTTCACGTCGAGGTTTTGGAGGAGTCTACAAGAGGAGTTTGGTACAAAGTTGTGTTTGAGTACTGCTTACCATCCGCAAACTGATGGTCAGAGCGAAAGAACGATTCAGACGTTGGAAGATATGCTGAGAGCATGTACCCTCGAATTCCAAGGGAATTGGGACGAACACTTACCTCTAGTAGAATTTTCCTACAATAATAGTTTTCACTCGAGCATCAAGATGGCACCTTACCAAGCCTTGTATGGACAAAAGTGTCGTACGCCGTCTTGTTGGCTTGAAGCCGGAGAGAAGCAGTTTATGGGCCCCGAGATAGTCCATGAGACTGCTGAGAAATTGAAGGTGATTAGGGAAAGAATGTTAGCAGCTCAGGATCGTCAGAAGAGCTATGCTGACAAGAAAAGACGACCGATAACCTTCGAAGTTAGGGATTCCGTTTTACTTAAAGTCTCACCGTGGAAGGGACTTATACGATTTGGGAAACGAGGAAAGTTGAGTCCAAGGTTTATTGGACCATTCAAAGTTCTTCAGAGGATTGGGAACCAAGCTTACAAGCTGGAATTGCCCGAAGAACTCAATGGTCTTCATAACACCTTCCATGTGTGTTATTTGAGGAAATTCATGGGAGATGTTCCCGACATAATTCCAATCTCAGAGTTAAGGATGGATGAAAATAAAAGGCTGATCGAAGAGCCCGAGGCAATTGTTGACCGTAAGACTAAGAAGTTACGACGCAAGATGGTCGACTTAGTGCTAGTCAAATGGAAACATTCGAATGGGCCGAATCTCACTTGGGAAACAGAGGATGACATGATGAGTCGCTATCCACATCTGTTTGCTGATGCATGATTCCGGGACGGAATCATCCTAAGGGGGAGAGAATTGTAACGCCCTGGTTTTCAGGGCTAAGCATTTTTGTCAATGTAATAGTCTAGGTCAACTATTGTAACTCTTTTTGAAGTAATAAATATGAAATATTTGAGTATTATGTGAATTATGTGTGATTGTGTGTTTATTGTTTAATTATAAATATATAATTAATAAAGAATAAAAATCAGCTTCAAAATTAAAGTGTAAGATAATCCCGATATCTCTACATAAAGTTGTAGAATATGTCTCAAGGTTTCCGTACATATAAAGAACGCCGAAATCCGAGCTATAACGAAGAAGTTATGACCCGCCGAAGTTTTACGGCAAAACCGACACGGCACCGGAAGACATAAAATAGTGAATTTACGATAGAAGACTTTTTAGCCTTATAAATATAAACAAAAGTCGTAGAATATGTTAAACTAAGAACATCGATAAAAAGAACGCCCAAATCTGACTCCGTATGAAGAAGTTACGATTTTTCGAAGTTTCGGACTAGCAGTGTACTGCCCGAAATTCAAATGTTTGATCGAGCGGTTTTTAGCCGACACGACCTAAACGAGAATCGAAGATCTCGTTAAGAGTAACGTAACGAGAAAAAGATGGGCGAAAACGGATGTCGGATGAAGAAGTTATGAGGATTTAACAGACCAATCCTATCCCGACCCGTTGATAAAATAAAATTTAAAATCGAGTCAAAATTAGCCAACGAAGTCTAAACGAAAGTTGTAGAGTATGTTCCCACCTTCACGTGGATATAAAGAACATAAAAAACGGAGCTCGTATGCGAAAGTTACGAATTTTTGAAGTTAGGACTCGAAAATGCGAAACCTGTTGCGAAGATGATGACGTGGCCGCTTCTGAGCCGTTGCTTGCTGACCAAGGCTTCGCTCCGGATCGCGCCACGACGACTCGCATTACGCCCCGCATACGAGGTCCGGTACGCCCCGCGTACCTTCGGCCTTATCCGTCCGCGTCCGAGTGCGAGCCAGCTGTTGCGAGCTGGCAGCCACCTCCGAGCTACGCCCCGCGTAGCGCTGCTGGACGCGCCGCGTATCCGAGGCCCTCGCGCCTATAAAAGGGGGCCGAAGGTGCCCTCATTTTTCACACCATTTCTCATTCTCTCTCTAGTTTCTTTCTCTCTCTAAGGTTCCAAACCACCCCTAAGCCCTAGTTAAACCCCTAGCACCCTAAGGAAGCCCCGAGGCTCCCGGAGTCCCGAGAAAAAGGAGTTTTTCGGTTTCGAAACGCTGCTCCAATTAAGTCCCGGTTTTTGATAAAATTCGCTGTAAGTATGCTACGCTTACGCAATTTTTAATATAGCTTTCAAATAATTATAGGAATGTTATTAGGTCCTTAAAATAATTATTTGGGCTATTATTATGAGATATATCGAGTATTATTAATGCTTAATAATACTCAGACTAATTAATTTGTCGCGGTTATCATTAAACTAAACCCTAGTGGTATCGATACTAGGTTTTATCGAAGGAATATCATTTTGAGAGTATCGAAGCGCTGTCCGAGTGCTGAGTCACCACCTAATCAGGTGAGTGCATAGTTACCTTCAACTTACACATAGATATGAAGTATTTTATATAAATTATGTGCTATGTGTGCATATTATCTGAATACTTGCTATCTATGCTAGATGAACGTTGTTACACATGTTTTCAATGATTTAAACTGTATACGTATTTTATATCTACGAAAATGTTGGGGTAAAACATGGGTAGATGTAATAGGTGATGTGTGATAAAATGATGAGAGGCCTCGATGTTGTTATTCTTGATCCAGTCATCTAGCAGAGTATAGATGACGACCACTGACTCTTCTAGACAGTCCAGTGGAACACTAGCAGGCTCGCAACCTGTAGGTGTTGTGAATGATGTGTTCACTGGTGTACTCCATCCCCCACATGGTTGCCTATTAGGACATTTATTGCTGAGGAATCCCCTTAGCAGTAGTGTCCGTCCCGATGATAATCCTTAGGCTAGGTCCCTTATGATAGGTGTTTAGGGACGTAAAGTGAGGATAATGGGAACGGGTAATCGGGTTATTGTTGATTGATGAAATTAATAAACTTATTTATTGTGGGTTGAAAACCCTATGTGCTCACCAGGCTCCCAAGCCTGACCCACTCAGTTTTATGTATTACAGGTAGTGGCGCATGAGCATAGGTGTGATGTTTTGGACGAGGGATTACGGATATAGGCCTGTAGATATGAAATAATGTAGTAAGGCTTATATTGTACTGTTTATACTTTTGATCTGTACGAACATGACATCCCGAGTCTTTTAATGAAATACATTTCTATGGAAATGCTTTTGATAAATCTTTATCATATTATTGTTGTGGGACAAATTCCGCAATCCTTTTATTAAAAGATAACTCTGATTTTGAAATAAAGTATAAACAAAACCGGTCTTTTCTGGCCGTGATTTTGGGGATGTCACAGGGTGTGTGAGCAGAACTGAATTGATGCATGATGTCCTTTTCTGCGCAAAAGTGGTCGACAACAGAATTCTTGAACTCTATTCCGTTATCAATATGAAGTGCCTTCACCCGATGGTTAGTCTGGTTCTCTATTAAGACTATGAATTTCTTGATCAAATCAGCAACTCCAGCTTTGTTGGATAGAAAGAAAACCCACGTAAACCGAGAGAAGTCATCAATCACAACTAGGCAGTAAGAGTTTGTGTTGATGCTGAGAACATTTACTGGTCCAAACAAATCCATATGGAGCAATTGAAGCAGTTAGCTAATTGAGTTAACCTGTTTTGGCAGGTGTGGTTTTCTATGGTGCTTTCCTTGGGCACAAGACACACATTTTTCAAACGTAATGAAGTCCTTGACAGGAAATCCACGGACCATCTCATTCTTCGCAAGATGATTTAGGTTCTTGGCATTGGCATGACCTAGTCTTCTATGCCACAACATTGCAGTTTGTTCGGAGATCTTGGAGAAAAGACACGTAATTTGTTGAGGAAGATTGCTATTCATATCGATGATATAGGCATTTCCAACCCTTTTAGATTTTACAAGAATCCACTCTTTTGGGATGACAAATCCTGGCTTGAGAATCATGCATTCCTTATCAGTGACATGCGTAGAATAGCCTTTGTCACAGATCTGAGAAACACTTAACAAACTATGCTTCAGCTCGGGAGCAAAATTGACATTCTCGAAACTTAAAACCCCATTTGAGACAGTTCCTCTCTGAGTAATTTTGTCACCATCTCCACCCACAAAGGAGATATATCCCCCATTAAAGGATTGAATGTCGTACAATTGTGCGATATCTCCTGTCATATGCCAGGAACAGCCGTTGTCGACGAACCAGGGTCTGACGACATTTCCCCGCAACTGTCCCTGCAAAATATGCGGGTTTAATTAGAGTTGGGGACCTAGGTAATAATTTTCCTGGGTGATCCCGATGCCTTTTTAGATTGATAAATTTTGGAATTTTTAGAGGACACGGAAGGTGAATTAGAAACTTGTTTGGGCAGCCATTGATAATTGGGTTTTCTAATTGTCCCAGATGTTTTTGAGCTTGAATGAGTATCAGTTTGCTTAGGGCATGTGGGTTTTCTACCATATTTGGTTGAAGACTCACTGCTGCCCCTTGACAAAACCAATCTTGGCTTGGCCATGTTTGGTTTTGGCAAACTGCCTGGGACCTTCTGATAAAAAAATCTTTTTATGTTTTTGAGAATTGGCTTGTCTTTTACCTTGATTATCTTTCTTTTCACCATTCCGGGAATGATTTCTAGAGGACTTTTTAGTTAAAGACCTTCCTCTGGATTCGTTCTCTCCTTTTGGAAATTCGAAATACACAAACATACGATTTTGACAGTTTCTAGCTATAAGACCCCCAACCCCACAATTAAAACAAATATGTTTGTTATTGTTATAACTTGTGCTACATTGATCAGATTTGTTTTCCATACTATCACCCCTGCTTCCCTCACAAGAACATGAACAAGAATTAGGTTGTGAGGCAAGCGAGGATGTGTTAGATGGAGAAGCTTGTGAAGTAGACGGTTTCTCAAAACTATTATCACACACATCAAAATTGTCAACCAAATTGTTCAAACCAAACTTTTCAAACCATTCAAAACAGTATCAGAAGTAATAAAAACACCATCACAAGAAACATTGTCTTTTGAAACATTAGAAAACAAATTGTCTTTATTTAAAACTAAAAGTTTAGACTCAATTTTATTTTCAGAAACATATCCTTCAACTTCGTGCTTTGACTGATTCAAGGATTGATCTGCAGGAGAGGTAGAAATGTTAGTACTTTCAACATTAATAAATCCTCCCGAAATAAAACCAGATGACTTGCCATAAACCATAAATGATTCATTGGCAATCTCTTCTTTGGACAAAGGTTTGGACACATATGAATGATTGAAGGGAGGGGGTACATGGTTATACCCTAGACCTTTTTGATTGATTCTTATTAAATTTCATGATGTGGTCTATCATATTTCCAACTACCTCACTTGAAAAATCATATTTTCTAACATCAAGCTTGGCGGTTTCAAATTTTCCTTTCAAAGATTCAATTTCTACCACTACTTCAGCGTTCTGTTTGACTACATAATCTTAATTTTCACATTTATTACTGTAGTCTTCCTGAAGTCTCCTAAAGTCCTTAATTTTGATTCCAATTGAGCTTTGAGTGGGTTTTTGACCTTTTCTAAGTTGGCACCCTTCATATCTAAGGTCTTCTACGTCCCTTATTAATTTGTCATTAAGTTCACGAAGAATCTTAAGATTTTCTACTTCACTACCTAATGTCTCAATTTTGTCATGCAGAGTTTTAACATAGTCAATACAGGCTTGAGAGCATGATGGAAGACTTACCTTGGCTGAATTAGGTAATGAGAAGAGGATACCATCAATGCAAACTGCAGCTCCATCATCTTATCTTCAGCTTCCACAATCTCTGCTGGGGCATCATCACAAACTTGTGCCAGGTGGGCAGCTTCACGTCCAGATAGGTTCAGGGCTTGCATATGATCCTCCCAATCAAAAGACTGAGCAACCATTGGCTTCTCATTGTTTGATTGAGTACCACTTTGATTGTTTCTGACTGCAACTATTGTCCTGTCATTATTTAATCTTCTGTCAGGCTGTGGACAATCACGAGCAAAATGCCTTGGCTCATGTTAGTTAAAACATCGAAGCTTTCCCTTGCTGAACCCAACCTTCTTGTCAGCACTCATTCCCCAGTAATTCTTTCCAGTCTTTTTGGCAAATTGTTTTGCCCTAAATATTGCCATGGCAATTTGCCATGTAATATCCATCTCCTCAACGTCTTCAGGGTGAATCTGATCAAGATTGGCAAATGACAATTTAGGCGGGAGATCTCCGGCTACGAGTGCATTGTAGTAGTTGACAAGCCCTAAAGCAAATGCAAGATTTTCATCTCTCCTTTCCCTTTGAATAACAAGCCCCATTTGAAGATGATGCAGAGGAAGCGGATGGAGTGGGAAAGGTTTGCTTCTGAATTTGTGGAGTAGTAAGTGATTGACCTGCATAAGGAAGAGAAAACGACATGGATGAAAGTGATGGGTTTTGGTCATAAGACATCCTATGTGCTCGTACAAACCCTAATGCTTGGATCTAGGTTTCTCTATTGTACATGCTTTGAATCCAAGACTATAAACCCCAATTCTAGCATATGGAAATCGATATTAACATATAATTAGGTTTAAGATATTACCTTGATTGTTATGTAGCAATAACAATCCTAATTCCTCCTTGAATTGACTTTGGAAGGCTTAGAGTCACAGGTGTCACTCCTCTAATGGCTTACAAACACCAAGAGCAAATGGAGAAGGTATAAAGAGAGAGGAGAGAGGTAGGAATTCGTCCTTACGACTTCTTGGGAAGGGATACACGAATTCATGAGCCTTAGGGGGTTTATATAGGTGTAAAGATTAGGGTTTTAGTCCTTATCCTTATCTAGTTGCTTGCCCACCAAGTAACCATAAGATAAGTCTTAGAAACCCTTATCCTAGTCGAATTCAAAGGCATTATCTCCTTAAATTCGTTCACCCTATATTTAAGATAATCCTTACCTTATTTTGTAACTATCACATAATTACAAAACAACCCCTCTAGTTTAATTAATTACACTTGATAACAAAATTAATTCCTAATTAATTATTGACCAATATTAATTAAACAAATATGATTTCTCCTTTAATATATTATTCTTATAACATATTAATAAATCATAATAACCTCTCTCTCTTTATTTATTTCTCCAATCAAGTTGCTTTGGTGAAGGCAACTGTAACACCGAAAATTTTCAAAACAAATTTTTCAATTTTTATAAAACATAATTCCATTGATATTCATTAAACAACCATTTTAAGTATCCAACAAGACAATACAAAATCCCAAGATCATGATATCAAGCTCCGAATGTGTGTGTGTATGGATCAAGCCGGCGCCTTCCCGCGGTCGTCACTAGTACCTGAAACAATAACATCAACACTGTAAGCACAAGGCTTAGTGAGTTCCCCAAAATACTACATATAACACATATTAGCCACTCGAGGCTATAACTCTGTGGGTCCGTGCACCCAAACTCTGTGAACCCTCAGGTTCTAACTCTGTGAACCTTCCGGTTCTAACTCTGTAAACATGCACAACATCAAACACATAGAAGTAATGCAGTACAACACATAACATACATAGCATACAAATACTCTATCACATAACTCTGGTTACCTACTCAAGGTAAAGTATAGTGAGAAGACTCACCTCACGTGTCTCGGTAAATCGTAAACCTGAAATCGCTAATCACTCGACCTGTCGAGCTGTCGTCCCCCTATAGCACAATACACCTCTAATTAATACTTTCCAAACTAGGGTTGACCATACTATAACAAGTCAATCTAGGTCAACGCTGGTCAACGGTCAACTTTGACCGGACTCGGCGAGTACCCATGCGACTCGGCGAGTCTGGGCGTGTACACCAATTTCTCTGGAATCCTCCCTTGACACGTCGAGCATTCCCTCAACTCGACGAGTTCCACCTGGCACGAGTTATGGGGCCACCACAACTCAACTCGCCGAGTCTCAAGAACAACTCGGCGAGTCCAGTTAGACTCAGTCCACCTGTCCATTCTGACTCCCCCTTGACTCACTGAGTCCACCTTTCCCAACTCGGCGAGGCCACTCACAGAGTGGTCGGGCAACATTCATGCTACTCGCCGAGTCTGTTCCTCGGACTCGGCGAGTCCATGCCATGCACTGACTCAATCTTACTCTAAAGGTCAGATCCAGTCCCTCCAAGCTCATTTAGCACGTAAAGTTACAATCTTGATGAACATACAACCTTTATATGACCATATATGATGTTTATGACTCAAATACTACAACACAAGGCCAAAGACTCTATTGACACTCATAAAGCTTGATGAGTGAGGCTCCCTGGACCTCTATGGATCCAGATCCATGGCCTCAACTCAAAGAGGGAACCAATGGGCATCAAATCATCCCATAAATGACCACCACAAGCCCTAAATTGCATCATGCTTCACTAAACAGAAAATGGTCCGAGATAATACCTCTAGAGTGATGATCTAAGCTCCAAATCCACGAAATAGCAACCTCCTTTGTTTCCTCTTGCCTAGGGTCTCCTTCTTCTTGCTAGATAACACACACAAGATCAAGAATGGCTCCTTTCTCTTCACAAATAGCTCAAGAACACAAGGGTCACTCACTGAGGGTTGGGTGAGCACAAATGACGGCCATAAGGCCCTTTAAATAGGTCTCAAACCCGGAGATTTAGGGTTTCATTACACAGCGCAGACTCGCCGAGTCCATATCCTGGACTCGCCGAGTCCAGGCGCACACCAATGATCAATTCCGCGTCTCTACTCGGCGAGTCTGAGCTCCAACTCGCCGAGTCCCTCTCACAATATGACAAAAATTAGATTTACAATATACCTGGTAAAATCCGGATGTTACAACTCTCCCCCACTAGAACTAGACTTCACCCTCGAAGTCCTGCTCTAAAATAGCTCCGGATGCTGCTCCCGCATCATACCCTCCGGCTCCCAGGTCATTTCTGATCCTTTCCGATGTTGCCACTGTACCAATACCAGAGGTACCTCCTTGTTCCTCAAAATCTTGATCTTCCGATCCCTAATAGCCACTGGTCTCTCAGCATAATTCAGGCTTGCATCTACCTGAATATCCTCTAATGGAACCACTGCCGACTCGTCGGCTATACATTTCCTCAACTGCGATACATGAAAAGTGTTGTGAATCTGCCCCAACTCTGCTGGTAACTCCAGCCGATAGGCTACCCGGCCTACCCTTTCGATCACACGAAACGGACCTATAAACCGGGCCCCAATTTGCCCCTCTTCTTGAACCGGATCACTCCTTTCCAAGGAGAAACCTTTAGGAGAACAAAGTCGCCGACCCGAAATTCCAGCTCAGACCGGCTCCTATCCGCATAACTCTTTTGCCAGCTCTGAGCGGTCAATAACCTCTGTCTGACCAACTGTATCTGCTCTGTCGTCTAATTCACGATCTCTGTACTACCCATTACCCTTTGCCCAACCTCTCCCCAACATATGGGAGTCCGACACCTCCTACCATACAACAGCTCAAAGGGCGGCATACCGATGCTCGAATGATGGCTGTTATTGTAGGAAAACTCCGCCAAAGGCAAATACGTATCCCAACTACCCCCAAAGTCCAATACACATGCCCGAAGCATGTCCTCAAGTGTCTGAATCGTCCGCTCACTCTGGCCGTCGGTCTAGGGGTGGTATGCGGTACTAAAATGCAGCTTAGTACCCAACTCCTCATGAAATTTCTTCCAGAAACGGGAAGTGAAACGCACATCGCGATCTAAAACAATCGAGATCGGCACTCCATGCCGAGATACAACCTCTCTCACATAAATCTCCGCCAACTTCTCCGCCGAAGAACTCTCACTGATGGCAAGAAAGTGAGCGCTCTTTGTCAACCTATCCACAATCACCCAAATTGCATCGACTCCTCTGGCAGTCCTCGGCAATTTGGTGATGAAATCCATAGTGATCTGTTCCCATTTCCACTCGGGAACCTCCAATGGCTGCAACTTGCCATGCGGTCTCTGGTGTTCAGACTTTACCCTTCGACGGGTCAAACACCTCTCGACAAACCATGCGACATCCCTCTTCATACAAGGCCACCAATACTCCTTTCTTAAGTCCAAATACATCTTTGTAGCCCCGGGATGGATCGAGAATTTCGATCTATGAGCCTCCTCCATCAATGTAGTACGCGTACCGCCCACAAACGATACCCAGATCCGGCCCTGATAAGTCATAAGCCCTCGACTATCCGATACAAACTCAGAAACCAACCCAACGACCCGCTCTCCCTTCTGCATCTCCGGACGCACAGCCTCGGCCTGTGCCCCACGAATGGCGTCCAGAACTGGAGTTATCACAGTCAGTCGCAAACATACATTTCGCAGTGGAGCACTCTCCGCCCTGCGACTCAATGCATCGGCTACCACATTAGCCTTGCCCGGGTGGTACAAAATCTCGCAATCATAATCCTTGACCACATCTAACCACCTTCTTTGCCGCATGTTTAGGTTAGGCTGATCCATCAAGTACTTCAAGCTCTTATGGTCCGTGTAAATCGTACATCGAACCCCATACAAGTAGTGCCGCCAAATCTTGAGGGCGAACACCACTGCCCCCAACTCCAGATCATGTGTGGGGTACCTCGTCTCGTGAGGCTTCAACTGCCTCGATGCATATGCTATCACATGTCCCTTCTGCATCAGTACCGCTCCCAGCCCTAAAATCGATGCATCACAGAATACCACAAAACCCTCCATCCCTTCCGGAAGAGCTAATACCGGAGCTTCACACAACCTCTGGCGAAGCATCTCAAAGGAGGTCTGCTGCTCGGGACCCCATAGAAATGTAACACCCTTCCGGGTCAATCTGGTGAGTGGAACCGCAATCTTGGAGAAATCTTTAATAAACCTCCGATAATACCCTGCCAACCCAAGGAAACTCCGGATCTCAGAAGGTGACCTTGGCACCTCCCACCTCATCACTGCGTCAACCTTGGCCGGATCGACCAATATCCCCTTCTGGTTAACGAGATGTCCCAGAAACTGGACCTCCCGCAACCAAAAATCGCACTTGGAAAACTTTGCATAAAGTTTCTCTGATCTCAAAACTCCAAGAACCTCCCTCAAATGCTCCTCGTGCTGCTCTCTAGATCTCGAATATACCAGAATATCATCAATGAACACAATCACCGACCGATCCAACATCGGCCGACATACCCTGTTCATGAGGTCCATGAACACAACCGGGGCATTGGTGAGCCCAAAAGGCATCACCACAAACTCATAATGCCCATAACGCGTCCTGAATGCTGTCTTCTGGACGTCCTCGTCCCGTACTCTCACCTGATGATAGCCCGACCTCAAATCAATCTTGGAGAACCAAGATGCTCCCTGTAACTGATCGAATAAATCGTCAATCCTCGGCAACGGGTAACGGTTCTTGACCGTCAACTTATTCAGTTCCCGATAATCAATACACATGCGATGCGAGCCATCCTTCTTCTTCAAAAACAGGATGGGTGCTCCCCACGGCGAGCTACTCGGCCGAATAAACCCCTTCCCCAGCAACTCCTGAAGTTGCGAGGATAACTCTTGCATTTCTGGAGGCGCAAGGCGATACGGCACCTTAGCGATAGGCGCGACTCCCGGAACCAAATCAATACCAAACTCCACTTGCCTCACGGGAGGCACACCTGGTAATTCTTCGGGAAAGACATCAGGAAACTCACGCACCACCGGAACTTCATCCACCGAACTCGGTCTCTCGGAGATCACTCGCGTATCCATCACATACGCCACAAAACCCTTACAGCCCTGCTGTAAACACTGCCTCGCCCTAGCAGCCGAACAAAAGGCTGATCCAGAACGTGTACCCTCGCCGTAAACCGAAAGAACTCCCCCACTAGGATCTCGTATAGTCACCAGCTGGCGCTCGCAATCGATAACCGCGCCGAATCGGCTCAACCAGTCCATGCCCACTATAACACAGACATCACCCATCGCAATAGGAATCAGGTCGATCGGGAACTCAACCCCAAAAATCTCCAATACACATCCCCGGAGGACCTCTGTGGCACAAATCACTCTGTCGGCGGCTATGGAAACCCGCAGGGGCCGACTCAGTGCCCCACGACTAACACTGATATGATGACTAAATGCCAAAGATACAAAAGATCGACTCGCACCCGAGTCAAATAACACTAAAGCAGGTACAGAATTCACAAGGAAGGTACCTATGCGTAGCATAATATCTCGACACCATAAATAAATAATAAAAGAAAGCGTACCAGCCACAACGTCGGGTGCAGCGCGAACCTCTTCCGCAGTCAGCTGAAAGGCTCTCCCCCGAGCCCTCGGTGCCTCGGCCTTCACGGGCCGACTCTCTGTAGCAGTAGCTCTGATGGCGGCGGGAGCAGACCCCTGAGATGCTCCGCGCAGCAGCGGACACTCTGCCTTCCGGTGTCCGGTCTGGTTACAGTAGAAGCACACTGTAAACCCCTTAGGGCAGTCCTTGGCCATATGCCCCTCCTTGCCACATTTGTAGCAAGACCCCGCTCGACAGACTCCATCATGACCCTTGCCGCACTTTCCACAAGTGCGGCCCTTCTGACTCCCGGGTCGGGGATCAGCGGGCTTGGTCCGCTTGGCTGCCGGCTGGGACTGTGCCGGCCGCCGATCCCTCCCCAGAGACTCCGCCTCCTCCCTGGCCTGAGTCTCAAGCTCAAACTCCCTCTTCCGAACATTTGCCTGAAGCTCGGCAAATGTCCGATACGAGGAGTTCGCAGCGAACTCCCGAATGTCCCGTCTCAGAATGCTCAGGTAACGGCTCATACGTGCCTGCTCGGTGGACACGTGCTCAGGGCAGAACATCGCCCTCTCATGAAACATCCTCGTAATAGCTGTGACTGACTTGGTACCCTGCTTGAGGGTCAGAAACTCGTGAGTCAGACGTTCCCTCTCCACCTGAGGAACGTACTCATCTCGGAACATGGTAGTGAACCTCTCCCAGGTCACTGCCAAAAGCTCAGTCGGTGTGAAGTGTGCCGTCACAAACTTCCACCAGTCCTTCGCTCCCAAGCGAAGCTGGTTCAGCGCGAACCGAACCTTCAAATGCTCAGGGGACGAGCAAGTGAAGAAGCATCCCTCCATATCAGATATCCACCTCATAGCTGCCACCGGATCCTGCGTACCATCAAACTCTGGTGGCTTGGTGTTGCTGAACTCCCTAAACAATGTCGCATCACCTCCCTGGGGTCTTGCCGCAGCGATCGCTGTGGTAGCCGCTGCAACAGCCGCCTCAGAAAGAGCGGCATAGCGCTCGTCAAATGTCTCAATCAACGCGGTCTTAATGGACCCGAACATCTCTGGTAACTCAGCTCTGATGACCGCAGCCACCTCCTCATGAATGATCTGTCGAATCTCCTCATCGCTAGTTCCGGCATCCTCCGGCATGTGACGTGTCCTCACCATGATCAATCTCTGAAATACAACATGCGATAATTAGAATTTACTCGAACACTCTTACATTCGACAATCCACCCCTCCTTGATTCTTGGTATCCCAAGATTCTTATTTGGACCGTGTACCGTACCGGTGCTTTCAGTAGTACGGGCCCAATACTACTGTCCGCACCGTCTCAGTACACACCCCAAATCTTCCTCTTCGGATCCCAATCCCCAAGTTATCTATTATACTTAAATCACTCTGTAACAGGTCTCACACAAGGCCCTAGCTGCTACCTAATTACTCTCAGCATCTCATAGCAGCTCACCCCTCCCTAGGCTAAGGCATCACAAAACAGGCCACTCTAGTCCTATTAGCAATACCTATCCTACCCTAGCATGCAAACACATCACATTAATAATAATTATCACATAATATAAAGGTATTTTGGGAATTCACCGTTCGGGCGCTGGCTGATCGTACACACGTTTCTTCCTGGAAAATCTTTTACTCTTAGAAAACTTTGGTTTTATTTTGAAATACCTCTTTAATTCCTCAGTTTGAGTTCAAATACCCCCGAAGGTGTACCCGAATCCCTCAAACCAAGGCTCTGATACCAATTTGTAACACCGAAAATTTTCAAAACAAAATTTTCAATTTTTATAAAACATAATTCCATTGATATTCATTAAACAACCATTTTAAGTATCCAACAAGACAATACAAAATCCCAAGTCATGATATCAAGCTCCGAATGTGTGTGTGTACGGATCAAGCCGGCGCCTTCCCGCGGTTGTCACTAGTACCTGAAACAATAACATCAACACTGTAAGCACAAGGCTTAGTGAGTTCCCCAAAATACTACATATAACACATATTAGCCACTCGAGGCTATAACTCTGTGGGTCCGTGCACCCAAACTCTGTGAACCCTCAGGTTCTAACTCTGTGAACCTTCCGGTTCTAACTCTGTAAACATGCACAACATCAAACACATAGAAGTAATGCAGTACAACACATAACATACATAGCATACAAATACTCTATAACATAACTCTGGTTACCTACTCAAGGTAAAGTATAGTGAGAAGACTCACCTCACGTGTCTCGGTAAATCGTAAACCTGAAATCGCTAGTCACTCGACCTGTCGTCCCCCTATAGCACAATACACCTCTAATTAATACTTTCCCAACTAGGGTTGACCATACTATAACAAGTCAATCTAGGTCAACGATGGTCAACGGTCAACGGTCAACTTTGACCGGACTCGGCGAGTACCCAGGCGACTCGGCGAGTCTGGGCGTGTACACCAATTTCTCTGGAATCCTCCCTTGACACGTCGAGCATTCCTTCAACTCGACGAGTTCCACCTGGCACGAGTTGTGGGGCCACCACAACTCAACTCGCCGAGTCTCAAGAACAACTCGGCGAGTCCAGTTAGACTCAGTCCACCTGTCCATTTTGACTCCCCCTTGACTCACTGAGTCCACCTTTCCCAACTTGGCGAGGCCACTCACAGAGTGGTCGGGCAACATTCATGCTACTCGCCGAGTCTGTTCCTCGGACTCGGCGAGTCCATGCCATGCACTGACTCAATCTTGCTCTAAAGGTCAGATCCAGTCCCTCCAAGCTCATTTAGCACGTAAAGTTACAATCTTGATGCACATACAACCTTTATATGACCATATATGATGTTTATGACTCAAATACTACAACACAAGGCCAAAGACTCTATTGACACTCATAAAGCTTGATGAGTGAGGGTCCCTGGACCTCTATGGATCTACATCCATGGCCTCAACTCAAAGAGGGAACCAATGGGCATCAAATCATCCCATAAATGACCACCACAAGCCCTAAATTGCATCATGCTTCACTAAACAGAAAATGGTCCGAGATAATACCTCTAGAGTGATGATCTAAGCTCCAAATCCACGAAATAGCAACTTCCTTTGTTTCATCTTGCCTAGGGTCTCCTTCTTCTTGCTAGATAACACACACAAGATCAAGAATGGCTTCTTTCTCTTCACAAATAGCTCAAGAACACAAGGGTCACTCACTGAGGGTTGGGTGAGCACAAATGACGGCAATAAGGCCCTTTAAATAGGCCTCAAACCCGGAGATTTAGGGTTTCATTACACAGCGCAGACTCACCGAGTCCATATCCTGGACTCGCCGAGTCCAGGCGCGCACCAATGATCAATTCCGCGTCTCTACTCGGCGAGTCTGAGCTCCAACTCACCGAGTCCCTCTCACAATATGACAAAAATTAGATTTACAATATACCTGGTAAAATCCAGATGTTACAACTCAAAAGGACCATGCACCATCGAGTCAAGTACATACCAAAATAGTTATGGACTTAGACACTAATCCAACAGAAAGAGCATTGTTAGAGGAGATGCCAAGATTCGCAGCTGAATACGAGTTGACATGGTTAATTTCTCGCTGCTTGTCATCAATATCACATGCCTTGATGACTGCCATTACTTCAGCTAGAGAGAGGCGGCTGAGATCCTTAGTTTTCTTAGTAACGGCTACATTCATGTCCCAAAATTTTGGGAGAGCATTCAGTAGCTTCTTGTTCACTTCTGACCTTGTGTAGAAAATCCCAGCCATAGTTATTTCTGTATTTAGAGTTGTGAACCGCTGCAATTGTGATTCAAGGGTCTGTCCAGGAAAATAATTGAACATATTAAAACGTTGTCGCAGCATATCCTGGCGACTCTCTCACATATCTTCGTTCCCTTCATACACCTCAATCAGGGCTTCCCACAAAGCTTTAGCCGACGTATACTCTCTGAACCCTTGATCAATGTCTGGTGACAAGGCCATGGTCAAGATGGCCAATGCCTTTTCCCGCTCCTCCACAATTTCAAAGTCTTCATCAGTATACTTTTCTATTTTCTTATCAACCACTTGCCCAACAACTATAGTGGTTACTCTGACGGGATTCTTGATGACGCATTTCCACAACTTGAAATCCTTCATTTTTATATACTTCTCTATTCTGTACTTCCACTCGAGAAACCCATCAGCTAAAATTAACCTTGGAATTCGCGTGGTGGTACCCATGACAACATCAAGCTCTTGAAAGTGGTTTTGACTTTGAGATTCCATTTTTTTTCAATTAAATAAAATTAATTAAAATTCAAATTAAAAATGAATTAAAATTCAAATTAAAATATAAACTGATTTAGTTGAAATTTGATTTACTGTCAAAAGGAGTTCACTGCCAAAAATGAGTTTGCGGCCGTAAACTATAAAATTTAGATTCAAGGTTCACGGTTTAATTTACGGTTGAAGAATACGGTCTTCGATTTCGGGTTTATGGTTCAAGAAAGAAATTCACGGTTGAAGAGTTATCGTGAGATTACGGCCGTAAATAGGGATTACGGCAGTAAGATAGGGCCGTAAACAACGATTATTTCAGTTTCTTGATGAAACCAAAAATCCTTTTGCAGAAAACACGAATTTGCTCTTAGTCCAATAAAACCTTGCTCCAAAATAGACTGTAGAATGCCTTTGACATTGGTTCTTGCTCTGATACCAATTGTAAGGTCCAAATAATGGATCTTACCAGAGATCAAAAGCAAATACAATCACACAAAGCAATAATAAACACAAAAGAAGAACAAACCAAGCATGCACACAATTATATTCAAAAAATCATCTGGAACAACTTGATAGAAGCCGTAAACTCTAAAGGCATCAACAACCACAAAACGTCTAACTAACCCACTATATATATATATATATATATATATATATATATATATATATATATATGTATATATATATATATATATATATATATATATATATATATCACATGACCGAGAAATGTTTACGGCCGTAAACTCCTTACTACCGTAAACAATTACAAAAACGAGCTAACAACACACTCCCTAATATTAAATCATAAAGCCTAGACCAAACCACTAAATTGAGCTCTTCAAACAAAAAGTTTTAACTCTAAATTAAATTTAGAAAGTAAAAATAGAAGGAACACAATTGGAATATTAATCATGATCAAAAAAGCAAAACGAAAGATTCCCATCATGAATTCGCTCTTGAATCCTTAAGATCTTCGCTCCATATAAACTTAACATCCCTTCGGCTGCCTTGTAGACTCTCAAAATCATAGCCCTAAGGTTTATTTTTCGAAGAAAACTAAGTGAAATGTAAGATATATTTTAGGGTTAATTTTCGGCTTAATTTATAGGTTTGAACATTGCCACAACGTGGTAATCCCTTTGCCACGTTGTGGTATCGGGTTTTCGTGTTGGACATGAAGTCGTAAACCACCTAGGGAAAAACAAGAATTTTTCAGAATTTTGACAAGGTGTGGCGCGCCATATAAGGGACGCGACACATCTTCTGCGCGTTTTCGGTTTTGTTGTTTTTCGTCCGTTTCAGCCTCATTCTTACCTTTTGCATCCCAGCTCCCATTTTAATTGTAAATGAATATTTTAAAGCATATTAAGTATAATATATCTTAAAATATAGCGTTTTTATTCAAATATATTAAGATAGTGGCCTAAAATATATAGTTAAATAAAACATATCAATGAACATATAATCTAGTAATGTAGTCGAACACAATAAAAGCATATATGAACACAAAATGAACTTATATGAACGAACATAAATGAACGTGTAACACCATGTTTTAAGATGTTTCTAATACCATGATAATGGGACATAAATGGATTGAATAAATGTCTTGGTCTTCAAGAGAATAGAGTCTAGACCCTTTTGGATGTTGATAATGTTGGATTGAGTGATTTAATCCCTCAATTTGTGCTTTGAAGCAAAATGGTAAAATGAGAAAAGTAATATTCAGGTTTCTTGCATGAGTTATGGTTTTAGATTGACATGTATTAAGCAAGGTTGCAAAATCCTCGATCGTAGCTCGGCGGTGGATTAAGGTCAAGAGATTAATCGGCTAAGCGTTGATTAATCGGGGACCATTAATTATTAAAAATTTAATAAATATATCATTAATCCTAAGAATATAACATTATATATAACATTAATAAATATAAAATTATATCGTTTAAAAATTTATAAATATAACATTATAACATGAAACTATGATTACAAAAAAAAAAACCCATTTGATCCTTAATACATCACATCTAAATAACCAACTACTACATTGTGAATGTTGAGGGAACAAGAACAATTTTAGAAGCTTTCTTTCCTGGTCCCCCTCTTGGCTTCTTTGGTTGATTCATTTCAAAGGCTTGGAATTGGATACAAACCCTCATTTGGAACTTTAACACATTAAAAACAAATTAACACAATAACAATGAACCAAACATTATCAATCAAATTAACAGTTAACAGGAGTATATTTAAGCAATGAGTTTTATATTCACTCAACTTAAAAGTTAACATGTTATGCTTAAATGAAAAACATCACTCAACCTAACTTACTAATCTTTAACATGTCTTTAACAGTTAACAAGTTATGCATATGTACTTAACAGTTAACTTGTTAAACAGGGATGATAACTCAAATTACAAAATAGTATAATAGTTAATTAAACATGGAGAGTTCGGAGGAGAACTCAAATCGTAAAATTAAACAAGAAGAAGTGGAGAATTAAACAAGTTGTTTATTGTTCCTTCAAATTAACCCTCCCTATAATCACTAATCAATCAATTAAACTAGGAGTGTGAATCAAATTTCACTAAGATAAAATATTAAACAGTTGGTGTGCATGTGTTGTGGTGGATTCAATTACAATACAAACATCGATTCAATTACACTACCCTTATACAATCCCTGAGATATCTATGAACACAAATTCAATTATAATTTGCATCACGGATTGAAGAACTTGCCTGCATTATAGATTCAAGGGAGTTTTGACAATTTACGATTTGGAGGGCGTCGCTGGAAAGAACTGTGGAGCAGGTCACGATGGTTGAGTCAATGATGGAGAAGTAGGGGAAGGAAAATGATGATGCAAGAATGATGGTTGAACACGATTGAAGAAGTAACTGATGATGGAGAAATAATGGAAGGATAACGGGAAACGAATGGAAGAAGAAATATTTGAGATTGCGTCATCAGGTTTGCTTCATAGGTGTCATCACGTTTTTAAAGTGGATACCTTCGATTCAACCTCATCTTTCTTCGATGGCTAAAGGCTAACGACATCAGGAGAGAAGTCGATGGCTAATAGCTAACGGCAATAGGAGGAGAGGAGTCAGAGTCGAGCAGGGTAGAGGTCAGACATCAATAAAAATGGGGAAGAACGTAAGGTAAAGGACATATATGGAAGAGTAAAAGTTTGAGCATCCCACATCGATGCTGGAAACATTCTATCAAAGGAAAGATACTCTATAAAAGGGAATCATGCATACAAAAACAAATGCAATTATGTTTTAGGCAAGCTGGCTCCTTTGAGCCGGTGGATCATTTAGAGTCAGCTGGACCGATTAAGTCCGAGTTGGACCGATTTGGTCTTAGTAGGGCTGGTTTTGACCGATATTGACCAAGGCCACCTAGCCTAACCCTCTAACACCTATTCGTAGGCAGTTGGAGGCCGCCAAGCATCTAGGCTCCAATTAATCAGACGCCTAAATCAAATTTTACAACCATGGTATTAAGTCAAAAGTAATTATATAGAGTTATGAGGCTCGTCAAATGATTTCTTTTCATATTAAGACCGCTAAAAATAAAGTTGGAACGGAGAAGTTATGACTGTTTTGAAGTTGGAGTGGAATTGGGTGAAAACCCGTCGTCACGAAGTGATAGGCATGTTTTGACAATGTGAGAGTTTTCACGAGGTGACAAGCATATTGTTAGGGCATGAGAGCTGTCACGAGGTGAGAAATAGGTTGTCACGAGGTGAGTGTTGTGCAGCCCAAGCCTATGAATTTAGGGTTTTCAACGCATTTAAAGGTAAGGATTGATATTTAGTGTATTATTGTAGCCTTCGTCACATCCAGAACTCTTTGGGAGAAACCCTAGCCTCACTCTTCAAGATTTGAGCTCCACCCCTATCCTCTCTCCTATTTTGGATGCTTTTAGTGATATTTTGATAAAGCTTGAAGATCAAGAAGGTTCTTTTAGTTCCAAGGAGTCACACCCCCAAACCGGAATGGAAAAAATGTGTAGTGGTGGATGATGTCATGTACAATATCACAACAATTGAATAATAGTAATCAAAGTAACAAAACCATTGTATTGATGATAAAGAGTTTACATTGTGTTTGTAACATTGTTCGTATAACACCAAAAGTATATAGCAAAAACTATATGACATGACGATATGATGCTTCGTCTTCTCAAAACCTGTGAGTGTACCTGTCTGCTGGTTCCTTGAGAATATAAGTGGTTTTGAAAGTGTATCAACATTTAAGTTGGTGAGTTCATAAGCATTTTTGTTTTACATGTTTGTTTTGTTCTTTGAAAATGTTAGTGTGTTCCTCCAGAAAATCCAATATTTTCTTTTGTAATTTGAATGTACTCTTAGGCCTTAAGTCTAAAATGTATCTTTGTTATTGTACTCTGAAATAGTATACTGTAGTCTTATTATTAAATAAAACCATATAAATGAATGCTTCCCAGAAATGTATGTTGTACTGTATTAGGAAAATAGTGTATTGTATTGTATTTGTATAAAAACCCTTTGTATACTTGTGCTTGGAATCCCCTAACTGTACTGTAATGTAGTGTAATGTAATGTTGTTCTATTATTAAAATAAAACCATTGAAGTTATGTTTGTCTTGTAAACCAAAATGTTTAGTTAATGCTTATTGTGAGTGATATTATAACCATGCTAAAATGACTAGTGGCCTACACGACGTTCTTCAGGCTTCGAAATGTTATGAAATTTGTCACCCCAGACCTGTCGGTCTAACTATAGCTAATAGTTTAGGTGCGGGATAGTCAGTCCCATATAGATCTATACATAAATTCACACTTTCCTTCCAGGAGACTCTAGCTATAATTCAGGACTTTAGCAAGTATTCTAGTAGGTACGATGAAGTAGTAGCTCACAATCTTGTATTAACTTGTTTACGTATAGCATGTAAATGTTCTCTTGTTCTTGTAAATGTATGTATTCCATTTGTGTAGTGTACTCGTAGTGTAAAACAATTATACTTAAATAATTAATTTTGTATTGTATCTTTGAACTTAGTAAAATAGTGTATGTGTTCCATAAATTATGTATATATATATATATATATATATATATATATATATATATATATATATAGTTTATTATGTATTTTCTTGTATTATTTCTTGAACTAGTAGAGTAGTATGTATGTTCCATAAACTATACCTATTATAGTTTATAAGTATGTACTATATGTAATGAAAATATTTATGAAAATACCCCTTTGCTCGACATGTTACAAAGAGGTTAAATTTTATTTAAATAAGTTATATATATATATATATATATATATATATATATATATATATATATATATATATATATATATATATACGACACGTATAATTGAGATTAAAAAGCAGTCGGACAAGTGATTCTACCCTAAGCCCACAACCAAACAAGGAACATGAGTTAAGGTGAAATCACCAATTCTAAGCCTGTTGAATCTTATATATATATATATATATATATATATATATATATATATATATATATATATATATATATATATATATATATATATATGTTTTCGTAAAAACAATAGTTGAAATAGTTTGAAATAATTTAGAGTAGCTTGAAACAGTTAAAATAGTTTGAAATTGTTTAAATGTTAACACAATATTCCTTGTGTTTTACTTGTATCCCCCCCCCCAAAAAAAAAAATTAAAAAATAGTGAAAACGTAGGGGTATGAACTCACCTCGAATGCGTGTTCTCGTTTTGGATCCAAAGTGATAGCGATGATTCTCGAGTTAGGACTCGTGTAAATAGTCAAATCCTAATAATAATTATACCCGATCTTGTATTTAAATTAGCAAAATAATAATTTAAATAATAAGTTAAATAGTGATTTAAAGTGTTAGACAACACAAAATTATGTTAGAGATACTTACAAAAATCCTTGGGAATTATTTGAAGGTGTTCTTGGTGTTTTTGGTGAAAACTTGAATATTTGAAGGAAAGTATGAATGTACTTGAGGAAAATAAGGAGACCTTTATTTGAACAAGTAATTTATTATTTATATTATTATATATATTAAAATACATGATTTAATTTATGTTTTTGACTTTTATTTGAACAAGTGTGACCTTTATTGACTTTTATTGACTTGAAATAACGGGTTGTTAAATTTTCCCCTTGTTAGAGGGAATTTCATCCCAAAATTATTTTTATAGCGAGTACTCATGGGCTAGGGAAAAGATGTGGGTACTTTCATTGCATCTGGTCTTCTCGTTCCCAAGTGAATTTGGGTCCTCGCTTTGCGTTCTAGTATGTGACTTTGTTTCGTTCTTTTGACTTCCCTATCCATGATTTCTACTGGTTCTTCCACGAAGTTTAGGCTCTCGTTTATCTCTATTTCATCGAGTGGAATCACGAGAGTCTCGTCAGATAGACACTTCTTTAGGTTAGACACGTGGAAGGTGGGGTGTACGTTGTTAACTTCTTGGGGTAGTCATAGTTTGTAAGCTACTGGGCCGATTCTAGCAAGAATCTCGAATGGCCCAATGTACCTTGGATTTACTTTTCCAAGTTTTCCGAAACATATCATTCCCTTCTAGGGTGAGACCTTCAACAAAAAGCGGTCACCAACCTGGAATTCCAAAGGTTTTCGTCTCTTATCCGTGTAGCTCTTTTGTCTGTCTCTAGAAGCTTTCAGTCGTTCTCGGATTTGAACGATTTTCTTTGTCATTTCCCTTATGATCTCTGGGCCGGTGAGAGTGTTGTCAGGGACTTTCCCTTTAGCTAGTTGTGTGTCACCCACTTCAGCCCAACATAGAGGTGATATACCTTGATGCTAGTATGATCGCTATTGTTGTATGAGAACCTGATAAGTGGCAAATGGGTATCCCATGATTTACCAAAGTTGATAACAAAAGCTCTCATCATGTCTTCTAAGGTTTAAATAGTTCTCTCACTCTGCCCATTAGTGTGTGGGTGGTAGGCTATACTCATGTCTAGTCTAGTTCCCAGAGATTTTTGTAGTGAATGCTAGAATCCTGAGGTGAATCTACTGTCTCTATCAGAGATAATAGATATTGGCACACCATGCAGTCATACTATATCTCTAATGTATGTTCTAGTCAGGAAGTGTGCGGATTTGGTTAATCTGTCGACGATTACCCAAATGGTGTCATGACCACCCGTAGTCTTGGGCAACTTGGTTATGAAATCCATTCTAATCCGCTCCCACTTCCACTTAGGTATTTCAGGTTGTTGTAGTAAACCTGAGGGCTTCTGGTATTCTACCTTGACTTTGGCACAAATCAGGCACTTACCCACATAGGTAGCAATCTCTGCTTTCATGAACGGACACCAATAGAGTTTCTTGAGGTCCAAATACATCTTGTTTGAACCTGAATGAACAGAGTATCGAGTCTTGTCTGCTTTGTTCATGACAACATCTCTGTAGCCACCAAACTTCGGTGTCCATATCTGATTCATGAGATAACAAACTCCGTCACCCTTGATTTCTATCTTCTTCTCCATTCCACTAAAGGCTTCACCTACCACATTATCAGGTTTCAAGGCTTCCAAATGTGCCTCTTTGATCTTCATGGATAGATGTGAATGGATGGTCATGGTCAGTGCTTTTACTCTGCGACCTGAGTACTCTTTTCAACTAAGGGCATTAGCTACTACATTGGCTTTGTCGGGATGATAACGAATCTCACATTTTTAATCATTGAGTAGTTCAACCCATCGTCGTTGTCTCATGTTAAGCTCCTTTTGGTCGAGTATATGTTGAAGAATTTTGTGGTCGGTGAAGATGGTGCAGTTTGTACCGTAAAGGTAGTAACCCCAGATCTTTAGAGCAAATACTATTGCTCCCAACTCAAGGTTATGAGTGGTGTAGTTGACCTCGTGTGTCTTTAGCTGTCTCGAGGCATAGGCAATAGCCTTTCCTCGTTGCATAAGTACACAACCCATCCCTTGATTGGATGCATCGGATTATACTATGAAATCTTATGTCCCTTCTGGAAGAGACAACATAGGTGTGCTGCATAGGGCTTGCTTCAGTGTTTGGAACACAGTGTCTTGTTTCTCTCCCTAGTTAAAGGCTACACCCTTTTGAGTTAGGGTGGTAAGTGGCTTAGCATTTCTGGAGAAGTTCAGTATGAACATGTGGTAGTAGCCAACAAGTCTTAAGAATTGACGAATTTCTATTGGGATTCTTGGTGCTGACCAGTTCTTGATTTCCTTAATTTTGGAGGGGTCCACGTGTATTCTTTCTTTGTTGACGACGTGACCAAGGATATCTACTTTCTGAATCCAAAACTCGCAATTTAAGAACTTCACATATAGTTTCTTCTCCCTTAATGTTTCTAGAACTTGTCTCATATGCTAATTATATTCTTCCTTACTTTGTGAGTAGATAAGTATATCATCTATGAATACTATCACGAACTTGTCTAGGAAAGGACGACATACCCGATTCATTAAGTCCATGAACACTGCGGGTGCATTTGTTAGTCCGAAGGGCTTCACTACAAACTCATAGTGAGCATAACGAGTTTGGAATGTTGTCTTGGGAACATCATTCTCTTGGACTTGTAGTTGGTGATACCCCGTTCTCAAGTCGATCTTTGAAAAGTATTTTTTTATTTGAAGTTGGTCGAACAGTTCATCTATTCACGGTAGAGGGTATCATTTCTTAATGGTGAGCTTGTTTAGTTCGCGATAATCTATGAACATGTGGAAAGATCCATCCTTCTTCTTCACGAATAGGACCGATGCTCCCCAGGGTGAGAAGCTCGGTCTGATGAATCCTGTGTTAAGTAGTTTGTTTAGTTGGCCGCATAATTCATGCATCTCTACATGTGCTAGACGATACAAGGATTTGGTTATGAGGGTAGCTTCGGGAATCAAGTTGATTCGGAACTCGACTTGACGTTCAGGAGGAACTCCTGGAAGATCCTCGTGAAAGATGTTGGGAAATTATAGACTTCAAGAATGCTCTCAATGTCTTTTACATCTTGCTTTTCATCTACTACATGTGCTAAGAATGTGTGGTAATCCTTGTGTAGATATTTTTGGGCTTTGACTCAAGAGATGATGCGAAGGTTTGTATCGGGTTTGTTGCTGTAAATGACGAGGGTTTCTCCACTTGGCAGATTAAGGAGAACGAACTTTTCGTAGCATAGAATATCAGTACAGTGTGGACTTAACTAATCCTACCGATGATGATATCGAAGCTTTTTATTGAGACTGTTATAAGGTCGATTTGAAAAGAATAGTCGTTTAGAGTGAGGGTACAACCTATGTATATGTCGTTGGTGCTCTCTGTGTTCCTGTTGGCCATCTCGACGGTGAATGTTTCGTTTAGTGATTCTGGTTTTTGTTTGAGTAGATGTTTAAATTTGTGGCTCACGAAACTCCTCTCCACACCACTATCAAAGAGTATGCATGCATAAGAGTTATCAAGGAGAAACGCACTCGTGACCACCGTGGGATTTGCTATTGCTTCTTCCTGCCCTATTGCCAACAATCTTCCCATGCGGCCAACATTCTTTGCTTTCGGTCAATCACTCTTGAAGTGCCCAATTTCGCCACACCTGTACTAAGCCTGGCTTACTCCAACTCTGGGGACCTGGGTGATTTGTTGTGCTGGTGTCTTGTAGAAATAGGCAGTGTGCACCTTCCTATTGCAGTTATTGCAATGCATCTCCCGGTAGGGTCCGTGGTGATGGAAATGCACTTGTTACATTTTGGTAGGTTTCCAACATATTGCCTCGTTGGTGCTGGGGTAGCAAGGGTAGTTGCAACATGAACAACCACAATCTATTATTTCTTAGCATTGTCTTATGATGACTAGTTCTTCTTTTTATTCCAAAACGTTCTCTTATTGTCTCCCCCTTCTGCTGGCTCGGAGATGGGGTCATCACGCCTTGGCGGACTCCATGATCTATGAGTCTCTAGGCCAAGCATTTGGCGCTATCGAAAGAAGTAGGGTTTGAAGCTAGTAGATTCCCTTGGATATGAGGAGATAGTCCAAAGATATATCTCTCGATTTTCTTACTCTCCGGGGTGACCATCCTAGGACATAGGCTGCTAGATCACTGAATCTAGTAGTATAAGCCACTATGTCGGAACCTGTCATGTTAAGGTTCCAAAGTTCTTGCTCTAGCTTTTGTACTTCACCCCTCAGACAGTATTATTCCATCATCATTGTTTTTAGGTTCTCCCAGCCCGTTGAGTTGGCCGCTGTGAGGGTCAGTGACTTGACATGGCCATTCCACCATGTAAGGGCCTTATCAGAGAAGGTGTAGGCAGCAAACTTCATTTTTCTCCCTTCTGGGCATGAGAAAATCTCGAAAACTGCTTCTGTTTTCTCGAACCATTGAGTCAGGGCAATGAATCCCCCACTTCCATTAAAGGATTTGGGTTTGCAGGTGGTGAAGCCTTTATATGAAAACTCCTGTGGGTGTCCGAGACTTTCTCCGTGGTTAGAAGTGTTAACACCACTACTTGCCCCCACTAGCACTACCAGTGTTGATTTGAGTCATGGCGGCTGCCACGATGGCTGTTACTACTGCTTGGAAGACAGCAGCATCATACTGTGGAGGTGGTGGCGGTGGTGAATTTGTTGGTTTGTTGTTTTTGTTTCTGTTGGATTCTTTGGTGGCATCTTTCTCTATAATGTTTAAAGAGAAAGTGAGGATAAGTCCTCTATAGTGGTCATGAGTCATTTGATATTGAACAAGATATATCTTAGTTCTAAACGTATCATATCTTGACTATTATAGTGTTCCATTAGGCAATTTACAATAGAAGTATACTAATATAAGTAAACAATCGTAAATTTCAATTTATGAAATTTATAGCAATACTTCCTATGGATTGGTATAGTGTGACTACAAATTATATATAACCAAGACTAAAAGACCTTCGAATAAATGATCCTACTCTAAGTCCATAAGAAAACAAGTAACATGAAGTAAAGCAAAATCACAAATTCTATGTCAATAAAATCTTAATCATATATAACACTAACATATACACTTAGCAATTATAGGCCTACCAGCAAGGGTCCTTTGTTTTCACATGATATGTTTGGTACGAAGGCCTTTCTCGACTATTAGTTTATATAACTATCGAGGCCTAAATGATGTTGTTCTAGTGTTATAGTGCCATAAAATACTCTTATAGTATTTTACATTCATGTTTGGTTCTAGAGTTCCTCTTGTATGTAGAGTTGGTATGTTTTGGACTTGTTGCAACACCAGGATCACTCCCAAACACATGTTGGTCATATCTCAAATAAATATAGTTGATCATGCTATATTTATCCCATATATGATTACATAACTATCCAGGCTTAACCGTAGTATTCAACTCATCTAAATACTTTTATGTAGTTCTTACTGTGATACTATTTCTGGTATGTATGCATGTATGTTTACTTTTATAAAAATATTAATATATTCTAAAAGTATAACTCTTGGTCATAGTGTTTTTATCCCATTGTGTTTATATTTTTATATCTTACATGGTTTGATATACTTAGTTTACTATAAACAATGCTCTGATACCAATCTATCATACCCCCAAACTGGAACGGAAAAAACATTCGGGGGTGGATGACATCATGTACAGTATCACAATAATTGAATAATATTAATCAAAGTAACAACAACCATTGTATTGATAATAGAGAGTTTACATTGTGTTTGTAACATTTATTTGTATAACAAGAAAATTATATAGCAATAACTATAAGATGTGATGCTATGATGATCCGTCTTCTTAAAACGTGTAAGTGTACCTGTCTGCTGGTTCCCTAAGAATACAAGTGGTTTTGAAACTGTATCAACATTTAAGTTGGTGAGTTCATAAGAATTTTTGTTTTAGAAGTCTGTCTTTGTTCTTTGAAAATGCTAGCGTGTTCCTCCAGAAAATCCAATATTTTCTTTTGTACTTGAAATATAGTCTTAGGCCTTAAGACCAAAATTTATGTTTGTTATGGTACTCTTAAATAGTATATTGTAGTCTTATAATTAAATAAAACCATATAAATGAATGCTTCCCAGAAATGTATGATGTACGATATTAGGAAAATAGTGTACTGTATTGGGAAAATAGTGTAATGTATTGTGTTTGTATGAAAACCCTTTGTATACTTGTGCCTGGAATCCCCCAGTTGTACTATAATGTAGTGTACTGTAATGCAGTTCTTTATTAAAACAAAACCATTGAAGTTATGTTTGTCTCGTAAACCAAAATGCTTAGTTAATGCTTAATGCGAGTGATATTATAACCATGCTAAAATGACTAGTGGCCAGCACGACGTTTGTTACCCTAGACCTATCGATCTAACTATAGCTAACAATTTACATGCGAGATTGTCAGTCCTATATAGCTATATACACAAATTCACGCTCTCCCTCCAGGTGACTATGGTTATAATTCAAGACTTTAGCGTGTACTCTAGTAGGTACGATGAAGTAGTGGCTCACAATCATGTAGTAACTTGTTTACGTATACCGTGTAATTGTTCTCTTGTTCTTGTAAATGTATGTATTCCCTTTTTGTAATGTACTCGTACTGTAAAATAATTATACTTAAATAATTATTTTTTTATTGTATCTTTGAATTTAGTAAAATAGTGTAAGTGTTCCATAAACTATATCTATTATAGTTTATTATGTATTTTCTTGTATTGTTTCTTGAACTAGTAGAGTAGTATATATGTTCCATAAACTATACCTATTATAGTTTATAAGTACGTTGTGTATGTAAGGAAAATATTTATGAAAATACCCCTTTGCTCGGCATGTTACAAAGAGGTTAAAGTTTTGTTTAAACAAGTTTTATACTCATATATATATATATATATATATATATATATTATATATATATATATATATATATATATATATATATATATATATATATATATATAGACACACACACACAACACATAGAATTGAGATTAAAAAGGTAGTCAGATAATTGATTCTACCCTAAGCCCACAACCAAACAAGGAACATTAGTTAAGGCGAAAACACTAGTCCTATGACTGTTGAATCTTATATATATGATTTCGTATAAACCATAGTTGAAATAGTTGAAATAATTTAGAGTAGCTTGAAACAGTTAAAATTGTTTGAAATCGTTTGAGTGTTAACACAAGACTTAAAACATTGAAAAATAGTAAAAACGTAGGGGTATGAACTCACCTCGAATGCACGTTCTGGTTTGGATCCAAAGTGATAGCGATGATTCTCGGGTTATGACTCGTGTGAATAGTCGAATCCTAATAATAATTATACCCAATGTCGTATTTAAATTAGCGAAATAAATAATTTAAATAATAATTTAAATAGTGATTTAAAGTGTTAGAAAACACTAAATTATGTAAGAAATACTTACAAAAATCCTTGGGAATTATTTGAAGGTGTTCTTGGTGTTCTTGGGTGTTGTTGGTGAAAACTTGAAGATTTGAAGGAAAGTATGAACGTTCTTGAGGAAAATATGGAGATTTGAAGGAATCTGTGTAAATTTTTTTGAAGATATGTTGTTTATTGATGTGTTTTGAGAGCAAAATGGGAGGGATTTCGGTGTTATAAGACTATGGGGGTAGCCGTAGCATTCACTAGTGGTTAGTTAGTATGGAGGGTTGTAAGACTACGGGGGTAGTCATAGCATTCACTAGTGGTCAGTTAACATGGGAAGTGTTGTAAGTCTGTGGGTGTAGCCGTAGCGTTTACTAGCAGTCAGATAGTATTAGAGTGTTGTAAGTATGCGGGTGTAGCTGTAGCATTCACCAGCAGCCAGATAGTGATAGAGTGTTGTAAGTCCGCTGTGTAGCCATAGCATTCACTAGGTTGGTAGATAGCATTAATGCGTTGTTAGGATGCGGAAGGAACAGTAGTACACACCAGTTTGGGTGCAACAGTGAGGATATGGAAATCCACAGATTGGATTTCGGCATTACCTAAATGGATTAGATCTGGTTGAGCTAGCGATATGACATTTGGAACGTCACTACAATTATGAGATCAGGGAAGCAATGTATTGCTTAGGTTCGTGTATGATATAAGGCTACCGTTGGTAATAGAGCCATCACTTTTAGCCTTGGGTTTGGTGACGTCAGGATTCGACGCATGGAACCGATCAGTTAGATCAAAATGTTTTTTTGAGACACAATGGCATGATAACTAGTTGCAACTAGTTCCAGAGAAGGATTTCATTCAGAAGTCATGTGAGGCGACTAAGTGGGAGTCCTTTGGCTCCGCAGCCAGGTTGGGACCCAGTATTTTAGATGATTGGCGAACAAACTGAGACCAGGGAGGTCTCGATGGATTTTGGAAAAGCAGCTATGTAGCATCATACTACTTCAGGAAGTTCAGTGTTCAAACAGTTCCATCGTTTGGGCAGTGTTAGCATTTGTGCTTCAGTTTGTGAGTACAGATAGAATAGCTAGATGATTTGGGGAGTTACAAGTCACTTACAGCAGGAGTGTCTAATCGTTGGCCAAGTATAAGTGGTCTACAAGTATAATTGCGTATTTGGCCATGTTTTATAGTGGGAACTGTGAGTTATCAGGAGATGAGTAGGCTGCTGGGAGACAAGTGAACTGGGTTCAGCAATAATGATTCAGTATGGGTGACCTGTCAGGGTATCAGACCATCTTGAGACTATAGATTTTAGAGTGAGTAATGTGATTGTAATGCAAGAAATTCATTCATCTTAGGGTTCTAGAACCCTACAAGGGATAGCTTTGGTTGCCCTAGGAAGGCTAGGGTGTGCCTCATATGGTAATCGTCAGACTAGAGTGGTTGGGCCTGTATGGAATGGTAAGAAATGATTTCAAGGAAGAAATCTAATTTAAGTTGGGGAGAGTTGTAACTCCCCGTTTATTTAAATAAATTAATAAATGTAAGTCCCAGACTGATTTGAGAATAATTTCGAAGTTGGAGGTTAAAAGTGTAAAATCTGAATTTAATTTATAAGTATTATGGAAGGCATGGAATAAATGGTAATTATTGGGACTTCATTGAAGAGATTTTGGAGGCCGAGGGCCTGTTTGGTAAATCATGTATCAAATTTGAAGGGGATTTCCGAAGTTGGGGTAGAAAAGGTAAACTAAGGATCTATTTTGAAAGAATGGGGAAAAGAGTGACTGGTATTGTTAATATGGATGGAAGTTTCATAGGGACAAGATATATAAACCCTCATCCCTGGTTGCCCTAACCCTAACCAAGTATGCAGTCGCTATCCTCTCTACTCATAACCTTCAGCTGCCACCTCCGTTTGCTGCTATATCTGGTCGCCTCCTTGCCAACCGGTGTCACCAATCGAAGCCAGCCATCGGTTTGGCCATGAAAACAATGAAGACCTTTCGGCACCACTGCTATCGAGTTGAACTCCGATAGAGGTGCATCCTCCATCTCCCGCTGCAACAACCTCTTTCTACGACTCCTACCACCGCTGTGGATGTCCCAAACTACGAAGCTTGTTACCATACTGAGAAGACAGGACTGCCGATGGGACTCGAGTGGGTGCCTCTCCACCGTTGATGTTAGTCATGGGTGGTTTGTCACCTTGCCTTGAAGCGTCATCTCCCACCACCGGTCGAAAATCCATTGTTGCTGTCATTGCTAGATGGTTCCAACAATTGGTTGCAACATTCGTGGTTCGTGGTGCAAGTGCTTTTCTGTGTGCGTTTCTGTCGAGTAAAGCTATGAAGAACCACCATGGCAGCCCCATGGTGGCTGCTGCCATCACTAACCGCCACCAGGAGTGTGGCTAGATCCGTTTACAAAAAAGAAAGTGTGTGGGTGTTTGTTGTGTGTGTAGTTTGTTTGGCTGGAAAAACTAAGAACCACCACCACCACTACCGTGAGGTGGTGGCTGCCACCATACACCACCGTGTGTATGTGTGTGTGTTTGTAGGTGTGTGTATGTATTTGAGTTTTAGCATTGTAAAGTGTAATTACAACTGGAATAATGAAAGGAAAACTGAAAACTACCACGGTGAGGCGGTGGCTGTCGCCACCGGCCGCCATGTCGGTTGGCGGTGTGCTTTGATGGTGTTTTTACTCATTTGGACAGTTGGAATAAGGGACTAAGAAATCCTAATGGGCCTAATGAGTCTTAATGGGCTTAATAAATCCTAATGGGCTTAATGATATTCTAGTAGGCCTAATAAAGCCCTAATTAACCTTAAGGCCCAACAAATTGATAAATGGGCTAGTATTTGAGTTGGAAACCCTAATTAGGGTTTGGAAAACCCTAATGCCAATAAAACCCTAACTTTGAGAATTTATCTGGACACGTATGAGAATTATTTAATAACTTAAAATATTAAATAATAATCATTGATGGAAATTAATCTAAGCAATATTGGACTTAATAAATTAAGTCCTTTGTGGATTAAGTCCTTAGTGGGTTAAGTCTTCAATAGGTTAAGTGAGAAACACTTAAACCTAATTGTCTAATTATGTGAAACCCTAATTTCACTTGGGCCTTAAGTTGGTCCTTTCCATTGGGCTTTGGTAATTGGATTATTAATGGGCCATCCAAGAATAATCTTATGGACTAGAATATGTTGATGGGCTTAGGATAAGATCCATATGAGGGTTTGGGCCCAATTTGAAATTGGACCATAGATGGGCCATAGTTTGGGACTTTGTGATTATGAGATATTGGGCCAATAGAAATACCAAATGATGGACTGGAATTTTGGTTGGGCCTTAGAATGAGACCATGCAAAGATTTAGGCCTAATTTGGAAAATTGGGCCAGATGTTGGGATTTGATTCATAGTTGACTTTGAGCCTATGGTTTGGTCCTTGGGCTTGAATAAAGCCAGCCTATGGTTTGGTCCTTGGGCTTGAATAAAGCCAACCTTGGGGTAATGTAGTAATTATCCAAGTTTGTATTTATGGTTATGTGTTAGGACCCAATTATTAATTGGGTATTATTTTGGTGTTGACAGTTTGGGAATCTGTCATCCAGCAGCTGAGGTTAAGTCTGTGGGACTTCAGCAATGTAGGGCTGAGTCTGTGGGACTTCAGTAGTGTGAGGTGAGTTTCCTTCCAGTAAAGGGGGGGGGGGGGGGTCTAAGGCCACAATGTCGGCCCACCAGCAAGAGTAATTGGTAGATAATTGTCTTTGTGATAATTATCTTGGTATGCTTATGTGATATGCTTATGAGACATGCTTATGTGATATGCTTATGAGATATGCTTATGTGATATGCTATGTGTGTTAGTGGTAGTAACAGGGAATAGCTTTTCCCTGACTCGGTCGTTAGGATCGAAGGGTAGGTCAATACACCAGATATGCCTGAGCGTATGATTATATTTTGTTATTGTATGATAGAGGTAGGGTGGAAATAGTCCCCGTTGCCAGTTGAGATAGACCGGAGGGTTGTCGGCACCCCAGAATGGCCTGACATGGGTAGGTGAGTACGCCAGAATGGCTTAACATGGGTAGGTCAGCACCCCGAAATGGCTTGACATGGGTAGGTCGGGCACCCCAGAATTGCCTGGCAGTACGAATGTTGTTTGATATGTGGTATGATGGGGGAACTCAATAAGCTTTCTGCTTACGATTTTAGTTTTGGTTTCAGGTACCTCGTTTTCAAAGGGAAGGAGCTAGCTTGATCGCATCACATCACACCATGTTTTCCGCACACATGATCCTTGGGATTACACTCTAATATGGTTTAATGATTCTATATTAGATTATTGATACTCTGGTTTTGATATGAGATATTATTATGAACATTTTTATATTGGTGGTTTTATGTAATAACTTAATTGAAAACGAAATTTTTGGTCTGTATTTTTGGGATGTTACAAGTATGGCTGAGGAATCCCCTTAGCAGTAATGTCCATCCCGATGATGATCCTTAGGCTAGGTCCCTTAAGGTAGGTGTTTAGGGACGTAACAGGAATGGGTAATCAGGGTTATTGTTGGTTGATGAAATTAATAAATTTATTGTTGGTTGGTAAAATTAATAAATTTATTATTATTTGCGGGTTGAAAACCCTATATGTTCACCAGGCTCTTAAGCCTGACTCACTCAGTTTTTTATATTACAGGTAGTGGACCCAAAGCATAATTTGAATGATGAAGAGGGATTTTTGGATTATATATAGGCTAGTAGTTGTAAATAATTGTTGTAAGGCTTATGATGTACTGTTTATAATTTTGGTATGTATCGGAACATGACATCCCTAGGTTTTGATATATAATGAAAATACATATTTCTTTAAGAAATGTTTTTTTTTTAATTTTTTATCATGTTTTGTTTAGGGGATAAATTCCGCAACATCTTTTAAAAGATTACTCTGATTTTATTTTAAAAGCATAAATTAAATCGGTCTTTTCTAGCCACTAAATTCGGGGATGTCACAGTTAGTATCAGAGTATTAGTTTAAGAGAACTAGGAATATGTAGGATTTATAGACTTAAACTTAGAATGCTAAGTGATGATTTTGAGATGAGTGTCTACCATATTTCAGACACGAACACTAATATATTTTAGGAAAGATGCCTAAAATGCTTTTATGTGCTAAATGCTATATGTTTGCCATATATGCCATTATTTGTTCGGATCTATGGTCTGTTGTCGACCGGATCTGGAAACCTTATGTGTTCAGGATTCCAAGCGTACGACTACGATATTAGAACTAGCATGTAATGTTTCGGAGTGACGAAGATCTAAATTCGCCTTATCTGGTGTATAGATTATAATGGCAAGAACCTGAAGTGGAGCTGGAAATGCCAACATAAATCAACAACCTCAACCCAAAGTGATGGAACAGGTGCACATAGCAAAAGTTGCACCAAAATCAATCACAATGAATGGAGTGCAAGCCATTATTCAAGCCATGATGGTTGAACAAAGGGAGGAAATGAGACAATTGTTGCTAAACAACAAGAATGAACCTTCAATGCCTATTGAACAACCGAAATTAAATTACGGTCAGTCAGAGGAGGGAAATTACAGTAGATCTATTGGTCAGATTGAACCGCTTGTGGATAGGAGGAATAATCAAGAGGAAGGAGTCGAGAAAAATGGATCCAAGTACAAAGATTATATGACTTGCAAGCCATCAACTTTTACTAGAAAGGAAGATCCTGTCGGAGTAATGGATTGGATCTTGGAAATGGAAATGGCCTTTATGACATGTGGTTGCAAAGGCAAGTTACAAACCATATTTTCAGTGTGTTAGTTTATAGGTGGTGTTGTTCATTGGTGGAACACTCTGGGAAAGACTCTAAGTCCTAATGAGCCACTACAATTGACTTGGGCAGAGTTCTTAGTGCATTTCAAGCGCAAGTACAGCTCAACCCAAAATCTGCTTGAGATGGAAATCTAATTTCTGACATTAAAGAAGGGAAATATGACCATCGATGAATACACCAATAACTTCAAAGACAAAATGGAGTTTTCTTTACGTATTGTCCCAGATGAACTGACAAAAATTGATAGGTACGCAAAGTGACTTCCATGGGAGTATGTGGTGCTAGTCCATCAGACACTTACTCTGGAGGCAGCTATCTGGGTTGCCAAGTCTGTTGAAGATATGATTAAGGGGAGAGCCACCAGCAAGGTTGAAGTTGGAGAGAAGAAAAAGTTTGAAGGAAATTCAAGTTCTAACAAGAAGGAAAAGTTCTCGAAGTTTGGTTCGAGGAAATTTGGAGGAGGAACCGCAACGAACTGGTGTCAGAAGTGCAAGAAGAATCACTATGGGAAATGTGATAGAAAGGTCACATGTTATAAATGTTGGGTCAATTAAGAAAAGAAAGTTATAAACCAATGGGGAGATTGTTGGGTCAAAAATATGGTTTATACTTTACTTTTCGTAATTGACCCAACATTTATAACATGTGAAATTTCTGTCACATTTCCCAGAGGGTGTCAATACCTAGGTGACAGACTAGTTTCGTGGCAATGCAAGAAGCAACATACTGTCTCAACTTCCACAGTGGAGGCGGAATACGTTGCTGCATCGGCCTACTGTTCTCAAGTTATTTAGATCCAACATCAGTTGTTGGGTTACAGTTTGAATTATTTAGAAACCCCCATTTACTGTGATAATGAGGACGCCATTCAAATTGCCAAAAATCCAGTCCAACACTCTAAAACCAAGCACATCGACATTAAAATTCACTTTATCATAGATTGTTATGAGTGTTCACTAATCCGGCTGGAACAGGTCCCTACTGGTAATAATGTGGCAGATTTGTTCACAAAGCCATTTAACAAAGCTCGTTTTGATGTTCTTGTGGGTTTTCTGAAAATGATTCGTTTTGAGGATTAAGTTTTTTTATTTTTCTTTTTCTTAATTCTTCATTTGTTTAATTTTTTTTGGTAGGATAGATTAAATTTGCGCAGGTTATTTTTATTTTAATTTATTTTATTTAAATTCTCACCCATGCACAAATTTAGGGGGATAAATAATCAAAAATCCAAAAAGAATAAAAATAAATAAAAAATCTAAAAACATTAAAAAAATCTGGAAAATAAAAAATGTTGTTGTTCGTTTTGTTTGCAGGTGTTGTGATGGGAAATGGAATTAGCAAGTGATAACGGGCAATCTGAATCTGCGTAATGTACCTAAGTTGAATCGTCTATGCTCTGTGCTCGATCTGCTGGTAGGCACGAAAGATTTTAAATGGACTTAATTAGGGAAAGTTGAACATAATGAATTTAAGGACTTGACAAACTTTGATGTAGTTAGATCCGTTTAGCCTGACATCACGACGTTCGGATAGGTTGAGCAGGGAGATATACATGGTAATCTATCGGTCACACTAAATAACCCGTATCTAGAATTGTGGATTCACTTTTCCTCGATGTGAGGATTCTGTCCTTAATTCCGGTTGGATGGGGTGATTGAGGAATTCCGATAAACTAGGTCTGTAGAAGGTTATTTTCTTTCTTTCTGTCTGTTAGACATATGTTGCCTCCTTTGCGTGATTGAGAGATCTGACCTGGGCTGTAGCATATGCAACTCTATCTCTCTATACCTTCTATCTATGGAATTCTTTCCATCTGTTATCCATATATTGTCTCCTCTGCGTGACTCAAAATCCGACCTGGTACACAGTAAATGCAACGCTCTCTTCTCAATCCCTCTAAAACTTGAGTTAGCCATATGTTTCATCCTTTGCGTGATTGGAAGAGATCTGACCTGGATGTACAACATATGCATTCTAAATCTATCTTCTTTCCTAATAACTGTCTGCTCACCCGGTGTAGGGAGTATTTTGGAAGTCCTTGATGGCTGGGGCATGCCAGGAAGCAGGAAACACGTTTTAGTACAATTAAAATTGAACACATACAGGTTGTCTGTAGATCTCGCTGCTCAATTTAGGTGGACAACCATATCCCTGGTCGTAGTCAGTTAAATGGTCATAAGAAAAGTTTATTTAAGAATTAGGGCCAATCATGATAATAAAATTATAATTGTCTATATGAGTATGTATCATGTCATTGGTAAATTGTCCAAATATTGTCACAAAGTTTTCGTGTTTAAGTGGACCTCAATGCTGGCGATCGATCAGCTGAAGATTATGTGACGGATTGCATTGAAGTCTCCTCAATTAGTCTGCTACTATCTTGTACCTGATGAAGTGATCCAGAAGATTTTCTCTCTCTGATGTTCTCTCTGAAGATTCTCAAGATGAAAGCGCTATCTTTCAAGAATCTTTTCAAGAAGCCTCCTCACCCAATGTGCGTTCAATGCCAAATCTTAAAGAATTGCCCAAGTGCTCAAGATGAAGTCATTCATTGAAGATAAATGTTGAAACCAACCTTCCAATGAAGATTAACAAGAAAAGCCAACTACTTTTTAGGGGGAGCTTGTTGGGTCAATTAAGAAAAGAAAGTTATAAACCAAGGGGGAGATTGTTGGGTCAAAAATATGGTTTATACTTTACTTTTTTAGAAAAATGTATTTTTGTGTCTTGGACCATAAACGACTTGGTGTTTACGGCCGTATATGTGTTTATGGATGTGTTTACGGCCGTAAACCCATTTACGGCCCATGTTCCCCTTGTATATATATATATATATATATATATATATATATATATATATATGTGTGTGTGTGTGTGTGTGTGTGTGTTAGGGGTGAGGAGTACAAGTTAATGAACAGAGAAGAGAGTGTACAGCCAAAAGAGAGAGAAAAGAGCTTAAGTGTGTGTGTATGAATCTCATGTAAAGGAGCGTTATTCTATTAATCAATACATTGAGATTCATATTATTCTTCTCCTTCTCATTCTCTTCTATTTGATCTGACACCATCTGTTTGATTGGGATTCCGCACCATCAAACGGATCTGATTGATACACAAGCATTTTAGGGTCTTACAATAAATGTGGAAAGCATGGGCATTATGCCAACGAATGCACCTTCATTAAGAATGTATGTTATGGATGCAATGAAGAAGGGCACATTTTTAAGGACCGTCCGAAGAAGAAAGAGGCAGTAAAGCCCAATCTCCTGCCAAATTTAAAAGCCCGAGCTTTCCAGATGACATTGGAAGCCATAAAGGATGTCGCAGATGTCGCTTCAGGTGCCTTTCTTGTAAATGGATTGCATGCCAATTTATTTTTTGATTCGGTAGCAAATTACTCCTTTATATCACATAAATTTGGTGAAAGACTGGCATTGCCTATAGAAAAGCTAGATGATGCCCTAATTGTAGAAGTTGCTAGTGGCAGATTCATACCTATTAGCAATTGTATTAAGAATATTGTCATCAACTTAAACAGAAAGGAATTCCAAGAGAATGTGTTACCTATCGAGTTAAATGGTTTCAACATCGTTTTGGGGAATGGATTGGCTTAGCGCCAATGATGCTGAAATAATATGAAAGAAAAAGATAGTGAGGCTAAACCCTCATGGAAAAGAGCCATTTATGGTGTATGGAGATAAGCACAGAGTAAATTCTGGAATCATTTCCTAAATGAAAGTTAGAAAGTGTTTGTTTAAAGGATGCACCTCATATTTGGCGTTCGTGATCGATGCCGAGAAGGAGAAGAAGGAAATGCAAAGCATACCCGTGGTGTGTGACTATCCGGAAGTCTTTCCCGAAAATCTTCCTGGATTTCCCCCTGATAGACAAGTGGAGTTTAGAATAGACTTGTTACCAGGAACAACACCAATAGCAAAAGCATCATATCGATTAGCACCAACGGAGATGAAGGAGCTTATGATGCAACTACAAGATTTGTTGGACAATGGTTTCATTAGACTTAGTTCATCACCCTGGGGAGCCCTGGTGTTATTCGTAAGGAAGAAATATTGGAGCATGAGAATGTGCATAGATTATAGAGAGCTGAAGAAGGCAACAATAAAGAATAAGTATCAATTTCCAAGAATTGATGACATGTGTGATCAGTTGCAAGGTTTGTGTTATTTCTCGAAGATCGATCTTAGGTCAGGATATCATCAGCTAAAGGTGAGAGAACAGGATATTGTGAAGACTGCATTCAGAACAAGATATGGACACTACGAATTCTTGGTTATGTCATTTGGACTAACCAATGCTCCAGCAGCCTTCATGGATTTAATGAACAAGGTTTGTAAGCCATTCCTAGATAAATCAATGATAGTGTTCATAGATGACATTCTGATTTACTCGAAAAGGCAGGAGGAGCATGTCAAACACTTGTGAGAAGTGTTGGAAGTATAAAAAATGGAGAAGCTATATACAAAGTTCTCCAAATTTTATTTTTGGATTCAAGAAGTCCAATTTGTGGGTCATGTGGTTAAGCAAGAAGGGATTATGGTTAACTCAGCTAAGATTGAAGCCATAACAAAATGGGAACAACCAAAGAGTCCCATAGATATTCGAAACTTTCTAGGATTATTGGATATTATTGAAGGTTTATCCAAGGCTTTTCTTCGATAGCTGCTCCATTGACAGCTTTGACCCATAAGGGAGCTACTTATGCTTGGAGTGAGAAGCATAAGGAAGCATTCGAGAAGCTAAAGAAGAAATTATGTGAAGCACCAATTTTTTCTCTACCCGATGGAGTTGAAGACTTCACAGTGTATAACGATGCGTTAAGAGTCGAGTTGGGATGTGTTCTAACTCAAAGAGAAAAGGTGATAGCATATGCATCTCGATAATTGAAAGAACATGAAAAGAGTTACCCCACTCATGATCTGGAGTTGGCCGCGGTAGTATTTTCCTTAAAAATATGGAGGCATTATCTTTATGGCACAAAGTGCAAACTTTTCACTGATCATAAGAGTCTTCGGTACCTATTTAATCAGAAGGAATTGAATATGAGGTAACGACGCTTGCTAGAGTTACTTAAGGATTACGACTGTGAGATACTTTACCACCCTAGTAAAGCAAATGTTATCACTGATGCTCTCAGTCGGAAGGTAAACCTTGAAAAGAAAAGGCCACGAGCGATGAGAATTGATGTTGTCTCGACAATTGTGGAAAGTATAAAGAAAACCCAGGAGGAAGCTTTAGAGAAAATGAACGAAAGGAAGAACGTTTATGCAAAACATTAGTGTTTGGTACAAACAACCAAGGGTAGAAGGTATTCCCAGACAGGATTTGGGTACTTAAGACGGGAGGATTCAGAGATCTTCTGATAGATGAAGCTCACAAGTCCATGTACTCACTTCATCCTGGCAGCACGAAAATGTATAGGGATCTGAAACCATACTATTGGTGGCTGACGATGAAGCTCAATGTTGCAAAGTATGTAGCCGAGTATGTGACATGTGCGAGCGTTAAGGCACAACATCAAAAACCGTATGGGAGTTTAGAACCTTTACATGTACCCATGGGTAAATAGGAAGACACCACTATGGATTTTGTGAATAAATGCCCAGAACGAAGAGCGGTCATGATATGATTTGGGTGGCTGTTGATTGGTTCACAAAAGTGTACATTTCATAGCAACCAATGAGAAGTGGTCTATGGAAACGCTTGCTAATGCTTATGTGAAGGAGATAGAGAGACTTCACAGTGTTCCTTTGACGATTGTATCAGATCGTGATAGTCGTTTCATGTCAAAGTTTTGCAGAAATCTACAAGAGGAATTGGGTACAAAGTTGTGTTTAAGTACAACTTACCATTCACAAACCGAAGGTCAGAGCGAACGAACGATTCAAATGTTGGAGGATATGCTAAGAGCATGTACCCTAGAATTCCAAGATAATTGGGATGAGCATCTACCTTTGGTATAGTTTTCCTATAATAATAGTTTCCACTCAAGCATTAAGATGGCACCTTATCAAGCTTTGTATGGACAAAAGTGTCGAACGCCATCGTGTTGGCTTGAAGCTGGAGAAAAGAAGTTTATGGGACCCGAGATAGTCCATCAGACTGCTGAAAAGTTGAAAGTGATTAGGGAAAGGATGTTAGTTGCTCAAGATCGTCAAAAGAGCTATGCTGACAAGAAAAGACAACCGATAACATTCGAAGTTGGAGATTCGATTTTACTTAAAGTCTCACCGTGGAAGAGACTTATAAGATTTGGTAAAAGGGGAAAGTTGAGTCCGAGGCTTATTGGACCGTTTAAAGTTATTCATAGGATTAGGAACAAAGCTTACAAGCTAGAACTACCAAAAGAACTAGATGGTACTGATAACACCTTCCATGTGTGTTATTTTAGGAAGTTCACGGGAGAAGTTCCAGACATAATTCCAATTTATGAATTAAGGTTGGTTGAAATCAAGAGGTTAATCGGAGAAATAGAGGAAATCATTGACTGTAAGACTAAGAAGTTTCGATGCAAGATTGTCGATTTAGTACTTGTGCGATGGAAACATGTGAATGATCCAAATCTCAGCTGGGAAACAGATAGTGGTATGATGAGTCGATATCCGCATTTGTTTGCTGATGTGTGATTCTGGGAACTAAATCATCCTAAGGGGGAGAGAATTGTAATGCCCGTTTTTCTAGGCTAGGCATTAATGATCATGTAATAGTCTATGTCAACTTTTGTAACTTATTTTGAAATAATAAACATGTATTATTTTATTATTATGTGTTTATTGCTTAATTATTATGATTTAATGAATTAAGAATAAAAATAAGCGTCGAAAATAAACGTTAGATAAACCCGATATCTATGAAGAAAACTGTAATGGTTGAAACAAGGATTCTGGAGATATAAAGAATACCGAAATATGAGTTATAACGAAGAAGTTATGATCCATCGAAGTTTCGCGACAGAACCGGCACAACGTTGTGTGACGTAAAAAGTGAATTTACGATAAAGTGCTTTTTAGCCTTAGCGACCCAAATGAAAGTCGTATTATTCGTTAAACCGAGAGCGTACATAAAAAGAATGTCAAAATCTGACTTCGTATGAGGAAGTTATGAATTTTCTAAGATTTGGCATAGTAGTATGCAGCCTGAAACTCAAATTTTAGATTGAGTAATTTTTAGCTGAAACAACCTAAACAAGAATTGAAGATCTTGTTGATAGTAGTTCAACGGTAAAAAGATAGACAAAAATGGACGTCGGATGAAGAAGTTATGAAATTTTAACAGACTTTTCCTATCCCGACCTATTAAAAATATAACTTTAAAAATAAATTCAAAATTAGTCAATGGATTTGAAACGAAAGTTGTAGAGCATGGTCATACCTACGCGTGGATAAAAAGAACGTCAAAAACAGAGTTCGTATGTGAAAGTTACGGATTTTTTAAATTTAGGGCACAAACTTCGAGGATGGTCCGAGGGAGTAATCATAATGTACAGAAGGAGTACACCCAGTCTACTCGTGTAAGGGTTCCAAAGTCAGTCACCCTCCCTACTCCTTCGCATGTGAGCCACGTATCGTAGCCTTGATGCGTTTGAGCTGATCCACTTCGTACACCCAGCGTATAAAGTTACGCTCAGCGAAGACTTGTGCGAGGCAGTACCCCCCGCATACTTGAGCTGTACTCCCTGCGTACTAAGGTGCTTCGGTCTCCTACAAATAGGAACCGAAGCCAGCTAAATGTTGGTTAGTTGTTTTCAATCCTTTCACCCTCTATTTTCCCTTTTGTTGCAAAAATTACCCCTAAGCTTATTATATCATTCTAGCATCGTAAGCAATCCTCGGAGAGCCCGAAGATCCCAAGAAAAATATTTTTTGAGTCGAAACTCTGTCTACGTGAAGCACTATTTTTTGAGAAAACATCTCGGTTTCATCGAAGAATATTGTTTTGAGAAACGAAGCGATGCCAAATTTTCATTAAAACAAGTGATTGTGTAGTTACTTTCATCTTACACATAGATATGAAGTGTTTTCTACAAAATACATGCTATGTGTATATTTATTGTTTGTTTAGTTGAGGTGGGTGTTGAATGAATGTTTTATATAGTTTTTAAAATGATTTAAACTATATATGTATTTTTATTTACAAATATGTTGGTTATAACATGGGTAGATGAAAGAGTTGGTGTGTGATAAAATCATGAGAGGCCCCCAATGTTGTTGTTGTTGTTTTAGTCATCTAGCGGAGTATAGATGACGACCACAGATCTTTCTAGACAATCTAATGGAATGCTAGTAGGCTCGCAACCTGTAGGTGTTGGTGAACTATATGCTTGCTGGTGTACTCCATCCCCCTCATGGCTACCTTATGGACATGTATGGTTGAGGAATCCCCTTTGAAGTAGTGTCCATCCACATGATGATCCTTAGGCTAGGTCCCTTATGATAGGTGTTTAGGGATGTAAAGTGATGATAACGGGAACAGGTAATCAGGGTTATTGTTGGTTAATGAAACTAATAAATTTATTATTGGTCGATGAAATTAATAAATTTATTATTATTATGGGTTGAAAACCCTATATGCACACCAGACTCCCAAGCCTAACCCACACAGCTTTTTATATTACATGTAGTGGACCCAAAGCATAGTTTGGATGATCAAGAAGGATTTTTGGATTATAGGTCAGTAGTTGTAAATAACTGTTGTAAGGCTTATGATGTACTGTTTATGCTTTTGGTCTGTATCGGAACATGACATCCCGAGGTTTTGATATATAATGAAAATACATATTTCTTTAAGAAATGTTTTGATAGATTTTTATCATGTTTTGTTTTGGGGACAAATTCTGCAACATCTTTTAAAAAATTACTCTGATTTTTAAAAGCATAAATTAAATCGGTCTTTTCTGATTGCGAAATTTGGGGATGTCACAATTCAGGGTAAAGACCAGGCCGAATGAGTGCGGAAATTATCTCAGCCGGTCTTAAAACTAGAATCACTATACCCTCGCACTCTCAAGTCATCACTCCCACTAAGCATAAGGAACCATTCTTTAGTCCTTCGTAAATACTTAAGAATGTTCTTTACTGCGGTCCAAATGTGCTCTACTAGGGTTCACTTGATATCTGATGACCATGCTCAAAGCGATGGCCACATCAGGGAGAGTACACGTCATAACATATATAATCGAGCCAATAGCGGAAGCATAAGGTACTCAAATCATTTTTGCTATCTCAGCTTTGGTACTCGAGCTTTGAGTCTTACTTAACTTGGTATTGTTTTGGATTGGTAACTCCCCTTTCTTGGAATTCTCCATGCTAAAACGTTTCAACAATTTATCCAAGAAAGTACTTTGTCTAAGTCTTATTAGTCTTTCAATCCTATTTCTCAATATCCTTATCCCTAGAATATAAGATGCTTCTCTGATGTCCTTTATAGCGAAGTAATCCCAAGCCAGGACTTAACCTCCTGCAAGGTTGGGATATCGTTTCCTATGAGCAGTATGTCATTCACATACAATATGAGAAAACTAACTATACACCCACTGGCTTTGACATATACGCAGGACTCATCCTTGCTTCTCGAAAAACCAAAATCTTTGACTCTCTCATGGAAACAAATATTCCATCTGCGAGATGCTTGTTTGAATCCATAGATGGATTTCTGAAGCTTACACACTCTATTAGGGTACTTCGCGCCGACAAAAGCCTCTGGCTGACTCATGTAAACATCTTCAGCCAACTTCCCATTTAGGAAAGCATTTTAACATCTATCTACCATATTTCATAATCATGAAACATAACTATGGTTAGAATAACCCTTATATATTTAACCTTCTCTACTGGTGAGAAGGTCTCATCATAGTCAACTCCGGGAGTTTGAGTAAAGCCCTTCGCAACCAATCGCGCCTTATATATGTGTACATTCCCATCCATGTCTGTCTTCTTCTTGAAGATTCACTTGTACCCGACTGTCTTACGACCTGACACATTATCAACCAAGTTCCAAACTTGATTGTCATACATGGATTGAATCTCGCTGTCTATAGCCTCTTTCCATCTCACAGACTCCGGGCCTGCAATGGCTTCCTTGTAGTTGTTAGGTTCATCCAAGTTTATTAGTGTACTATCACTAATAAACGTATCACCCTCAACAGTTATATGGAAACCATATAATACGGGTGGAACACTAACTCTACTAGAATGTCTAAGAGGTAAGGACTCGTCAATTGGTTCAACAGGAGTTTCCTCCTCGGGTTGAGTGTCAGTGTTAGAGGTTCCTTCATCGCTTGATTCTTGAAGCTCTTCAAGATCAATTTTCCTCCCACGGACCTCTTGGCATATGAGGTCTCTCTCTCAGAAAACCCATCTCCTCGCAACGAAGACAACATTGTCACTCGGTCTATATAAGAGATATCCAAAGGACTTTTGTGGATAGCTGATGAAAATACACCGCTCACTATGAGTTTCGAGCTTGTCGTGAGTCTCTCGTCTTATGAAACCCTCGCAACCCCAAACTGTGATATGTGCCAACGAGGGAACTTTCCCTGTCCACATCTCGTGAGGTGTTTTGGCAACCTTCTTAGTTGGGACTAGATTAAGGATATGGGTGGCAATCTCTAATGCATACCCCTAGAATGAGATAGGTAAGGAAGCTTGACTCATCATGGAACGAACCATGTCTAACAAGGTTTGATTGTGCCTCTCAACCACACCATTCAACTGCAGTGTCCTAGGTGGAGTCAATTGTAAAACAATTCCACATTCCTTGAGATAGTTGTGGAACTTGATACTAAGACACTCACCACCTCGATCAGACCGGGGCATCTTTATCTTCTTGCCCACCTAATTCTCCACTTCTTTCTTAAACTCTCTAAACTTTTCAAAGGTTTCTGACTTGTGCTTGATTAAGTAGATATACCTATATCTGCTATAATCATCGGTAAAAGTCACATAGAAGTGGTTCACATCCCTTGTGGTGGATCCAAAGGGTCCACATGCATCCGTACGTATGAGATCCAATAAACCCTCACCCCTTTCACAAGTACCGTTGATGGGTGACTTGGTCGTCTTTCCAAGCAAACAAGATTTTCATGTGTCATCGGACCTACGGTCAAATGACTCCAAGACTCCATCCTTTTTAAGTTGGGCTATGCGCTTCTTGTTGACATGTCCAACACGACAATGTCACACGCATGCTTTGTCCAAACCATTGGACGAATCGATATGTAACACATTATTACCTAAGTTGTCTACAACCATCACAGTTTCATATATTCCATTACAAGGCAGTGCTTCAAAATAGAAAATATCATTCAAGAAAGCATTAATAGAACCAATTTCATTATTAAACGAAAATCTAGAACCTTGTTTATACAATCCATTAAACGAAATAATGTTTAGTGTCATTTTTCACAAGTAGCAACAATTATTCAAATCTAAACCTAAGCTACTACTAAGCACTAAAGATTAAACTCCAATTTTGGTGATAGGCGACACTTTCCTATTCCCCATGATCAAGTTTATCTTCCCATGCTCTACATCCCTACTTCTTCTTAGATCTTGCAAATTAGAACAAATGTGAAATCCACATCATGTATCGTGGACCCAAGACATAGCATGCGATGAGTTATTATATTGAATAGTGTAAACACCTACGAAGGTGGGCTTTATCTTCCAATCCTTGATGTCTTGCAGATACTTCGGGCATCTTCGTTTCTAATGCCCTTTCTCGTGGCAGTAGAAGCACTCTACATCCTTTGGATTGGAAGAGGGAGCATTAGGACCACCTTTGGTTCCACTAGAAGAGGTTACATCGTGGGACTTTCCCTGGTGGCTCTTAGAAGGATCCTTCCTCTTCTTCCCTTTTCCTTGTCCTATAGCCAAGATTGGGGAAGCAGCAGCAAGAGTACATGCAACATATGTTCCTTTTAGACTAATCTCAGCAGTCCTTATCAGGCTTTGAAGCTTGCTCAGAGTGACCTCCTCCTTGTTCAACGATAGCTCAGACGAAACTGGTCGTAACAAGGAGGCAACGAGTGTATATGATATCTATGGCTAGCTCCTTATCAAAGTTGACATTCAACTTCAGCAAGCGGTCCACGGATCTTTGTATTTTCTGCAAGTGGGTCGTGATGGACTCTCCATCCTTTAATTTGGTAGTGATCATCACAGCGATGATCTCGTACCTTTCTTGCCTAGCACTTTGATGGTACCTTTCCATTAAATCTTGGTGCATCTCAAATGGACCTTCGTGGCATCTCTCTCATGAGTTTTGTACACATCATTTTCCTAGTGAGTAGCAGTGTTGTGGTTAATCTCCTTCAACTCTATATCGAAACATACTCTTTGTCCTCGTAATGGGTGACCATGCAAATTTTGTGAATCCAATCATTAAAGTTGAATCCGTCAAATATCACCCTCCCATACAAGTTCATGAGTGATAATGAGTCAGAAGCATTGTTGTTTAAAGTAGACATCTAAAAAAGAAAAGAGTCAAAGTTTAGATTAGATAAGAATCCCTAATTTAATACCTAAATGAAAAATTAGGGCTAGGACCCAACACAACTATTTAAATTTAGAAGAGGGATGTTGTAATCTAATTGCAAATAATTTGAAGGTAGGTAAATGACGATTTAGCAATTTCCACAATGAAAAACGAAAAGGCTTTTAAGTTTTAAATGAATTGAAATTCCTAGATTCTTTTAAGATTCATCAAACTTTTAAATGGCATGTTTAAATCTCGATTATGCCCTTCAAGTTTGTGACGGGGATACTGAGGATCACAAACAAGGTTTGAATAACCATGCAAATGTGCTTGGTACTCTTGATGTCATTTATCACCTAATCAATGTGTCAATTAACCACACTCGCTCCATTGATCTATGATAAACATCACGCTACCCTTTGCCACCTTTTCTAGTCCCATATTAGAGTGTCGGTTAACCACACATGCTCCATTAACAACTTGGCAAAGTGCAAAGTGCAATTTCATGGAATAACATACATTTTCACATTTTTCCTAAAATAACTAAGATTGGGAATTTTATAAAACATTTAGTTACTTTATATAATCATTATACTTATTAATGAGAAATTAGTTTTCCTATCCTACTCGTTCGGCTAACGACCCTCCACTAGTCAAGAGTGCGGTGGGTAAGAGTGGATACCTAATCGCGGTCATTTTATAGGCCGCTTCCTTAAACATCCCTTATAGACCAGCTTCATGACTGAGGCATACTAACGGTAAGACTGGCCCATCTTATATATATATATATATATATATATATATATATATATATATATATATATATATATATATATATATATATATATATATATATATATATATATATCTTTTAACATTATAATAGTATAAGGGATGAATTTTAAACTTGTAAAACTCTAGGGTTTAAAATTTAAATATTTCAAAATTAAAACGTTTTAATTAAAATTTAAATTAAAAAAACTTGAGGGAAAATTTTGAAAATTTTCAAAATGTCTTTTAGATCAAATTTGAAAAATAATTAAATAATCATATAATTAATATTTATCACATAATTTGACCTAATCTTTCTTTAAGGCAATATAATTCAAATGAAAAATACAAATAATTAATTTTATCATATAAACTTGTAATTATCTTATTAGTTGACAATATCTTATAATTTAATTAGGATATCAATTACCATAATAAAAAATCAGTTTTTTATTGGCAAAAATAACATATGGTAATTATCCAAATAAAATTAGGGAAAAAAAACTCGAAAATTGCATCCTGACCCGCTGCCACGTCGTGGTCACTATGCAGATGCAAAAAATCGAAAAACTGTTGCTTTGAATAATTAAGCATAGTATCGAATACAATAGAAAAACAGCCTAGACTCTAATACCACTGATGGGTTTTAAGCATAACAACAATCCTATGGTGCACATGCAAACCCTGAAGCTTTGGATCTAGGTTTTTCAAATTGTACATGCAATAATCATCCAAATCTTGTAATCCCTAATCTAACATACATTAAATCGAAAATCATAACTAAAAACAAAGTCAGGATGTTACCATTAAGTTGTAGCTTGATCTTTAACCTTTGAGACCTTTAGTATCAGAAGTGTAATACCTCTAGTCGATCATAAACCCTAAGAAACAAGCTGGAGAATATGAGAGAGGAGGAGGAGGCTCAAAAGTCAGTTCTAAGATCCTTTTAGGGTTTCATGTAACCGGAAATATGATGCCAAGGGGTCCCTTATATAGCTAAAGATTTAGGGTTTCAGTCAAAGACCTAATCTAGTTGCTTAGGCTCTAAGCAGCCTATAAGATCCTTCTAGAATACCTTATGGATGAATTCTATGTAGGCTTCCACAAGAATTTCGTCTATACCATAACTTAGGGATCCATAGCCCATTTAGCAATTATCACATAATTACAATATCAGTACCCTTAATTCAATTAATCTCTTTTGACTACAAAATTAATTCTAAATTAATTATTGACCAATATTAATTAAACAATATGATTTCTCTTTTAATATATTATTCATATAATATATTAATAAATCTCTTTCTCCATAATTCATTCAGTCAAGTTGCTTTGGTGAAGGCAACCCAAAAGGACCATGCTACTATTGGGTCAAGTACATACCGAATATAGTTATGGGCTTAGACACCTAATCCAACATAAACATGTCAAATTATCATTTAGCGCTCCTAGTTCTGTTTCTCAGTTTTCATTTGAATTAATTCATTATGATGTATAGACATCTCCCATTGAAAGTTTGAGTGGTATTAAATATTATGTTATTTTCTTGGATGATTTTTCTCATTATGTTTGGGTTTATCCTATTCGTTCCAAATCTGATATTATTTAAAAATTCGTGCACTTTAAAAATTTTGTTCATAATCAATTTCGAATGGACATAAAGTCTTTTCAATGTTCCAATGGCAGTAAGTACGACAATCATAAATTTCACATTCTATTTTCTCAAAACAACATTCTTTTCAATTCTCATGTCCTTACACCTCTCAACAGAACGAAAAAGCCGAACACATGCTATGCACCTTAAATAATACCATTCGTACCCTTTTGTTTCATGCTCGGCTTCCTCCTACATTTTGGACTGAAGCCCTTCATATGGCTTCTCACCTCCTTAATATCCTTCCTTCTCCTACTCTCCATAATGTCACTCCATTCTATAAACTCTATAATAAACACCCCTCATATGATCATCTTCATGTATTTGGGTGTCTTTGTTATCCTCATATCAATGTCTCTCATAAACTTGATCCATGATCAACTCCATGCATCTTCCTTGGTTATCATATCAATCATAGAGGATACCATTGCCTCAACCTTGACACAAATAAGATCATCATCTCTTGTCATGTTGTCTTTGATGAAACCATTCTTTCTTTGGATCGATGACACCAAACCAAGCTCCTTCTTACACCTTTTTAGAGGATCCTACATCTTCTCATCTTCTATCTACTACTTTAACTAAATACCTTTCTCATCCTCATAATACATCATTTGAGAACCTTAGTCCTACTCCCAGTCCTATACCGACTCCTCTGCCCACTCCTGACACTCCTCTCTCGCCCTCAAACCTTACTCATGCAACCCCTACACCTGGTCCTTATACACCACCTACCACAACTCGTTTGGAACCCACATCACAGTCATCTACCATCTCCAATAATAGTCCCTCTCCTATATCCCCACCTTCACACCCAATGCTCACTCGCAACAAGTAGAGTACTTTTAAACCCATCCGTAAATTAAATTTACATGTCACTACCTCCTCTCCTATTCCAAAAAATTATTTACAGGATTTTAAGGATCCAAATTAACTTAATGCCATGACTAATGAATATACCGCACTTATCTCTAATCAGACTTGGGTACTTATTCCAAGACCACCTGATTCTAACATTGTTAATTGTACTTGGTTGTTTAAGAAGAAACTCAATACAAATAACTCCTTATCATGCTATAAAGCGTGTCTTGTCGCTAATGGTCGTAGTTAGCAACCATGTATCGATTGTGACGAGACTTTTTTGTCCGGTGGTCAAGCCTGCTACCATTCGTACAGTTCTTAGTATTGTTGTCACTCATTAGTGGCCTATTCGACATCTTGATGTTAAAAATGTGTTCCTACATGTCCATCTACAGGAAACAGTCTATATGTATCAGCCATCGGGTTTTCGTGATCCCTCTCGCCCTGACTATGTTTGTCTACTTCAGCGGTCCTTCTATGGTCTCAAGCAAGAACCTCGTGCTTGTTTTCAACGGTTTGCCACCTTTATTTCTTGCACTAGTTTTGTTCACAGTAGATTTGACTCATCTTTGTTTATTTATCGACATGGTACTCACGTGGCATATCTGTTACTATATGTGGATTATATTGTCCTAACAGGCTCATCGACTCAGCTTCTGTCTCACATCACTTCTCTATTGAGCACTGAGTATTCTATGGCGGACCTTGGGGATCTTCACTATTTTTTGTGCATTTCGGCTTCTCGCTCGGCTGATGGGTTGTTTTTATCTCAACAAAAATATGTTATTGAGATTCTTGACAGGGCTTCCATGACGAACTGTAAATCTGCATTTACTCCGGATGACTTATTAGCTAAGCTCGATGGCACTGATATTCCTGTTGCTAATCCTACCTTATATCGAAGTTTGGTAGGCGCATTACAATATTTGACATTCACTCGACTATATATCACTTATGAAGTTCAACATATTTGTTTATACATGCATGACCCGAGGGAACATCATTTTACTACTCTCAAGTGCATTGTGGACTATATTAGAGGTACCACAACTCATGATCTTTAGTTATTTACCTCTCCCAGTCATACGCTCACTGCCTATTCTGATACTGATTGGGGTGGGTGTCCTATCACACATCGATCTACATCAGGTTATTGTGTCTTTTTAGGGCACAATCTTCTCTCCTGGTCATCCGAATGTCAGAGAACGACTTTGAGGTCCAGTGCCGAAACTGAATATCGGGTGTTGCTAATGTTGTGGGGGAAACTTATTGGCTTCGTAATCGTCTTATTAAACTTCACTATGTGTCGGACAAGGCTACCATTGTCTAATGTGATAATGTTAGCGTTGTTTATATGTCATCCAACTCGGTTCGATATCAATATACGAAGCATATTGAAATTGATTTGCATTTTTTTCGAGACGAAGTTGCAACCAGACATGTTCGTGTTCTTCATGTTCCATCTTCCTCTTAATATGCGGATATTTTTACGAAGAGTCTTCCTCACCATTATTTCTTGATTTTCGGTCTAGTTTGAACGTTCGTGATTTTTCTCCCCGTTCAAACTGCAGGGGGGGGGGGCTGTTAACATATCCTTATTTGTTTATTTATGCTTCATTCTTATGGCCGACTCATGTGTGTTGTGGCCCGTTTTCTATACCTATGTAATCTTTGTATGTATATTGTTTTATTGAATGAGAGATGGTTACAGGGAAATTCTATCAATAACAAGCACTCATAATTACTTGCAATTATGATTTGATCATGCTTTTTTTTAGTTGTGTTCTAATGATGTAAAATCATTATATTGATAATTCTTGTCCGTATGACGATTATGAGATTATCTGTTGCTTGCTTTCAACCACTTATTAATAGTGTCATCATCTTCAAATCGGTGTATCTCTATACTTTTTGCTAATCTGGATTGATGAAACATCTAGTATTTATTGCAACATCGGATGTTCTCACTGATGTACAGGTATTATGTTGTTCTTTATGATCAATACAAAGCTCTAGACACATTTTGTTTTTGTTTCTGATGGGAGATTCATCTTCTTTTCTTTGTTGTTGCAGGTTTTATGTGATTTATTCACAAGGTCAAATTCTACAATGAAGTTCAAAAGGGTATCAGATGCATCCAAACATCATTTCACAATTGTTTAAAAAATGATCTTTCAAGAATATCACACCCTAATGATGACTTTGATAATAACCTATGCTCTGTTGTTAGTTGTGGTGTTTCTAGTCATGCAATGTATCCAAGATTTTAAGAGATGAAAACTGAAATCAAGGCTATTATTAGTTTCCAAAATTTATGATATCCTCAGTTGCATCTTTTATGTTTTTCTTCATAAGAGGAAAGTTGAACTCACGACCATTATAAGTGTGTACGATTTCTTGAGCATGTTAGGAGTCGAGTTCTCATGAAAACTAAATAAAAGGAGCAAAATACAAAAAGGATAAATACACAACTTGTATACTCTTTTTCATTTATGAAAGTAAAGTTACATATAAATAAAAACCACACCACTTTTAAATTCTCTTTATATACCATTCATATACTACAACTCTTACCTTATAAGTGCATTATACTAGTCATAAACACCCAAAAAAGAACTTGTTTATTCTTTACTAAATAAAAAAACACTCTTAATTATTTTCCAAGTATTCCAAAAACTTCAATTTGGAACCAAATCAACCATATGTTTCAAACCCATTCAAGCAAGTCTACGAGGGTTCCGAACACTTAAAAGCTTAACATCATCAATGACCGGTCCACAAAGCGATGAAAAATCATCACTTCTCATAGTATAAAAAGTACTATAAAACATGATTCTAGTTCTTGTGCTAGTTGCCACAAACTTAAGAACCGCACGTTTAAATCCTCCTTTACCTTTTGACTCATAGGGTACTTTCAGGGTTTCTCTATTGGCAAACGCCTCCACAACCATAGACCCTTCACACGCATTGTTAGCATCTCCCACTGTAAAGAAAAGTTGATACGTCTTCCCAACAATTGTTCTAGCCACTTGGGCTATTGCACTCTCTTTACCAGCCACAAGTTCAACTGCCCGTCGACCTTGTGGCACTGAGAAATGGTCAGCATCAATGTACTTGACCGCTTTTAGTGACTCAACCATCCAAGCCGGGAGTGGAGAGTGGTCATCTTCTATGTTTGGTGGTACTAACACACCCCATGTAGTGTTTGGGAATATATAGGGGCCTTCTTCGAATCCTCCGTTTTTCAATATATTATCTGTATCAATTTGACTCGTATAAGCAAAATGTACATTCATTTAAGAAGTTGTTTTCACCTTTTATATATATATATATATATATATATATATATATATATATATATATATATATATATATATATATATATATATATATATATGTATAGTTTAGATAATAATATGTGATGTTATGGACATGGGACATCATTAAATGAGAAACACATGGATGATGTGCCAATTTTGCATCCACAAGATCTCATGCATCAATGCCACCAAGTACTTGGATTTTGTGTAGCAGAAGTGCATTAAAGTGCTAGATTTTGTAATCGAACTATTATGACATCTTGCATACAAAAAGGGTCCTTATTTAATAATTCAAAGTGAAGTGGTCCTCTTTTTAGATGTTGATTTACTAAAACTCTCATAAAATACAACTGTTATGATGTTACGATGATATATGGTTGTAGCCTATAATCTGTAGGATATTTTTGCCATGAACATCTTAATGAAAAAAAAAAAAAAAAAAAAAAAAAAAAAAAAAAAAACCCTAAAAAGAATGCAATTATACAATTTCAAATAATGAAAGATTTTTAAAAAGCCAAGAACTTAATATGAGTTTTTCAATAAAATGTCTATAAATGGCTGTATTTTTCTAACATTTGTCATCTTTATTTTTATATAGAGAAATTAAAAATCCTCCTACATTTTATTCCGATTTATGTTCCTACCCTATCAAATGTTGACATGTGTTATATTTAATGATACATTGAATGGAATTGATAATATTTTAGTCCACTTATCACCATTTAATGTGGGTAGGAGGATAGTAAAAATAAAATATAGGAGGATTTTTAATTTCTCTTTTATATATCTAAACATATTTATTTTTTTCAACAATCTTATAATGCTTAACATTTTACAAACTATAAAGGTAAATTATATACGGTAAGTTAACACTTTATAAAAAATTATAATGTATTAACTAATAACATTTATATTAATTTAATTCGGACCCGATCGACGAAATAAATTTTGATAGGTCCAATAATCGCTACTTAACCGGCCCGAATTCCGAGTATTACTATTGAATTAGGCCTTTTTAAACTGCTTTCACCAAATCATTCTTTTTTAAACCCGATCTAATAATTATATCTAGAAATTGAGTTACCTTTTGATGGTTTAGGAGGATACAAAGCTTTGATAGCAATGGAATCAATAAGTGGGCCACATGCTGGATCCTCCTCAACTCCCGGGTTATGTAGCTTAATGGTAACTTGATTGTACTCGGCCTGAAATGCCCACGCATACGAATCCCATCCGCTACTACTATACAATGTCTGCATCGGTAACACCCCAAAATCAGGTGCTACCGACACGTTAAGTGTCTCTTCTTGAGCACACGTTCGAGCAGCACTAAACGTGATGGAATAATACATTCCTTTTGTCACATTTATTGTTTGCTCGATTGTTGCTTCATTCCCTAGCCTAACTGCATAGGCTCCCTCGGGGACAACTAGCAACATGTCCCCTTGTTTTTGGCCTGATTTGATGTACTCAACGAATCCAAAGATTGTCCACCCTGGTATGGCATCGTGCTTTAGCACCTCTGTGCCTTTCATATCCGCAGGTTTCGGTCCAAGCTCGAAATTTCCATTCCATAACAACCCTGTAACAAAATTACAAGCAAAAGAAAAATCATGTATCGTGTCTTTTTTGTTTCACAAATTGATATAATAAATAAGTTACAATCACATAAACACATAATATTAAATAGATTCAAATATGTATTTATGCAACAAAATTTCATCCTTTTTTTTTTTTTTTTTCTAACGTGCTTCATAAGGCTATCCACAATGAAGGTTTAATGAAATGAATTGAATGGAGTACCATGTAGGAGAGAGAACATATGTTTTGTATTCAATTCATAAAAAACTAACATTTTACACTAGGAACTTCTATGATGCCTTCAATCTTCATTGAACTTTACCCTCTCTTTAGTATTATATCCAATTTTATTCTATTAAACCTTTGTTCAACTCCCATTGTGATCAATGCCCTATGCAATGATGCTTCCTTTTAACACCAGAAGTTATAATATCTTGCAACATAACATATATTACTTGATGAAACATGATTGCATTATTAGTGTTAGTTGTCTAACCGGTGAAAAACAAAACATTGTTATATATGATAAAAAGATGGAAACTGTTTCATAAATTTGTTAAGATGATGAAACATATAAATAAACATTTATAAAATGAAACGTGGTTGAATATTTTAATTTTATTTTGCTTTCAAAATAAACATTTATAGGAGTCAAGCGGTTAAGGTGCCTGCACACACGAAGTCTAAGAGTTTGAACTTTGACACTTTAAAAGTATTATTAATGTTTTGCGCTTCACCTTTTACATGGATCGCCTAAGACGGGTTATCTTAAGTTGTTCAAATGATGTGATTTACTAGTTAAAATAGAATAATATTACAAAATTGTCTAAAAACTATTTAAAAAAAAGTATTGCTTAACAAAGTCCTATTCAACCACATTAAATATAGAAGATTTTATTGTTTGTTTAAATAGGAAAAAATTAAATTCCATCAGATCGACTTCCATCAAGTTTCATTCTAATTCTAGACAGAGTGTCGTGAACATGTGCCCACCCACGTGCATATGCAGACTGTTCATCTAAAACCATCTGTGTTGATTGTACAATTACTTAAAGGCCAAATAAATTATATATATGGACAAAATAGATATTTCTCACTTGGATAAAAGATATACTCGTATATTTAATTTTTTTTCATTTATCCTTAACTGAAATACATATCATATTAACATTAATTAACATGTTCCTTGAGTTTTTAACTTTGTTTCATTTTCATGTCACATATTAATAATTTATTTGAATTAACTTATTAAATTTTATAAACATAAAATACATATTATATATTGTATAAGTATAAGTGTAACCGATTATGTGAAAGTTAAACTGTAATTTTCTTTATACAAAAAAATTTATATTTTAAAATATATCGTATTGTACAGTTCTATAGAATATGAATTGTTATGTATGGAAGAAAAAAAATGTTTGGTTATAATCCCATCTTATACAAAATATTGTTAGAAACTTGATTTGCTATCTCCCAAATATTGTTATAAAACTTGTATTTTTTTATACTTTGCAAATGCAATACGAATGCTTGTTCCATAACCTATAACTCTGTCAAAAAAATATATCGTACCATAAACTAGCTATTGTATTTGTTACAATGTATAAAAAAAAATATTAAAATATGATTAGAACGAAATTAGAATTGTAATAGTTAGCTGGTAAGATGAAGATGGAGATATTTTAATTCTTATGAACTAAAAAAGTATCATGAGAAATGGAGGTGAGAGGATTGTGGGTTACCGTCGGAGACTACAGCGGCGGTGTGGACGGTGGCGCATAGCAGCAACACCGACAGCACGGTGGCTGCTTCAATTATTGAAACCCTGTGCATTTGGAGAGAAGGAATGAGAGAGAAAGAGAGTGGGATAAAGTTGTTTTGGAGTGGAAAATAGATTGAGCATATGTGCGTTTATATGGCATGCAACGGGTAAAACTGCCCTTGTGTTTTGAGATTTTAACAAAAATACCCCTGGCAGAATTATTTGCTCCATCGTTAAAACAAAAAAATCTTTATTTAAATTTTAAAACTTAATTTTAAAGGATATCGTTAAAAAAAAAAAACCTCAAAGTTTTAATTTTAAAACTTTCCCTGTTTTACCTTATAATTTTTATTTAAATTTATAATTTTTTTCATTTTTACCTTTTTATCATTGGTTTTCACTTTTTCCTTAACGAAAACCTTTCACTTTGTAATTTTTTTACGGATATATATATATATATATATATATATATATATATATATATATATATATATATATATATATATATATATATTCTAGTTTATCCCATAATTTTTATATAACTCGTTAATTTCAATTTTTCCCCATATTTGTAACGTTCTAATATTTCAACCAAAATTTTCATTTTTAAATTACATAAAAATCAGCATCACATTTTCTCAAAAACCACAATATATCAAATGTCAAAAACACAATTCTACAAAACAACTGATAAAATCCCAGAATCCTCGATATACTCTCAAACATGTGTGTACAATGAAGTTGGCATCTTCCCATGATCTTGAGAAGTACCCGAAACACATAACACACAATACGGTAAGCACGAAGCTTAGTGAGTTACCCAAAATACCACATACACAAAAAATAAGCCTCTTATGGCTATAGCTCGGCATGGACCCTCCGTTCATGCGTCTCGGTGAGGACCCTCCAGTCTCACGACTCGGTATAGAGCCTCCGGTCATGTATCTCAGTGACGTCCCTCCGGTCTCACAACTCGGGTTGGACCCTCCAGTCCTATATTTTAGTGAGGACCCTCCGATCTCACTGCTCAAGTTGAACCCTCTGATCCTATCTCAGTAAAGCACAGAACAATATAGCATATATCACGAAGACAAAATGCATAATAGCACATAACTCAATATAAGTACATAGGTACCTCCGGCCGCTAACTCAAATAAGACCCTTCGGTCACTCGATATTACCACTCAGGTAAGTATAGTGAGAAGACTCAACTCGAAAGTAAGCAAATAGATCTAGCACCCCACGATCAGTCTAGACTCTTCCTACATAATATAATTATCTCTAGTAAGCAAATTGTAATAGCCACTTGATATGCTAAGCTAACTCCCCCACTAAATCTCAAAAATATGAAAAGACCTTTTTACCCTTCCATGGTCTCTAAAGTCCACAGTTGACTACACCCTAAAAGTCAACGAAAGTCAACGCTCCAGTCAATAGTCCATGTTGACTAAACTCGTTGAGTGCACCCATGCAACTCGTCGATTTCCTTCGTTTTCTCTAGAATATCGGGAAAATCCAACTCAACTCGTCGAGTTGTAGCGCGTCCAGTGTATCGGGGGAAAACCATAGCTGACTCGTCGAGTTAGCTCATGCACTCGTCGAGTCCCTTAGATAATTTCTCATTCAGACGATTCTAAGCAGAAATAATGTCTCAAACTCTAGATCTAGCCTCCCAAGGCTAAAATACCACATAAAGTTGCAAGGTTTACGTCTATGCATGGCATCTAAGGCTTGAAATGACAACATAATCTCTATATAGGGTTAAATGCATAAAAGCTTGCCTCCAGCTTAATAAAGCTTGCATCTTTAGACTCAAAGGACCTCCTATAGTCTAGATCTGATGTTTCAATCTCATGACATGCTTAAGTGACTCAATAACCAAAAGATGGATTGGAGAAACCCTAAAACTCCCTTGAAAGAGATCTAACAAAAGAAATGGTCAAGATGGTAGCTTTTTACCTCCAAACAAAAGCTAAAACTGAAGAACACTAGACCCAAGAGTCCCCCTCGTTCCAAGCCATGTTGCTCTCTAATCTCCTTCCAAAAGTGCACAAGAATAACCAAATTTAACCTCTCTCTCTCTCTCTCTCTCTCTCTCTCTCTTTCTTTCTCTCCCACAATGAATGAAGCTTGTTTAGGGTTTCTCACAAAGCTCTAAGGTGACAAGGGAGGCGGATATGAAGGCTTAAGGTCCTTTAAATAAGACACAAACACTGAAAATTAGGGTTTTCTCACTCAGCACCTACTCGTCGAGTTGGGGTCCTACAACTCGTCGAGTAGACTCTAAAAATCATGCGGCCAATAACTCCTCTACTTGGTGAGTTGGAGCATCCAACTCGTCGAGTTGCTCTGAAATTATGAAAGTAAATTAATTAAATATTATATCTGGGAGTTGGGATGTTACCATTCTCCACCACTGGAATCAGACTTCGCCCTCGAAGTCATCCTCTGGAAATAACTCTGGTACTACTCTCGCATCTCGGACTCCGGCTCCCAAGTCCATTCAGATGCCTTCCGATGTTGCCACTAGACCTGAACCAGGGGCACCTCTTTATTCCTTAAGACCTTCACCTTCCTATCCAAGATCCCTATCGGTCTCTCAATATAGTTCAGGCTTTCATCAACCTGAATGTTCTCTAAAGAAACCATTGTTGTCTCATCAGCTACACACTTACTCAACTAGGACACGTTAAAGGTGTTGTGAATCTGGCTCAACTCTGTAGGCAGCTCCAATCTATAAGCTACCTTACCTACTCGTGCAATCACCCTGAGAGGACCAATGTATCTAGGGCCCAACTTGCCCCATTTCCTGAATTGAATCACTCCTTCCATGGGGATACCTTCAGGAGGACAAAATCTCTAACCTAAAACTCTAGCTTTGAACGGTGACGGTCGGCGTAACTCTTCTGACGACTCTGGGCCGTCAGTAACCTTAGTTTGACCTGTTGGATCTGCTATGTCATCTTGAGCGCTATCTCAATGCCCCCATCACTCTCTGCCCTATCTCTCCCCAACATATGGGAGTCTGACACCTTCTCCCATATAAGAGCTCAAAGGGAGGCATACCTATACTGGAATGATGGTTGTTGTTGTTGTACGAAAACTCAGATAAGGGAAAGTAAGTGTCCCAAATTCCACCGAAATCCATAACATATGCTCGTAGCATGTCCTCAAGCGTTTGAATTGTCCGCTCACTCTGCTCGTCTGTCTGTGGTTGATATGCGGTACTGAAGTGCAACCGGGTACCCAACTCCTCATGAAATTTCTTCCAAAACCTAGAAGTAAAGCTCACATCTCGATCTGACATTATAGATGTCGGCACTCCATGTCGTGCCACCACCTCTCACATGTAGATCTCGGCCAATTTCTCTGTAGAAGAGCTATCACCGATAGCTAGGAAGTGAGCACTCTTCATCAACGGGTATATAATCACCCATATTGCGTTGACACCTCGCGCAGTCCTCAGTAATTTGGTGATAAAATCCATGAAAATATGTTCCCACTTCCACTGGGGAATCTCTATAGGCTGCGACGGGCCATGTGGACACTGGTGCTTCGTCTTAACCTAATGAAAGGTCAAGCATCTCTCAACTACCCATGCCACATCTCTCTTCATGTAGGGCCACCAGTGATCCCTCTACATATCCAAATACATCTTGGTGGCCCCCAGATGGATCGAGAATCTCGACCGATGATCCTCCTCCATCAAAATACGTCGAGCTTCGCCTTTATAAGGCACCCAAATCCACCCACGGAAAGTCATAAACCCCCGACTATCCGTCCCAAACTTGGAAATCTGCCCGATCACCCGCTCTCTCTAACATTTTTATGGTCTCACTGCCACCATTTGGGCCTCTCGGATGGTATCTAATACTGGAGTCATCACCTTCATCCTCATGCATACGTCTCGGATCGGAGCACTCACTGCTCTACAACTCAAGGCATCAACTACCACATTAGCCTTGCCAGGGTGATACACGATCTCACAGGCGTAGTCTTTCACTACATCCAACCACCTCCTATGTCTCATATTCAGGTTGGGCTGGTCTGTAAGGTACTGGAGGCTCTTATGGTCTGTATATATGGTACACCGGAGACCATAGAGAAAGTGGCGCCAGATATTAAGGGCGAACGCCACCTCCCCCAACTCTAAATCGTGGGTGGGATACCTTGTCTCGTGAGGCTTCAACTACCTCGATGCATATGCTATCACATGCCCCCTCTGCATCAACACCTCACCCATCCCTGATATAGATGCATCATAGTAAACTGCAAAGTCCTCCAGTCCCTCGGGAAAGGCTAACATCGGAGCTTCACACAATCTTTGGCAAAGAGTCTCGGATGAGTCCTGCTGCTCGGGACCCCAGGAAAAAGTAACACCCTTCCTGGTCAATCTGGTAAGAGGAACAACAATCTTGGAGAAATCTCTGATAAATCTTCGGTAGTAGCCTGCTAGGCCAAGAAAACTCATGATCTCGGATGGGTACCTCGACATCTCCCATCGCATAACTGCCTCAATCTTAGCCGGGTCGACCAAAATCCCATTTTGATTAATGAGGTGCCCTAGGAACTGTACCTCTCTTAACAAGAAATCACACTTGGAGAATTTGGCGTAAACCCTCTCTATCCTCCATACTCCAAGAATCTAACGAAGATGTTCCTCGTGCTGTTCTCTGGACCTCGAGTATACCAGAATATCGTCGATGAACACGATCACCAATTGATCCAACATAGGCATGCACACCCGGTTCATAAGATCCATGAACGTTTCTGGTGTGTTGATGAGTCCGAAAGGCATTACCACAAACTTGTAGTGCCCATAACAAGTCCTAAAGGCCGATAAGACAAGTTCGCCACTAGCTCCCAAATTTCTCTCCTCAAGATGCTCATATACCGAATCACACGTGCCTGCTCAGGGCAGAATAACACCCTCCCTGGAACATCCTCTTAATCTCAGTTATCGACTCTGTCTTCTGCTTGAGAGACAGAAACTCTTGTGCCAAATGTTCCCTCTCCACCTGGGGAACATACTCATTTCGGAATAACTTGGTGAACCTCTCCCAAGTCACTGTATCATGATCTGTAGGGGTAAAATCAGTTGTCACAAACTTCCACTAGTCCTTCGCTCCCAAGTGAAGATGGTTCAGTGCGAACTTAACTCTCAGATGCTTTGGACATGAAAACGTATAAAAACACCCCTCAGTATCGGAGATCCATATCATGGCATCGATCGAATCCTGTGTCCCATCAAACTCTGTCTTCTTCATGTTATTGAGCTCACAAAACAACAACGAGTCACCTCCCTGTGGCCTACCTGCAGTTTTAGTTGCGATGGCTGCAGCAGCAGCAACATTCGTAACAGTAGCATATCGCTCATCGAATGTCTTAATCAAGATGATCTTAAGAGACCCAAACATCTTTGGTATGGCCTCTCGGATAGCTATGGCTACCTCCTCATGAATGATCATGTAGATCTCCTCATCACTAGCACCACCACCCCCAGGGTTGTTGCGGGTAATCACCATAGTGTCTCTGAAACACATAACACAAAATCATCAGACACTATCTCAATACACAACACACTAAATTACCCACCCATATACGCTTCTTAGCATCCTAAGATTCTTAATTGGTTCACATACAGATCCGGTGTTTTCAACAGTACGGGACCAATACTACTTTTGACTCCAACCTATAGTTGTATCAAGTCCTCCTCCGAGGATCCTAATTCATAGTACTCTATCCCTCACGGATCTCAACTACTCTCTTGGTAGATTCCTTAATGCTCATCTAGGTGTCTCTCCTAGGTTACTCAAACTATCCCTAACGATTCCTGCTATGTTTCTCCCTACTTGGTACACATGTAGAGCAAATAGTAGATAAATCAATCAATATCATACCTTAGGCTAAGGCATCATGAATTAGGAAACTCTAGCCCTAATTTTTGAAGTACCTAGCCTATTCTCTAGCATGAAACTCTAATATCTCATAATATAAACAAATAATGGTATTTTGGGAAATCACCGTTCGGGCTTAGGCTAATTGTACACACTAGCCTTGATATGTAGATGAACCAACAGGTGGAGGAAGAATCGATCCATCAACAAAACCAAGTTTGTTTTGAGCAGAAAGAGAAATTATCATCGATCGTTTCCAAGAAGTGTAACCAACTCCATTAAAAACATTTGATACAAGAATAGTGCTTGGATTATCAGAAGAACAAAGATAATAGGGGCTTGAGGCGTTAATTGTAGTGGAGTCGACAGAAGACCCTCCGCATTAAGAAATTATTGGAGAATGAATTAGAAAATTTCAAACGAAATTGAAGAAATAGTGAAGGAATTGAAGAGATACCGAAGAAATTGAAGAAATGCGGAAGAAATTGAAGGATCAATCTGATACCATGTTAATCTTCATAGAACTCGAGAGAGATTCAAGCTTTCAGTTTCTCATTATAATAAAAAGAATAAATAAGTTACAGAGCAAAATTTGATATATAAGGGAGAAACTAACTGTGATCATCCTAACTGAATTTAAAGTTTACATAAATGCCCTTAGTTGTCAAAATGTCGAATTTTCCCCTCTAGTTCGTGAATATGTTGACAAGTGTGGGTTAAAAATATTAGATAAAATTGAAAAAAAAAAACATACTTTATATAAAACCATAAAAACTACAAACTTAAGACAACTAGAATGCACAATTAAAATTATGGAGTAAAATCAGGAAAAAAAAACCTTTAAAAAGTTGCAAACGTAATGTTTTCTCATCAAAATCCCTTCATAAAATCTATATGGACTATATAATCCATATTCTGTAGTAAATTAACTTTTTAAAAGTGTTCTATAAGATATTTAGTTTTAACTAATTTATTATTATTTATTGTTAGAATGATTATTGATAAAGTTGTCGTTGTCATCATTTAATCATAAAAATTTAAACATTCTAAATTAAGGGGTCGTTTGATAGTTGCTGATTGAGAAAGTGCTGATTGAGAAAGGTCTGTCTGAGTAATAAGTTCTGAGTGAGTAAGAAACTATGCTGTTTGATTGTACATCTGAGTGAATGTACTGACTGATGCAAAATGACCATTTTACCCTGATGCTCTTTATAATAATAATAATAATAATAATAATAATAATAATAATAATAATAATAATAATAATAATAATAATAATAATAATAATAATAATAATAATAATAATAATAATGTATACAAAAACTTCCAGCATAATAGACATTAAATATATTATTTTAGAGATTAAAACACAAAAAACCCTTTAGCTTGCTGGTAAACATCATTATATTTATAAGGGGGACCCGAGTTCAATTCTTGTAACCTCCTGTTTCACTTGTTTTTATCCAAGGCCAAGGGTATTATTGTAAAGTCTTACTTTCTTTCTCAGTCAGCCTCCTCCCAACTCCTTTCTCAGTCAGACACTTCTTACCGAGTCAGATGGCCAAAGTTGGATAATCAAACACATTTTGCTGACCGAGTCAGCCAAAAACGTCTGACTTGACTCGGTCAGACGCATATCAAACGGGGCCTAAGACTTAATTTTCCACTTGTATCGATTTAATCATTGCAACATACTATTTCATGTTTAGCAAATTACAAGATTATGGGTGTGTTTGGCAAGGAGCTTTTGGAAGCGTTTAGCAGTTTCTAGCTTTTGGTTTTTGATAAAACGCTCTAGTTTAAACAAAAAGCTTCGTTTGACAGTACGAGCGTTTAGCTTTTAGTTTTAACAAAACGCTCCGATTCTAAAAGCTACTTCATGTAGCGTTTAACAAAACGCTCATGAGCTTTTGAAATCAATTTTCATAATTACCCTTAAAAATATATTTATATATTTATTTGTTTTTAATAAATTGTCCTTTTATGTAATTTTATATATTTCAAAAGCTTCCAGCTACTTTTGTCAAACATTCATATAACAAATAAAAACTATAGCTTCCTGCTACCAGCTATCCGCTACACGCTACCAGCTACCCGCTATCCGCTTCCAGCTAACAGCTACTTTTGCCAAACACGGCCTATGTGGTATTAGAGCTGGTAATAGGTTTATTTGGATGGTTCAATCTATTTATTATTTGGTTAAAGATTTCAATCCAATCTAACATTTTAATTAAAATAGATGGATATTTTCAATCCAATCAACCCTTTTGGATAAATGAGTTGTCATTGGTTTGACGGTTAATCTAATTTTCAAATCAACCTATTAAATAAATGAGTTAAACCTAGATTAACTCATTTAAAATAAAAAAGTAAATAAATCAACTAAAGATTATACTACTTAAATTAGTTCCAGATCTAAATAAACTTTCAGATTATAATAAAAACATAATCCCAATTCAAAAATGCAAAGAAAATTTTCAAATAACATTAAATATATGTAATTTTAAAATGATTTTGAAGAGTGATTAGTGTTGTTCGCGTAAAAAAAGCTAGGAATTATGATTGTATTTTTTAAAACAAAAATAATAATACAAAATTGTAATTATAATTTAATACTTAGATTAATATATGATAATATTTATATAATTATTTAATAAAATATATATTAAAGTTAAATGAGTTGTTAGGTTAAAAACGGGTTGATAATATTTACCCAACCTAACCTGCTAATTTTGAGTTGGGTTCGAATTAGATTAATAATTTTTGATCGATTTTTATCACATGCCCTGTAGGAAAATTATGATACACCATCGTCTACGTGGCCCAGACGCTCATTGAGATTTTTTAAAATATTTTTCTTTTTTAAACATAACTTAAAGTATTGTTATTAAACCATCAACCATATACATAAAGAAAAGAGAGTCTACCGAGCAATTAGAGCAAAAAAATCAATTATAAATTATTTATTGGGATTTTCAACTAGACTTTACAAAATCTGGCACGACATTAGAACTCAATACGAAGTTAGCGGGTTAGGGTCAAAGATTTCAATCCGTTTATGTACACGAATTGACACGACACGACACTATAATTAAACGGGTAGGGTTAAGATCAAAACTTTCAACTTGAATATGACCCCTTTATATATATATATATATATATATATATATATATATATATATATATATATATATATATAATATATTATATATATATATATATAATATATATATATATATATATATATATATATATATATATATATATATATATATATATATATATATATATATATATATATATATATATATATATATATATATATATATATATATATATATATATATATATATATATATATATATATATATATATAATAATATATATATATATATATATATATATAAACTTACTAGTATAATTTTTTTTTTCCGTTCCACCTCTCAACTCCAGCATTTCACTTTTTCATTTTTTTTCCTGTATAACTCTTACTTTTCAACTTTTAAAATGTTTCAACCCGACATGACACAATATACTTATAAGGTATAAACCTTAACCCGAAACCCGACACGAAAATAAACGGGCTAACACGACACGACATGATAAGTAAACGGGTCGGGTTAGGATCAAACACTTTCAACCCGTTGAATGTCTTGATACGGTACAAACTCGACACGACACGACACATTTGTCAGGTCTATTTTCAACTAATTAACCTCAGAAAAAAAAATATTTACTATTTCTATTAGCGTATCAAAGAAAAAAAATCATTAATGGATCGAATCTATGATATCATTCCTCTTTAAATTTCTAATGGCAAACATGAGGTCATTTCTGAACTTCCATATGGTATGTTCCATATGGTAGTACATACAATCACATCCATTACGAGTTTTTTTCAAATTAATAGACATATTGTCAATCAATTGAAATAACCGAATCAAACTCCATCTACTTCCATACATCATCCCAAGTCCTTGCTGACACTTGACATGTAACAAAAAAATGATCCAATTGTTCTACTTGTAGAGAACAAATAGGACAGAAAAATAGAAGAAATGTCTATATCCTGATTTGCTAAATTCATTCTATTTGGAATAATATCTAAATGCGAAATCATTATGTTTAGCTTTCTTGGCAAGAAAGAGTTTCATCTAGTATATATAAATGAAACTGGAAGAATAATTTCATCAATCCATCATCTAGTCACACCCATAAAAAGGTCCTATTTTCGTTAATATCCCACAACACTTAACTTTTTGATTCGATAATACAACCTCTTGGAGACAATCCATAAGATCCATAAACTGTCAAGCTTCTTTACCACCCCTAGGTTGGTTTCACCATTTCCATCACCACACACCATCAATCTTTTTATTTGATATATAACAGTATTGATCCATTTCTAATTTGAAAAGTCTAGGAAATTTAACTGCAAAACGATGATCACCATACTAGTCATCTTTCTAAAATGTTGCATTTTATATCATTCCCTACATTTTTTATAAGTCTAAATCAATCTAATACCTTGAATGAGAATTCGATAATTTGAAGCAACAATCCTAGCCTACGGACTTGCTCCCAACCGAGCATGAGGACTATCAAGACTACACTACAACAAAATGAAGCTATTGAAACACCCATAAAGCGTTGCATTATGTCCTAAAAGTGTTGTAGTATGCCTAATCAAATACTTTACCAAGTGTTGCTTTAGGCCTTGTTGCCTTCAGTCTAGAGAAACATTGTTTTAGAATCTACCACATTTTTTTTAAAATGTTGCCTCTATTTTATAAGTGCAACAGTTTTAAAGTGCAACATTTTTTTTCCATAAAATGCAACACTTATTCATTCCTTCGACTATCCTACAACAACACTTTTACTGATCATATGCAACACTATTTCATCACCAAATAAGCTTTTTATAACTTTCAACCATAAAATATCTTGATTATTAAAAAATTACCATCTCCATTTTTGAAGGAGAGCAAAGTTGAAGGCAACGAAACTCCCAATGTTCAAGCCTCCTTTATTTTTAGAAGCTAACACCAGATCCCATTGTATCTAATGCATCTTTTGATTTTCTACATCAGCTCCCAAAAAAAAAGTTTGAACATAACACTTCTAACTTCTTTGCCACCGTAACATACATAAGAAAAAGCGACATACAATATATCCCTAACGACCCCAAATAGATTTTAATAATTATTTGCCTCTTATATATATAAAGTTGTAACCTTCCAAGTTGATAATTATTTTTGAAATCTATCCATTATCTACTTCCACCCTCTTCATATTCTGCCTAACAAGAAGACCAAGATAAATAAAAGGAAACTTATCTGGCTTACATCCAATAATTGATGCATACTCTTCCACTTTGTCAAACGAGACTCCCACACCATATATATCTGACTTATGTATGTTAATCTTCAACCCCAACACTATAAAAAACAATGTAAAAATCGAACTATGTTGAAAATATTACATCCAACCCATTAACCAAGAATAATCACATCACTTGCATAGAATAAATAAGACATAGTAAGAGTAATTTATCAACTTTAGCTCCTGAAATTCAAACCAAAATTTTCTTTTAAAATCATATTAAATCTTCAAAGTTCATTCCTTGAAAACATAGCAAACATCCACTTATTTCAAAAGCGTAAGGTTTGTAGAGAGTTAAAATATGAAAAACAACAGAAGTCAATTAAGAGCATAACATCAATGAGAATGTACAGTCACGTTGCGCCTTCCTCACAAATAACCTGCAAACATTTAACTTAACAACATTAGTATAAATCTTAGTGAGTTCCCAGTACACCAAATATTGCACCATATATACAATGCATACAAACAAAGGCTCTCGGACTCAGACGATCATAACATATCAATATACATGTACATATCAGAGCTCTTAAGCTCAAAACCTAGCCCGATCTTGCTATCATCCCTATCGGGTCTATGTGACTTACTGCTAATGGGTTTTGGCCATAAGAACATCCTATGTGCTCATACAAACCCTAATGCTTGGATCTAGGTTTCTCTATTATACATGCAGTTCATCCAAGACTATAAACCCTAGATCTAGTATATGATAATCAATATAACAGATGAATTAGGATTTAGATCATACCTTGATTGTTATATAGCAATAACAATCTCAAATCCTTCTTGTACTGACTTTAGAAAGCTTAGAGTCACAAATGTCACTCCTCTAATGGTTCACAAACACCAAGAGCAAAAGGATGAAGAGGAGAAGAGAAGGAGGCTGCCTAAAACGTGTGGAAACCCTAACCAATTAGTTCACCACGTTTTTTAGGCTTAAGAGTCCTTTAAATAGTGAGGCTATTAGGGTTATCTAACAAGGAAACCTTAATTTGGATGCTTAGGCCCTAAGCAACCCATGAACCTTTCTTTAATAAGCCTTGGACGATTTCTAATGGGTTTCCCCATAGAAGTCATCCAACCTTATATTATAAGGTAATCCATAGCTAAATGCAATTATCTTATAATTACAATTCCGGTCCCTTAAGTTTAATTAATCTCTTTTAGCCACAAACTTAATTCTTATTAATTCTTGACTAATATTAATCAAACAATATGATTTCTCCTTTAATATATTATTCTCATAATATATTAATAAATCAAATTTAATCCTTTCTCTCCATAATTCATCCTATCAAGTTGCTTTGGTGAAGGCAACCCAAAAGGACCATGCACCATCGGGTCAAGTACATACCAAAATAGTTATGGACTTAGACACTAATCCAACAGTCTCCCACTTGGATAAGTCTAATAACTATTCCGCGTATGACTTCAGATCCTGATTTGCAATCGTAGCTTTCTAAAGCCGTTGTCAACTCTGATCTTTTCAGATACGCGTGTCCTTTAGATAAGGGATCATGTATTCCTCCATTCTAGATATTATCATATAGATTGAGACATGGATCTAAATCATTCTCTCTGTCTATGTGTTGTTTTCCAAATTCGGATTTATGACGACTGACAACAGACTACAATTTGAACACATTAATTAGTCCCGGCTTGGCCAAGCGCTTAGGTGCCATCAATAAATCATCGAGGGGCCCACATATATCGCTTTTATCCTACTTTGGATAAAAGGAACGGATAAACTTTGACTCAATGCTCACTTGTACTCACTCACCGAATTACACACAACAATATGTTTTATAACACCAAGTTACTGGTGCGTTTACATATTATCAATGTGTAACCGACTCGCAAGATACAACTCACACATCTCGGTTTCAAGAATATAAGATGTTATCGTCTCACCAATCACTCGTGATAAAAATCCATGAAGTGATCCAAGTGAGCGTGGGTTTAATCCAATGCTCAAATCATATTCATAAGCACTCATGAACGTTGCAGCAAACAATTACTTATGTCTAATACACTTTAGACAATCCACACACCAATTCACGACAATCTTCTTTAATATCTACTTCCAACATATGAACGACTGTGGCCCGTTTGAATAATTTGATTGTTCTGAACCTATTAAATTATTCAGGAAGTCAAAACATGCAAGGTGAAACACAAGGATAATACTAATCCCATATGGCCTCAAACCTTTGAGTATAAATAAAACACCTTTTATTTATCACCATATCGATTACTCATTATTTGTCGTTTCGAGTAATCAACTTCTTACTTGAATTACAACACTTGTCCCATGCTCTTAGCATGCATACAATGTTTACCTATGGTTCTTACTTTGTGAAATAGATCAAATGAACACATTTCCAATCATACTCATTTCACAACTCCCAATCCTTATCACAAGTGTAAGAATATCAAATTCTTGCCAATTATTAGAATATGTTAGATTCTAACATTTTATGAAATGATCCTTTTGTAATGTCACTCACTAAGGTCACAATGACTACTGCCAATGAAATTACAAACTTCTCTATGATTGTTACAATACAATTCCATAGACGTGATGTCTCTCACTCAAAGTACATTCCTTTGAACATCCTTTTGCATAAAATTTCTAATCTAGACATAGACTTTCAACATCCAACTCTCAATATGGAAACATTTCCATATTTTCCATATGAGAACTTATTCTTAATAGAATCTTTTCTATTCATAATAATATCGATATGCCCCATCCAATATCATACTTCCAACTACTCACACGCGACCAATCCTTAGCAAGCTATGGATCGTCCTTTGATAGGTGTTTAATTATCTTAGTCAAAACCGATTCTTGTCCTTTTTCCCTCTAAATGCGTTAGACATTTGGAAAATTTTAGAATGGTCAAATATTATATCATTTCCAATCGATCCTATACTCGAAGCGTATGGGACACGATGCATAATGTCTTACATAAAGATATGATACTTTGCCATAATATTTTACGTGTCTCGTTCTTACAATTCGAACTATGAAGAGGGATACCGTACTCATAATCGAAATTTAAGAACTCATCTATGTATCTTTGACCAAAAATATTAACATTCCACAACCTAAGCCTTTAGATTTGAAATGAAGCATAATATTCTCTCCCTTAATTATAGCAAAACAATTATTCAACCCTTACAACTTTGCAAAGTATGACTCTTGTTTTCTATAATTAATATTGCTAACTTGCAATACTTGCCTTAATAATCATATAATCATAACATTTATGCTCCCACTATCATGATGATTATTATAAACATCACACTTATGCTCCCACTAGCTTTGACATGTATTCAGAAACCAGCTTAACTTCCAGAAAACAATACTTATTGAATTTCTTAAGTTCATGTTTCTAATACCTAATGCTTTGATAATCCTTTATCTAAGCTTCTCAAACTTATACACCTTTGCCTTAGATAGCTCATATGTGTGTCTAAACAATTAAGACTAATTTCCAAATCTCACAATTCGAATCATGGAAAGGGATATTGTAACCATAATTGAATTCGAGAATCCAATTTTCACAATCACTATCTTCTCAAAATCTCTTTTCAGTGAAAGCATTTCATCACAGTCATTTTCATGAAGGAGGGAATTTGTTAAAACAAAGTTTACGACAAATTCAAACTCATATGGACCGAACTTTCTCAATCTTGATACCTTGCCTTATGGTAACACGGCTGCCCACCATGTCTTCCAAGTAGTTAAGCAACTCACCCTTTCTTATATATGTACTTTTCATTGATCAAGGTCCGTGCCTTTCATGCATTCAAATGAGAACTCATAGCGCTCACATACATAATTAACTCGATTGGAACGGCGCAAAAACAAGATAATGTCAACACGATAGGTTGTAAACTCAAGTCATGTGCTAGTGATGTTCGATAAGGTTTATTTTGATTTGTTCTTGAAACCTTTCAATACCATTAAGACTCCCACTGACTCCTTGACATATAAGATTCTCTTATCAATAACATTTCTTGACAAACAAATATTCAAGAGTTAGTGTAGTTTTTATCAAGACAAAACATTTCATAAAATTGGTTCTAGTTGGTCTTTGTCTTATCCAAGACATCACAACTTTCCACATTTGATGAATGTTATAAACCTTCTTAAGACTTGTCAATCAATGTCACAATCTTAACTCTAAGACTTGTTTTGGAACGAAGTATGATTGACTTCTTGATTTAACCATTTCTTCAATTCTTGATTCCTATTCTTAGACATACAATTGCACTAAGACTCACTTAGATGATCAATTGATAGGGTTTTTAATCATTAAGACCTATCATAAAACATAATAAAAGGTACTCTCCCTTCTTCTTAGAATAGAGAAACTTTTATCTTTCTGCTTACTTGATTCTTCTTATTCGTTCTGCTATTGATTTGAACTTTTTCAATCAACTAAGAAGTACACTTAATCTCATAAGTATAATCATATTTACTTAACCTTAGTAAATCACGACGAATATCTTTGTTACTCTTGTGGTGGACTTGATCAACACATACCTTGTGTACTCGATCTCCTAGTCCTTCACTTGACACCTTGTCAATGAATTAGTCTAATTTTCAAATATGAAACCTCTCATTCATCATGCAATACTTGTTGTATGATTCCAAATCTCAATCCAATTGAAACTTGGGCAATGAGAAACTTTTCCTATTTGGTAAATTCTTGACCATTTCACAAATAACATAATTAAGAATCACATAATATAGCCTCGAGTGGCAAATTGTTGTATGTTGTATTTTGGGGAACTCACAAAGCATTCGTACTTTCCGTGTTATATGCTATGTGTTTAAGGTACCCCGGAGGATCGCGGGAAGGCACCGGCATAATTGTACACACTTGGGATTTGGAGTTATGTTTGTGGATCCTGGAATTGAAAAATTGTTTTGAAAACTTGTATTGGGTTTTTGAGAATTAATGTTGAGACATTTGTTTTTATTAATATTAAAAAAGAAAATTTTGTTTTGAAAAATCATGTTTGTACAATATATATATATATATATATATATATATATATATATATATATATATATATATATATATATATATATATACACATGTGAGTAGGATCAAATGAGAACACCAAAAATGTTGAGAATGCAAAAACAAAGTATATTAATTTGTGATTTCATTTATTCATTTTTGGAGAAATAATAAATTTTTACACCTTTAATTTCAATTGAAAAGAAAAAAAATATATTCATGTTGATTGTGCTTAAAAAGTTATCATTTCTCCACAAATGAATACATGGAATCACAAATTAATATACTTGTTCTCGCGTTCACAACTTTTTAGGTGTTCTAATTTGATCATTTATATATATATATATATATATATATATATATATATATATATATATATATATATATATATATATATATATATATATATACGGTTAGGTTCATTTGAGACCACCTATATCTTGTGAGACCGTGAACGCATTTTTTTATTTTTTTTATTTTTTTTATTTTTTTTAGTTAATTCATGTTCCGAAAATAATATTTAAAAAAAGAATTTTTTGATTTTTCCATTTATTTTGCATTTTAAAATTATTTTTAGAATATGTACAGTGTAATATTCTATTTAGAATATTTCACGTATTTTTCAAAAAAAAAATAGAATTTTTTTTTATTTATTTTTTATTTTTTTAGTTAATTCAAGTTCCGAAAATAATATTTAAAAAAAGAATTTTCAGATTTTTCCATTTATTTTGCATTTTGTAATTATTTTTTAGAATATGTCAGTGTAATATTCTATTTAGAATATTTCACGTATTTTTCAAAAAAAAAAACGGAATTTTTTTTTTTTTATTAATTTTTATATTTTTTTTAGTTAATTCAAGTTCCAAAAATAATATTTAAAAAAAGAATTTTTGGATTTCTCCATTTGATACCATGCTAATTTAGTGAGACCGTGAAATCAAATCTAAAAATAATTTTAAAATGCAAAATAAAAGAAAAAAACCAAAAATTGTTTTTTTAATTATTATTTTCGAAACTTTAATTAACTAAAAAAAATACTGTTTTTCTTTAAATACGTGAAATATTCTAATAGAATATTACATTGTAAATATTCTAATGTGATTTTTAAAATGTTAAAATATTATACTAGATTTCTCAGATATGTAGAATATTTTATTTATTCTACTAGAATGTGTAAAAAAATGTATTTTTTTTATTTTATTATTTTTTTTGGTATTTTTTATAATTTTTTTGGTAAATATAAATTTTGACAAAAATATATCGAAAATTTTCAATTATTTTGCATTTTAAAACTATTTTTTTTTATCTACCAAATGAATGGCTATGATTGCATCTCACGATTTCATAAGATTAGGTTATCTCACATGAACCAAACGCTATATATATATATATATATATATATATATATATATATATATATATATATATATATATATATATATATATATATATATATATACACACACACACACACACGTATCTATTAAATGAATAGGGTTAATGTGATTCCGGCATGAGTTAAACTATTAAATTAATACTACGCCACATGTCATTATTTTGGTTCCCTAATTTAAATTTTATTTTAGAACTCATATTGATAAATTTTCATAAATTCTTACATGATAATAAAATATATCAAAATATGTCAATATTACCCCCCACATTTATCCCTCGATTAAATGATATTTACCAAATTTGGTTTCACTTTTTATGTTTACATTTTTCTTTTATAATTCCTTATTTTTTAATAATATATATTTATTTTAACAACTTAATTTTCTGATTTTATTATCAATTTTAATTTTATAACAGTGGTTTCTACGGGTTATAAACTAATATATATATATATATATATATATATATATATATATATATATATATATATATATATATATATATATATTTGTGTCTTAAAGGTAAACATTAGATTGGTGAAGAATAGAATGATTAATTAAGGTATGTTACAGCCAGATGAACCATAGAAAATCAAGTAGTTAGCAGAAATCCAGAAACACTCATGGAGCAAGAAAAATGTATGAAGTTCGAGTAAAAATTCAGTCCATATAAAAATGCAATCTACATAAAAACCACTATATTTTGATTTTTGTACTGTTTTACCATTATATTTTACTTCATTCAATTAAAACCATTTCCTTAAGTTACACTTTATTTTAAAAAATAAATATGATGGCATGTTAGTTAATAAGATGTCATGTAATGGATCATAATCGGTCATATTGGAAATTTCTTTCAAATTAAATAGATTATTTTCAATGACTGAAATATAATGATTAAGCCACAAAAATTAACTAAAATATAACCTCTTTTTATGTATGTTGCCGTATAAGAAATTTACCTTTTATAAGTTTAATAACCAACAAAACTACAAGTTTTTCCTTTTTTTCGTAAAACGAGTGTCTATATAATGATATTTGACTTTAGCTCTACGTTATTGTATTAGAAGTGAAGATGCCAAACGATTAAAAAGGCAAGAAAGTAGGTTGGGTGCTAACTAGGGAGGGTTTGCACCCGTGGGTGTATGTCACATGGTTTAAACAATTTCATCTCCTAAGGTAGCGCAAAGCATCTAGGGTCCATGTTATATGCACTTGATGTTCATTTTATCATTCTAAGTTTGGGAGTGTTTCTCAAAAACCTAGCCGATTAAATGATCGGATATCAAGAAAATAAGTTTATATTAAAAAAAAAAAAAAAAAAAAGAAAGAAAGAATCCTTACCAATTAAAAGGTCGTATATGATATACATCTAATTTAGAAATTGAATTGGAGAATATATATATATATATATATATATATATATATATATATATATATATATATATATATATATATATATATATATATATATATATATATATATATATATATATATATATGATTAGGTTCATGTGAGACGGCCTAATTTTGTGAGACCGTAAGACGCATTTATTTATTTATTTATTTTTTCAGTTAACTCAAGTTCCGAAAATAATATTTACAAAAAGAATTTTTTGATTTTTCCATTTATTTTGCATTTTAAAATTATTTTTTCAAATATGCCAGTGTAATATTCTATTTAGAATATTTCACGTATCTTTAAAAAAATGGAATTTATTTTTATTTTTTTAGTTAGTTCAAGTTCCGAAAATAATATTTAAGAAAAGAATTTTTGGATTTTTCCATTTATTCTGCATTTTAAAATTATTTTTTAGAACATGTCAGTGTAATAATCTATTAGAATATTTCACTTATTTTAAAAAAAACATAATTTTTTTTATTATTTTTTATTTTTTAGTTAACTCAAGTTCCGAAAATAATATTTAAAAAAAGAAATTTTGGATTTTTCCATTTATTTTACATTTTAAAATTATTTTTAGATTTGGTCTCACGGTCTCACAAAATTAGAATGGTCTCAAATGAACCTGAACATAATTAGTGGTTCTTCAAGAAACCAAATATTTTTTTCAATTTCTAGAGCTTATTCTTTATCGAAAAAAATCTAAAAATATCTAAATTCATATATATATATATATATATATATATATATATATATATATATATATATATATATATATATATATATATATATATATATATATATATATATATATATATATATATATATATGAGAAATTAAAAATCCTCCGACATTTTATTCCTACTATCCTCCTACCTATATTAAATATTGACAAGTGGACAAAATTTAAATCAATTTCATTAAATGTGTCAATAAATGTGACATGTGTCAACATTTGATATGGTAGGAAGATAAGTAGAGGTAAAATGTAGAAGGATATTTAATTGAGAAAATAAAAAATGTTGAAAATGAGTAATCATTCTCAAGCAATCATATATTTTATCGTAAAATGCTCCAGCATAGTGGCCAGACGGAGGATGAGTAATATTAATTTATGAATATAAATATAAATGTATTCATATATGAATACACCACCTCCACTCCACCACCAATCACCACCACTTCTGCCACCTCCGCCACCACCACTACCTCCACAACCAACCACCACCAACAACCGTCATCCCCGCCACCACCCACCGCCATTATATTTATATATGAATAATCAGTTTCGTTATAATTATTTATATATGAATACCATATTTAAACATTTTTATATCTTTGTGTTGGCCTCCTTATTAGCCTCTAAAGCCCCAGAAACCCTAAAAATCGAGTTTTAGTCTCCATTGATGTGTGTTTGAACCTTAGGTGATGATTTGGTGTTCATTTGGTGAATCTAGAAGATAAAGGAGGAGCTTGAAGACATATTGTTTGAAGGAAAGCTTTTAGATCCAAAAATTTCACCTCCTTTTGGTAGCTTGGGAGCTATAAAGTCCCAACCTTTCCTTTTCATTTCATAGATCTTCTTCTTGGTTCATTTTTGGTCATTTTGACCCCTCTTGGTTGATGATTGGGGGTTTAAGTCGTTTGTAAAGCTTTTAATTGTAGATCTAGTTGTATCATGGGTTCCTTGGGCATAAAGGTGCAAACTTTATGGTGGTTATCGGTCTATGCATGTATTAAGTCAAGTATTAAGCTCTTTTGAGCTCTGGAGCCCCATTTAGCCATACATGCACATAAAGTTGGCAACTTTATGTGATTAACCACCTTGAGGAAATCAGATATATGTTTGGATCCAAGTCTTAATGGATTAAGTGCTTAATTGTAAAGTTGGCTTTGGGCTGGTGAGTACGCTAGGTGTACAAGCATGTACGCTGCACATACAAGCCTCCCAAGTAGTACGCTGGGCGTACATGCTGAGTACCCCCCACGTACTCAAAAGACTTGGGCCTTTTTGCGTTTTGGGCTGGGTTGTATTGGGCCATTTGGATTTCATTGTTGACTGTTGCATCTTGTTGGGCCTTCTTGGGAAAAGGATCATGAAAGGAATTAAGCCCAATTTGGTAAATTGGGCCATATTTGGGCCTTAGATGTTTATTTTGGATTTGGGGCCTTTTGTCATCTATTTTGGGCCTTAGCTGTGGGCCAAGCTTGAGGAAGGGTAAAAAGGTCTTTTACCCTAAATTGTACTCAAAGTGTGAGTTAGTGGCTATATGTTGGTGGGTTATCATTTGGATATCTGATAGCACATGAGTTATAGCAGATCTACAGTAAAAGATTATTCATGGGATCAACAGTTGATGGCGTGCTATCTTGATATTAGCGGTTCGAGGATCTAGCAACTAGCAGCCAGGGATCATCTTGATGGTTTGGCAATACGAGGTGAGTTCTCCTTATTGTATGTTCGGGTCCAAGGCAATAATGTCGACGCTTTAGATTGTTATCCTAGTTTATCATATGATTGAGTATTGTGGTGATCTATTAGATCTATATCCTAGTAGATAGGATGATGTTATGATTAGTGATCTGTTAGATCTGCCTGTTATTTGTTTTGGCTATATGTTTACCAGTCGTATGTATTGATGTATTGTGGTTGGGTTGAGACTGTATTGCTTTGTGTTGCCACTCAACAAACCCGATGATATTTATATATCAGTATGGTATATGTATGCTTATCTGTTATGTATATTTTGCCATGGTTTGTGTGTATGGTTGGATTAAGGTGGTCCTACTTTGTGCTGAAGGCCAACAGACCCAGGGTGTTTCGGATAGGTTGTAGGCCAGAAGGGCGTAATAGTCAGGCCGAAGGCCCGGAGAATGGTCCAGACAGGCTGAACGCCCGATGAGGCGGTCTAGAGATGTTGAAGGTTCTGTAAGCAGTCCAGATAGGTTAAAGGCTCTATATGCATGCAGATTGTTGTATATGTTATCTGTTGTGTGTTGGTACTTTGGGGGAAATCACTAAGCTTTGTGCTTACAATTATATTATGGTTTCAGGTTCTTCAGATTATTCGTGGAAAGGTGAAGGTGTGATCGTACACATCCTTGGTTTTACAACATATTGGTGTTGGATTAGGTGTCTAAGCCCATAACTATAATTGGTATGTACTTGAATTGATAGCAGCACAGTCCTTTTGGGTTGTCCTCAAACCTAGCAACCGGACAAGGAAATTATGAAAGGAGAGATATTAATTTATTATAAGATTAATAAATTAATATAAATGAATTAATATGTTAAAAGATTAATATATTAATAAGAAATCATTTGGTTTAATTAATTGTTAGCCAGAAATTAATTAGAATTAATTTTGGGGTTAAAAAAATTAATTATAAGGTGCAGGGACTAGTTTGCAATTATCTAATAGTTGAGTGGAAGGCTCTAGAACCCCCTTGGATAAGGGTGGACGAAATCTTTAGGGGCTTGGATATGGCCCTTGGGTTTGCTTAGGCCCTAAGCAAAGGATAACTAGGGTTTTCCTAAACCCTAGATCGCTCAGCTATATAAGGAGCCTCCTGGTTCATGTTTTGGTCACTCTTTTCTTTGGAAGAAACCCTAAGGGCCGAAATTTTGCATACTCCCTCTTCCCTCTCTCCTCTAATTTCCTTCTTGCTAGTTTGGGTGTGATTCCATTAGAGGCATTACACTTGTGGTGCTAAGCTTCCAAGAAGATCAAGATCAAGATCAAGATCAAGGGAATCATCAATTGTTTACTATAACAATTGAAAGGTATGTAATTACTAAACCCTAGTTGTAGATTTCGATTATAGCCTCTCTCCTCTAGGGTTCTTGTTTTGCAATTCAAAGTTGTATGTTCAATAGATAAAACATAGATCCAAAGTAGGTTGCATGTGAACTTAGGAATTGTTTTCTAGTTTATTTGTTTTACCTAAAACCCATCAGTGGTATCAGAGCCTTTGTTTGTTTTAAATTGAATTGTTATAATTGTTGAATTGCAAATTAGGGTTTATAGCTATTAAACCCTAAAGGCCATTTTTTCGATTTTAGGGTTGTGGATCAAAGGGTTTTTGAAAACCCTAGCCTCTAAAGAACCCTAACCGAAATTAGGGTTAGGATTTTGAAAACCCTAGCCTCCTCCCTTGGAAATTTCGAAATATGTTATAAAAGATTAGGGTTTCTTTGTTTTGGATAATAGTTGCCTTATTGGATAATTGAGAAAAATAAGGAAATTATCCTATCCCCATATTTTCGAAATCTAGAAGGGATATGGATTAGGATTAAATTAATTGTTTAATTTAATTAGATAATCCTTACAAGATTTAATAAATTAATTAAAAGTTAATTAATAGATAAATATTAAATCTAATTAATTGGTTTATTTAAATTTAAAATTTAATAGTTTAAATTTCGAAAAAATTTATATAAACCCTTGGAGTTTTAAAATGTTTTAAAACACATCTTATATATATTATAATTAAAAGTTAAATATTATATATGTATAAGAATATGGTCAGTCAAATCGCTAGTATGCCTCATTCACGAAGCTAGTCTATAAGGGGGGTATAAGGAAACTGCTTATAAAATGGTAGTTGAATGGGTGTCCACTCTCACTCACCGCTTCCTTGATTAGTGGAGGGTCGTTAGCAGAACGGATTTGATAGGACAACTACTCCTCATTAAAAGTATAATGCTATTAAAGAAAGTACTAGAACACTATTTTTCAAAATCCCAACTCTAGTTACATTAGGAAAAATGTGAAAAGTATGCTAATCCATGAAATTGCACATTATGCTTTATTGGTCGTTAGTGGAGCGTGTGTGGTTAACTGGCACACTAAAAGGAACTAATAAAGAGTAGTAATGGGTATCTTATAATTATCATTTTGATGGAGCGTGTGTGGTTTACCGGCACATCAATAGTTAATGATAAAGACAATAAGGTTACCAAGCACATTTGCATGGTTATTCACATCTAGTTTGTGATCCTCGGTATCCCAGTCACAAATAGTAGAGCATAATCCGAGATTAAAACATGCCATTAAATAGTTTTAATGTATCTCAAAAGAATTAGGAATTTCACTTCGTTTATTTTGTCTAATGGTGGAATTGGTGAATCGTCATTCACCTACCTTTATGAGATTTGAACTTGGATCTCGGCATCCCATTTCTAAGTTGTAAATCGTCTTAGTTGGGTCCTAACCTTGATATGATATCTTTGGGTTATTATATTGAGGTGTCTTGGAATCTAACTAAAACTATCTTTCTTTTCAGATGTCTACTCCTGGAAACACCCCTGCTTCATCATCCTCCAGCCACAACTTCTCTCTACTAAACATCTGCTCCAAAGTCGTTATGGATGGATCCAACTATAACGATTGGATGCGTAACATCAAGATGGCGCTTAGATTTGAGGACAAAGAGTATGTCCTTGAAAAGGAGCTCAAAGAACTTGATGAGTCAAAAGCCACTCCCGAAGAGTATGCTGCCTACAAGAAACACTATGATGATGCTACCAAAGTGGCATGCATCATGGTTGCAACCATGTCCCCAGAATTGCAGAGGTACTATGAGGACTACTGGCCCTTTGAGATGAACAAGGACCTTATGGAAAGTACCATAAGCGAGCTCGTCAAGAAAAGTTTGAGGTAGTCAAGTCACTCATGGCTTGCAAGATGAAAGAGGGGGAATCGGTTGTATCTCATGTGCAAAGAATGCAACGCTACATAGAGCGTTTGGTCAAGCTCAACATTCACTTCGATGAGGAATTAGCCATTGACATGGTCTTGAACTCGTTGCCTGATTGTTATGGTCAGTTTATCTTAACTTACCATTTGAACAACACTGAGCAAACTTTGGCCCAATTGCACAACTTGTTGCAGACAGCTGAGGCAGGGATGAAGGGTAAAAGTATACCCTCCACACTTGCAAGTGCCCCCGTCTTGGCCATTGGACAGGGTAAGGGGAAGAAGAGGAAAGGTCCTCCCAAGCAAAGCAAGGCTCAAGCTGTGTCATCTAGTAATGGCCCGAAGGCTAAGACCAATGGTTCCACTCCCCATGTTTCTGATCCAAAAGAGGCCACTTGCTTTTACTGCAATCAAAAAGGGCATTGGAAGAGATCTTGCCCACAATATCTGCAAGATATCAAGGATGGCAAAGTGAAGCCATCCTCGGCAGGTATTTACACTATTTCTGCTAATAATTCATTATCTTCTCGTTCATGGGCCCTTGATACAGGATGTGGTTTTCATATCTGTTCTGATTTGCAGGGGCTAAAGGAAAGTGAGGAGATAGAGCACGGGAGGATAAACTTGATCATGGGGAACAGAAAGTCTTCACCAGTGACCAAGATCGGAGTTTATCAATTATTGCTTAGTAATGATGTTAGATTAGACTTAATAAATTGTTGCTATTCGTCTGAGATGACGAGAAACATTATTTCATTCCATGCATTGTTCAGACAAGGTTTTAAATATTTTTTTAATGATTTGAATGGTTCAATTTCTGTTTATAAGAATGGTGTTTTTGTGTTTGAAGCTTTACCTTGTGATGGTGTGTATGAAACAGTGACTTGTGTTGATAGCTTAGGAAATAGTGTACTTAATATTGACTTGTCTAATAGTGTAGACAAGGCATGCTTGTGGCATTGTCGTCTTGGACACATTAACAAGAAACGCATAGCCCAACTCCAAAAGGATGGAGTGTTGGAATCATTTAACCTAAAATCAGATGATATGTGTGAATCTTGTCTTTTGGGAAAGATGACAAAATCACCATTCACAGGGTCTTGTGAAAGAGGTGAAGGTCTGTTGGATCTCATACATACAGATGTGTGTGGGCCCTTCAGATCAACCACAAGGGATGCTAATCGATTCTATGTGACTTTCACTGACGATTATAGCAGATATGGTTACATCTACTTGATCAAACATAAGTCAGAAACCTTTGAAAAGTTCAAAGAGTTTAAGCATGAAGTCGAAAATCAATTAGGCAGAAAGATCAAGATACTTAGATCCGATAGAGGCGGGGAGTATCTTAGTACCGAGTTTAACGACTATCTGAAAGAATGTGGGATAGTCTCACAATTGACTCCTCCTAGGACACCACAGTTAAATGGTGTAGCTGAGAGGCGTAATCGAACCTTGTTAGACATGGTTCGTTCTATGATGAGTCATGCCTCGCTTCCTATTCACTTCTGGGGGTATGCCTTAGAGACAGCTGCCCACATCCTCAATCTTGTCCCTACAAAGAAGGTTGCTAAAACACCTCACGAAATGTGGACAGGGAAAGTTCCCTCGTTAGCACATATTAAAGTCTGGGGTTGTGAAGCTTTCTTAAGACGAGAGACTCACGAAAAGCTAGCAGTTAGAAGTGAGAAATGTGTTTTCATTGGTTACCCAAAGCAGTCTTTTGGATATTTGTTCTACAGACCTAGTGAATACGTGGTGTTTGTAGCTCGAAGAGGAGTCTTTCTGGAAAGAGAGCTCATATTCAAAGAGGACAGTGGGAGTACCATTAACCTTGAAGAGATTCAAGAGTCAGCCAATGAAGGAACCTTAGATGACAATAGCACTCAACCAGAGGAAACAGTCCCTGTTGAACCGGTTGATAAATCATTACCGCTTCGAAGATCCACTAGGGTGAGTGTGCCACCTGAGTTGTATGGTTTTCATATTACTTCAGATGGTGACACATTCATAAGTGACAGAACACTGGTAAACTTAGATGAACCAGTCACTTATAAGGAAGCAATGGCAGGTCCAGAGGCTTCCAAGTGGAAAGAAGCAATGGACAGCGAGATTAAGTCCATGTATGACAACCAAGTTTGGAATTTGGTTGATAGTGCACCAGGTCGGAAGACAGTTGGGTGCAAATGGATATTCAAGAAGAAGACAGACATGGATGGGAATGTGCATACATTCAAGGCTCGACTGGTTGCAAAAGGTTTCACTCAAACCCCAGGGGTTGACTATGATGAGACTTTTTCGCCGGTGGCTAAGATTAAGTCTATTAGGATATTGCTCGCCATAACTGCCTTTCATGACTATGAAATCTGGCAGATGGATGTCAAGACTGCCTTCCTTAACGGGAAGTTGGCTGAGGATGTTTACATGAGTCAGCCAGAGGGTTTTGTTGATGCAAAGTTTCCCAATAGGGTATGCAAGCTTGAGAAATCCATTTATGGATTGAAACAAGCATCTCGCAGCTGGAATCTTTGCTTCCATGAGAAAGTCAAAGAGTTTGGTTTCTCTAGAAGTGAAGATGAGTTTTGTGTATATATCAAGGCTAGTGGGAGTATAGTAACTTTTCTGGTGTTATATGTCGATGACATATTACTCATTGGTAACGACGTTCCAACCTTGAATGAAGTTAAGTCTTGGCTTGGAAAGTGTTTTGCCATGAAAGACCTAGGAGAAGCCGCCTATATTCTTGGGATTAGAATATTGAGAGATAGAAAGAAGAGACTAATTGGACTTAGTCAGAGCACATACTTGGATAAGGTACTAAAGAGGTTTAGTATGGAAAATTCCAAGAAGGGAGAGCTACCTATCCAGAGCAATACCAAATTGAGTAAGACTCAATGCCCGAGTATAGATGAGGAAATAGATGACATGAGTCGTGTACCTTATGCTTCCGCTGTCGGATCGATCATGTACGCTATGACATGTACTCGTCCTGATGTGGCATTTGCTTTGAGCATGGTCAGTCGCTATCAGGGAAACCCAGGTAGAGCTCATTGGATAGCCGTGAAGAATATACTCAAGTATTTGCGAAGAACGAAGGACTGGGTCCTTGTACTTGGCGGCAATGATACTTTGAGAGTAGATGGTTACAGTGATGCCAGCTTTCAGACGGATAGAGATAACTTCCGTTCTCAGTCAGGCTGGGTATTCTTATTAAATGGAGGAGCAGTTACTTGGAAGAGTTCCAAGCAAGATACGGTGGCTGATTCTACTTGTGAATCAGAGTACATAGCAGCAAGTGAAGCGTCGAAAGAAGCAGCTTGGTTGAGGAACTTCATCGGGGATCTCGGAGTTGTTCCAACCATCCAGGAGCCTATGGAACTGTTCTGCGATAATGAAGGAGCGGTTGCCTTGACAAAGGAACCGAGAGATCATGGTAAAACCAGACATATCGACAGAAAGTACCATTTTATCAGACATAGAGTAGAAGAAGGCCATCTTATAGTGAAGAGGGTATCATCTGAAGATAACCCAGCAGATCCCCTCACAAAGGGTCTGAGTAGGGCTAAGCATATTCAGCATGCTCGGAGCATAGGACTGAAAGATGATATTAGTTTTAGTAGTTAGATTAGTTTTGTTCTGAAACTTGTAACAAAGTAAATGTAATTGACTTTTGGTGATTAAATAATAAAGTATTATTTATAAGTTTGGGTTCTACCTTTTGTCAATTGTTTATTATTGTGTTTCGTTTTTTTGCATGTTTTACTTCCCGAATAATAAGATTATTCAAACTCCACAGTCGCTCGTACTTTTGGAAGTAAGTAGTGAATCAAGACTGTCATGAACTGGATTGTAGATTGTCTAAGGATAGACATGGCAATAGATTTTGCTGCAACGTTCATGAGTACTCAGAAATTGAGATTTGAGTATTGGATAAACCCTCGCTCAGAGTATTACTTCATGGAATTCAACACGAGTAATACTGAGATGATAATATCTTATAATCTTGAAACAGAGATATATGAGTTGTAATTTGCAAGTCGGTTATGCATTGGTAATACGAAAATGCATCAGAAACTTGGTGTTATAAAACGTATTATCATGTATGATTTGATGAGTAAAAGATACAAGCATATGAGTCAATGTTTATTCGTTCCTTTTTCCTTAATGGGAAAAAGCGATATCTGTGGGCCCCTCGATGATTTGGTGTTGACTTATGTGCTGGGCCCAGCCAGGACTAAATTGATGTGTTCAATTAGAAGTCCTACATCATCACTAATCAGGAATCGGGAAACATAGATTCTGGACAAAGAGGTTGATTGCATTCCATGTCTTTTGTCTAGGGATATCTAGCAGAACGAAGGATTATATGATCACTTATCTTAGGACACGTAACTGACTGGGTCAGAGTTCGGCAGCAGCTTTTTGGAAGCTACAATTTGCTGGTCAAATTTAGAAGGCATACTAGCAATTATAGTTATAGACTTATCCAAGTGGGAGACTGTTGGATTAGGTGTCTAAGCCCATAACTATAATTAGTATGTACTTGAATTGATAGCAGCACAGTCCTTTTGGGTTGCCCTCAAACCTAGCAACCGGACAAGGAAATTATGAAAGGAGAGATATTAATTTATTATAAGATTAATAAATTAATATAAATGAATTAATATGTTAAAAGATTAATATATTAATAAGAAATCATTTGGTTTAATTAGTTGTTAGCCAGAAATTAATTAGAATTAATTTTGGGGTTAAAAGAATTAATTATAAGGTGCAGGGACTAGTTTGCAATTATCTAATAGTTGAGTGGAAGGCTCTAGAACCCCCTTGGATAAGGGTGGATGAAATCTTTAGGGGAAACCCTAATAATTTCGTCCATAGGGGCTTGGATATGGACCTTGGGTTTGCTTAGGCCCTAAGCAAGGATAACTAGGGTTTTCCTAAACCCTAGATCCCTCAGCTATATAAGGAGCCTCCTGGTTCATGTTTTGGTAACTCTTTTCTTTGGAAGAAACCCTAAGGGCCGAAATTTTGCATACTCCCTCTTCCCTCTCTCCTCTAATTTCCTTCTTGCTAGTTTGGGTGTGATTCCATTAGAGGCATTACACTTGTGGTGCTAAGCTTCCAAGAAGATCAAGATCAAGATCAAGATCAAGGGAATCATCAATTGTTTACTATAACAATTGAAAGGTATGTAATTACTAAACCCTAGTTTGTAGATTTCGATTATAGCCTCTCTCCTCTAGGGTTCTTGTTTTGCAATTCAAAGTTGTATGTTCAATAGATAAAACATAGATCCAAAGTAGGTTGCATGTGAACTTAGGAATTGTTTTCTAGTTTATTTGTTTTACCTAAAACCCATCAATTGGATCTTGGGAGACTTTGATTTTAAATCATGTTTTGGGAAACAATGTTTTTGTAAGCACTTTTGTTAATGAATTTGCTGTTTTGAAAAGTTTAATTTTGTTGGAATTTTTTGGATGTTACATCTATATAATGTACTAACCTCATCATTAGAAACTTCTTCATTTAGTAGTGCATCAAAAACAAATTCACGCTTCTCGATGTATTATGTTAGATCGGCCTGTATGGAAAAAAAAAGGAAAAAAGAAATTAAATTCTATTAAACAAAAGTATAATAATATTCAGCTGCCAACCTTGAGTTTTTTTCATCAACTGTAAGGAATTTTGAATGGGTATATGTGGTGACGATATATTCCTCATTTTTGTTTTAGGGTCTATTGTGTAGCTGGAATTTCATCCCCATTATACCCTTTTTAGCAACAATTGCTGATTTTAATTAACTTCAAGGAATCAATTATTTGGATAATATTATAAATGCTTAGAAATGAATCTCAATTTACTGTTGATATTGGATTGGCATAACACAACTTTGATCTTTGCAACAGGGTCTGCCTTCTCTCTTTCTTAAGAAAATTTTTCAAAATGTTGTTATTAGGTAAACCTCAAGCTTTACTAAGTTGTTTGATATTCCCAAAATATGGCTCTGCATCATCAAAGCTTCCAGCACAAGTAAACTTATACATTGGAGCTACAGGAAACTATCACGTATGAAACCAAATGATATTTATCGTATAATGGCGATCAAATGAAATATGGTATTAAAATAAGGTGCAAGATTTAAAGGTGGTTTTATTGACGTTATATGGATAATCCTAGGATAAAGTTATCCAGTCCTAATATCACTTTCTCTTGGGTTATGTCACATGGACAATTTTGTACCTATGATAATCTCTTTTCCGACAATGATAGTTTAGTGTAATTTTGATGTGGGTTGCAGGATTATGAGTATTAATGAGTCTTATTATAAATTCGTTATTTGCAAATTATGTATTAGCAGGAGAATTTTGTTGGGTATAGTCGTTATTAACCTTGGTCAGATATTGTTCCATTACTATGTATTGAAGCACTTATGATGTTAATTATTGGGAAGTTAATACTTATATATTCTTGAAATTAAGAAACTTAACCTACAAGTTCACTTAGTCATTGTCTACTGTGAATTTAATTTTTTTAAGCAGTGTGAAAAATGCATCAATCCAGTGCATATATAGAGTGAAGCACTAACATCATAAATTTCATCAAAATGTTTGAGTTACTTTTGAATTGTTTATACAATTTTACATCTGGATTTGCTATGTAGCCTGTATTGTGTGTGGTTACACTTACTCTGTCGAACTATTAGTGGATTTTGTACTGCATTTCAATGAAATTTGAGTTTTTCGAGATAAAAAAGAACGCAACAAAAGGTTTCTTCACACATCCACTGTCACACCTACAACCGGGATGACGGAAATGTCCGGGGGTGGGTGACTTCATTTTGTAATATCATAACAAGTGTATATAATTGAAACATAACCACCACCATCATCATACATTCAAGATAAAAACATATATGGTTTACAACATCGTGTTTGTTCATAAAGATTACATCCCAACATAACAAATATATGATGAAATCAAAATACAACATTCATTCAAATCCATAGCTGTAAATGTAAATCCCTAATCAATTGGATGATGTAAGATCAAAATAGAAGAGAAGGAGAAGAAGAATTAAGATGAATCTAATGATTGATGATATGAGTTATGATCCTTACAATAGATTCTCTTTCACACACATTTTTTCTCTCTAACTTTCTCTCTCTTCTCTCTCCTTACACTCCCACATGCACTCCTCTATTTATAGCATTCCCAGTAGTACACGAGTGTACAGCTGCACACGCGTGTACAACCGTACACAGGGTGTGCAGCCGCACACACATATGCAACCATACATAGCCACAAAATTACATATTACATTATAGAAAAATATATTTTCCTAGAAAAGCAAAGTATAAACCATATTTTTGACCCAACAATCTCCCCCTTGGTTTATAGCTTTCTTTTCTAATTGACCCAACAAGCTCCCCCTAAAAAGTAGCTGGCTTTTCTTGTTAATCTTTAGTTGGAGATTGGCTTCAGCGTTTATCTTCGATTTCTTCACAGCATCAGGATGAACATATGAATCTTCAATAAATGACTTCATCTTGAATAGTTTGGAATTTCTTCAAGATATGACTCTGAACGCATATTGGGTGAGGAGGTTTGATGTACTGATTCTTGAAAGATAACACTTTTAGCTTGAGAATCTTTAGAGAGAACAACGAGAATGAATCTTCTGGATCACTTCCGCAGGTTTATAGATAACAGGAGACTGATTGAGGAGGTTTCAATGCAATCCGTCACATAATCTTGAAGTCGTCTTCACCTTGCCTCTGGGGTTGAAGGATTGAATGTCGAAAGAATAATCTTTATTTTTTGCTCCTTCGAATGAGAATTCTTCGATGATCACGGATGAAGCCTTGGCTCAGAAAATCTTCAATAGAGTCTCCACGAGTCTCATCTACGCCTGAAATCATTTTTCAAGAAAAACAAAACTAAAAGAAATATTAGCACAAAAAAATTATTTTTGGATTTTTGATATTTTCTGAAAAAAAAAACATAAATAACATTAATTTTTAAAAATTTTAAATTTTCTATTTTTTTAATTTTTTTAATTTTTATTTGATTTTTGAATATATTTTTTTAATTCTCCCCCTAAATTTGTGCATAGAGGAAAACTATGACCAAATTTAACAAAAACAAAATTATTTGGGATCAAGGTTGTGAGATAGGATTAATCCGTTTATTGGTACCTTCCCCTTCATGAATAAATCTGGTCGATTGCCAGTATTGTGGTCCACTTAAGCACGGAAATTGTGACAAAATTTGGACATGCTATAAGTGACAAGACAAATTGATCATATGTTCCTAGATAAAACTTCCTAAGGACCATTCATCTGACGACAACCAAGGATATTGTTGTCCACCTAAATTGAGCAGCGAGATCTACAGACAATCTAGAATTGTTCAATTTTAGATGTACTAGAACATGCTTCCCGCTTCCGGATATACCCCAATAATCAAGAACTTCCAAGATAATCCTTACTTTAGGTGAGCACAATATTATTCATAGAGAGGATAGATTCAGATTATTATTAATTATAGTTTTTAGAGGGATTGAGAAGTAGAAGGTTGCATATGCTGTGTACCGGGTCGGATTGTTAATCACACAAAGGAGACAACATATGGATAACAGATAGGAAGAATTTCATAGATATAATATGCAGAGAAATAGATTTGCATATGTTGCAGTCCAGGTCAGATCTCTTCCAATCACGTAAAGGAGGCAACATATGGCTAACAGTAAGAAAGAAAGAAAATAATTTTCTACATACCTACTTTATCAGAATTCCCCAGTCGCTCCGTCAATACTGGAATTAAGGATAGAATCCGTACATCGAGGAAAAGTAAAGCCACAGTTCTAGATACGAGTTCTCTTAATGTGACTGATGGATTCTCATGTATATCTTCCTGCTCAACCTACCAGCGCATCGAATATAGAGCCTAGACAATCCAGTTTTGATACTTTACACAGACTCAGATTTCCCGTTATCATTTGATATATATATATATATATATATATATATATATATATATATATATATATATATATATATATATTAAATTTTTAATTTTCTAATATTTTTGGATTTTCTAATTTTCTGTTGTTTTTGTATTTTCTAATTTTTAATGTTTTTGGAAAATGCGTGAGTATGGGTATCGTTTTTTTTATTAAAAGGCTGAGGGGGAGAAAATGAATTTTTTTTGAGTATATAAAGGGTGTGTGCGGTGTAATATTCACCATCATTGTTTCCATTTTTTTCTTTCTCAACCGCACACAACTCTCTCTCTCTCTCTCTCTCTCTAAAAAAACATTCCATCACATCTCTTGAAATCGAAACACATTTCTGGTAATTCTCATGAACGCGACTCTCATAACAATTTTTTCATGAAATATCGATCATTGTTTGCTGATTAATCGAAGGAATAAACGTTTCGTCTGCGACCGCACACGGTGTGTGCGGCCGCACTCATCGTGTGCAGCTGAACCATGTGCGGCTACACTGAATTGTGAATGGCTGAGCGTGTGCGGCTACGGCTACACACTTGCATGTGTGCGGTTGTACAATCTCCGTTATAATCAAAATCATTTTTCCCTAATGATTGCTTGTGTTTCTTTTCAGATTAAGATGGGAGACCTGGAATTTGCCAAGGTTCACAACTCAACCATTTTCCTTGAAGATCCTCCTGCTATTCACAATGATTTAAAGTTCATTGTTGATGGTTTTAAGAAGTGTTTCCTGGTCCATACATTAACAACCTGTCCTGCAATTTACCAAAGCCTGATCAAAGACTTCTGGAGAAGTGCAGTTGTGAAGAAGGACAACAAGGATGGAAAATTCATTGAAGCTACAATTGAAGGAAAGAAAGTTCAAGTTTCAGAGAATATCATTCGGGAATCACTCCAGATCAATGACAGATCATAATTCTCCATGGAAATTAATATTCATCAAATCCAGGATATTTTAGACCATATGGGGTATGAGGGAACTTTTCCCCCTACTATCAAGAAATTGATTCCTTCTTGTTGGAAGTATCTAGCTCATGTGTTTATGAGTTGTATTTCTGGCACAAGATCCGGTGCAAATGAAATCTCCTCGGCTAACACTGGAGCAATCACAGCCTTAGCTGCAGGAATTAAGTTCAACTTCTCGAAGTTTATAATGAATGAGCTGGTTCTAAATCTTGAGGGGAATAAGAGAGATAAATTTTCTGAGCTGCGAAGAGAAAACGAAACTTTGGATCTTAAATCCGTTGGTCTAAGTGCTTTCGGGCTAATGAAACAGAAGAGAGGTGGAAAATTCATCTTTGAAGGAAAGTTCCCCTTGATCAAATTCGAAATTTTTGAAGAAAGTGATCAGTCGAAATCAGAAGATCAATCCATCCCTACAGAGTCTGAAGACATTGTGCATTCAACCTATGAACCAGAATTTGAGGAAATTCATGATTCTCCTACAGCCACAGTGGTGGAGGAACATGATCATCATAAGGAGGATGAAACTAAATCTTCCCATGAGGATGATGATGATTATCTCTATGGTGATGTAGAATTTTTGAAGGAAATTGACTTCACAGGGTTCAGTGATGATATCCCGACAAACATTGAGCTTGATCTTAATGATGAAGAATTTGGTCTTCATCCAGGATTCCCCAACAGCTGCCTTAATAAAGTCAATGAAGTTTCCTCTTCGGCAACCAAGACTAGGGAAGAAGGAAATGCTCTCAAAATTCTGCTCTCCACGACCAAGACCATGGAGGTTGCGTCAAGTCAAGGAGAAGGAAATGCTCTCAAAATTCTGCTCTCCACGACCAAGACCATGGATGCCAGGATTCGTGAGATCCTGCATGATAAGGTTGCTGCTATGTGCCGGGCTGAGTTGACGGAACTGTTTAGGTTGATCAAGACCGTTATGGTTGAGTATTTTGATGAAAGTTATGCGGCTCTCGCAGAGACAGCGGCTGCGGCAGCCGCAACGGTTGTGGCAGTGGCAAAGGGAGGAGCCAGTCGGGGTTTCCAGTATCGGGACTTCGATAATACGAAGACCCCTACTTTTGATGGAGTTCAGCATCTGATCGTTGCGATGCGATGGTTGTCGGATGTGGAGGGATTTTTCTTAACATGTTCATGCCCTGCTGATCAGAGGGTGAGGTGTGCTATGAACCTGTTGAGGCTCGGGGCGAAGGATTGGTGGAGATTAACCACGGGATCATATTCGGATGCGCAGCCGACTGCGGTTTCTTGGGATCAGTTTCGGGAGATGTTCAACACTCGTTATGTTCCACGGGTTGAGAGAGAGAGAGAGAGAGAGGGGTTGGATCAAGAGTTCCTAGAGCTAAAGTAGGATGCAGAGTCGGTGACAGAGATCACAAGGATGTTTACTGTGAGGGCGATGTTTTGCCCTGAGTTTGCTTCGGAGCAGGCTTAGATGTCCCAATACCTGAGTATGCTCAAGAGGGACATCAGGCAGTTTGTGTCCACTTAGAGATGTGATACCTTGTTAGAGTTGCAGGAGGCCACTCGGTGGCGTGAGTTGGAGATTGAGTTTCAGTTGAGAGAGCAGAGGCAAGCCCCGGTGCAGTCGCAACCGGCACCGAAACGGTCCAAGACCGTTGATTCTAGGTTGGGATATCAAAGCAGCCGCACTAGTGGGAGAGAGGGGCATTATGCGAGGGATTTCCATTAGTCAGCTTTAGTTCAGGTGGTGAGGATTTGTTATCAGTGCCATCAGGTTGGTCACATGAGGGCCAACTGCGCACAGCTTACTGTCGGACCGGTGCAGGCTCCAGCACCGGCCACTTTGAGGATTATAGGTGGAGTTCAGGGTGGAGCAGAGCCCTTGAGGGCTCAGGGACGTGCTTTTTAGGTTATAACATAGGAGGTCAGGGAAGAGCCGGATACAGCTGTGGGTATGTTTCCTTCTTGATGTCTTGTTATCTTATGGTTGTTATGGAGTATTTTATATCTGCTAGTCTCGTTCACATGATTCATGGTATGGTATTTGTTCTGCTTTTCGTCGGGTTTATTGTATGATCGAGTGTTTTGGTATTAGGAGTCTTAGTTGGTTATCATCCATGGGAATTGTTGGTGGGGAATTAGGCTTTTTGGTCTGAGTGTCGCATATAGCCTTTGCAATTTGAGGAGTACTCAGCTAAGGGTTGAACTCCCTTAGAGTACGAGATGTGCGTGGCCGGAACGTGATTTTGTGGAAGTTGCTTGTTTCAGGATCAGTTCATGGGTAAGAGGAGTATGTTGTGTAGGAATGATTGATTATGCTAGTTCAGTCACCAATGGTTTGTAGTTAGTGCTCTAAGTGGGGAGAATTAAAAAATTCTCAGGAAAATCGACAGCATGAGAGGTCAATTAGCTGTGTGGGTTTTAGCAGTGTTTCAGTTAGCCAAGAGTGTGGGTTGGTATTAGTAAGTGGCAGGCGAGTGGTGCGGGATACAAAATAAGGTTGGGCCTAGGGTTAGGCCAGGATTTGAGTATAAAGAATGGAGTTAGAGTTCGGAACCCCAAGAGGGCTAGGACAGTATGTACGGGAGAGATTCTCGGAAAGAATGGTTCAGGGTGATGTAAGACAGTTTGAGCAGTCCGGACAGACTAAAGGCCTGTGGGTGTACCATTCAGGCCGAAGGCTTGGGGAACGGTCCAGACAGGCTGAAGGCCATGAGGGCGGTCCAGACATGCTGAAGGTTCCGAGAGTGGTCCAGATAGGCTGAAGGCCTGGTAAGGCGGTCCAATCATCCAGATGGCTCTGTATGTGTTATTGGATCGGTACTAGGAGAATGAGGAAAAGTGTCACCAGGGGATGATAATTGATATGGTCTGGCCCCAAGTATTGATCATGTTAGTTGAAAGCAGTGCATGGACCCGAGAGTCCTTGCGAACAGATTCAGAGTTTATGGAAGTTCAAGAATAGAAGTTGCTCTACATGGATAACGTAGAGTGAAGTTTAGCTCAGTGTCACTTGCAGGTGCGGAAAGGGTTGTTGAGTGGATTTCCTTGGATAAGGAAAGGGAAGGGTATGTAACTCCAGGAGAAAGTGTTGGTTCACGGAAGTGAAATAGTAGTGTGAATGGATAATTGAGATGTGGCACCTACTTCTTGGTACGTACTCTGTTATTAAATCTTCATTTATCTTTGCATTTTTAGCCTTGGACTCGACGAGTCGAAGGACTGACTCGCCGAGTAGAAGCGAGATGAGGCGCACGGTTTGAGTTGCAGACTCGGCGAGTCGGGTCCCGAACTCGACGAGTAGCCGCTGTTTGGACAAAAACCCTAATCCAGGGGTTTACACCCTATTTAAACGACCTTATGCAGCCTCCTTTCCCCCTTAATGCTTCAAAAACGCTCCACATAGCAAACCCTAGCTGTTTTGTGAAGATCTAAGGCTTTTTGAGTAATTGTTGTGAGTTTTGATCTCAAGGACGAAGGAAGAGTGATATGTGCATAATTAGTTAATTATTTAGCATATATTCTTAGTTATTTTTGATTAATTATGTGAATAATGTGGACAAAAGGTACTTAAAATGTTGTGAATTGTGTTTTCAGTCCAAAAGATATGCTTGGAAGAAAAAAGGAGAAAAGGAAAGCAATTGAAGATTAAAGATTGAAAGAAGATATACTCGGCGAGTAGATCGACCCTACTCGGCGAGTACACGAGGATATTCCAGAAGATAAATACGACTGCTGATTCAAGACGGATAAGTATGGATCTACTCGGCGAGTTGATTCTGCTACTCGCCGAGTACACCCTGTTTTGGGATATCTATAAAAGACAAATCATTATCTCATGGGAAGGGACCCCTGGCGATTTTTGAAGGATTAACTGTGATTAAGAGATTCAGAAGGCGCTAAGGAACCCTAGGCTTCAATAGTTGGAAGAATTCAAGCAATTAGGTTAATTCTACCACTTAGACTTAGGAATTGAACATGTTTTCTTTAGTAAACTTTGTTTTTATGTTTGTTTCTACTGCAATTATGAGCTAAATTCGTTTTTGTTTCTGTTTGGGGAATACCAAAGAACTCCTATGGTTTAATTATTGATTTTTGCTTAATTGTCTATTGGTGATTTATTAAATTAAGTTTGTTAAAGAACCTTATGTATTAATCACTACTATTTTCTGTTGATTGGAAGGCAATTAGGTTGCATGAACATCACTTAATTGTTAACCTCATATGTCTATGTGAATGCTAAACCATATGCTTAGAAGTAATGATTATGAAACTAAGATTAATAAGAAAATAGGAAGATTAATGTGTGAGATTGTTTGAGAAACCATCAACAAGAGGTTAATTGAATTAATAACTTAATTAACCATTACAAATCTTATTTAATCCAAATAATTAATCTAGGGAATTAATTAGTTTAAACACTTGATCAACGCTTAAATTAGTTAATTGTCTAAGGGTTAGGAGTAATGAATATGAACCTAACTATTATAATTGGTAACCAATAGCAATTAATCCACCTTAACTTAAATAACCATAGGAGTGAATTGGTTGAACCTAAATAGAAACATCTTTATCAAATTTGGTGAATAGTTGTTGCTTTAGTTAATTAGTTAATTTAGTTTATTTAAGTTTTTAGTCTTGCAAAACTAGAGAAAAACCCTTTACTTTTATTATTTGTTTTAGTTTAAATTAGCTATTAGTTTAATTTTCCGTTCCCTGAGTTCGATACCTCACTTATCAATCTATACCACTTAAAGACAGGTTCACTGCCTTTGTGTGCTCAAATTATTAATAAAAAGTAGGGATAAAACTAGTTGAATTTACACACATCAAGTTTTTGGCGCCGTTGCCGGGGAACGGTTCTAAATAATTAAGCTAATTCGTAATTTTTTCGATCCTTTGTGTGAGTTTACTTGCATAAAGTTCATTTATTGCAATTTAGTAACTGGTAATTAGGTTTTAGTATCTGTTTTAGTTAGTTTAAAACTTAGAATTTTTTTTGAAATATCACTGATACTCGCCGCGTGCAATCGCACCTACTCGGCGAGTAGCAGTTTAGTCAGCAATTTTTTTTTAATTTTTACAATCTTTTTGTTCTTTTTACGTTTTTTTATTTGATTGATTTCAGGACTTTCATGACCAGAGGAGCAAACACACCACTGGTACCCCCGTTTGAAGACCCCGAATCCGCATTGAAAAGAAACAAAGGGAAGGACGTGGAAAGTTCAAGCACACCAAAGAAATCACCATTGTCCAACTTGAAGACTGTTTTTGGGAAAAAGAAGAGCAGTAAATCAGGAGCTTCTAGCGCTTCTTTGATAATTGAGGAGCCAATTCAAGAAGATATTGGATACGAGACCGAGGAAGAAGAGGAGGCAACGTACGAGCAAGAAACCAAATCGGAGGAAGAGTTAGCGTTCACTATGGCTAACATTGATGAAATCCCCATGGGAGAATGGAAGAAGAGGATGCGCGACGACCATGGCCCGGGACTTGTGCAACCCGCAATTCCCGCAACTGCCACCTTCGAGCTAAAAGGTCATATCCTAGCTTCACTCAAGGAAATACCTTTCTATGGGAAAGATCATGAAGATTCCTACAAACATTTGGATGAAGTAAATGATGTTGCTGATTACTGTTGGGTTTTAAGCAATCTAACACTTCCTAAGTGTGCATGCAACCCTAATAAACCTTGGATCTATGTTTGTCTAAATATATGCAAAATAATAATTTTCCAAGGTTTATAACCTATCTAACATGGCATGGGGAACGTTTCAACATAAAAGAGTTAGAAGAGATTACATACCTTTTTGGTGTGTTGGGTTCTTAGGAGTTTGAGAGCCAAGCACCAATAGTGTGAATGCCTCAAATGGAATCACAAACACCACAAACTCTTGGAAAACTTTGAGAGAGTATATACACCTTGTATATATCGGCCACACACATGCACACACACACACTAGATCACTAGCTTTCTCTTAGGCTCCATTTCATGCTCCATAAGCATGCTTATATAGTATGCATGGTTAGGGTGAAACCCTAATAACCCATGTCTTTTCCTTTTCCAAGGATCCATGGGTTAAAAGCTCCATGGATCATCCATGGACTTCCACATAAGCTTAGCCCATTAACAAATGCGTATTAGCCCACACTATATAAAACAAATAGCCCATAATTTAATTAGTATTCCTTTTAATCTCTAAATTAATGCATAATTAATTTAAGACTAAAAACTAATTAAATAACGTAACTTCATATTAATATATTATAACTCATAATATATTAATAAACATATGTGTATAACTCTCATAAAATTATCCATAATAGTTTGGATGAGATGCAACCCAAATGGACCATGCCGGTCGGGTCAAGTATATACCAAATAAGTTATGGACTTAGACACCTTATCCAACAGACTCCCACTTGGATAAGTCTAATAACTATATTTGCCTATAACTTCAGGAACCAACCAACAATCGTAGCTCTCGAAAACTCCCTTGAACAATGAAGACTCTGTCGAACTATGAAGCGCCATTTTAGATAAGTGATCACATAATCCTCTGTTCTCATGATATCAGCCGGACAAACACATGGAACTATGTCTTGCTTATTGTCTAGCAGTTGTTTCTCGATTATCCGATTTGTTTGACGAAGAACTTCACTGAACACATCGGTTTAGTTCTGACCAGGCCTGGTACATGGGTCAACACAAAATCATCGAGGGGCCCGGATATCGCTTCTATTTCTAGAAGGAACAGATAAACTTCGACTGATATGCTTGTTCTACTACTTATTGAATTGTACACAAAGGCACGTTTTATAACATCAAGTTACTGATGCGTTTACGTGCAATCAATGCACAACCAACTCATAGGTAACAACTCATATCTCTAGGTTTAAAGATTTATATGATGTTATCGTCTCACGATCACTCGAGATAAATTCCATGAAGTGATACAAGTGAGCGTGGGTTTATACCAATACTCATAACTTATGAGTACTCATGAATGTTGCAGCAACCATTGCCATGTCTAAACACCTTTAAGGCATCTACAAACCCAATTCATGACAATCTTGATTCATACCTACTTCCGACGTATGATCGATTGTGGAGGTTTGAATAAATTAATTATTCTGGAAGTCAAAACATGCAAAACTGAAACAATAGTAAATAATTGACAATGATAGTAACACTTTACTCATAAATAAATCACAAATTTTATTCATCATCAAACGTCGATTACATTTTACAAGTTTCAGGAAAATTATCTAATCTGTAAAACTAATATCGTCCCTCAGCCCGATGCGTCTCGCATGCTGAAAATGCTTAACCCTCGTCAGTCCCTTCGTAAGGGGATCTGCAGGATTCTCATCCGACGATATCCTCCTTGTCACAAGGAGTCCTTCTTCAATCTTATGTCTTATGAAGTGATATTTTCTGTCAATGTGTCGGGATCTGCCATGATCTCTTGGTTCCTTGGCTAAGATAACCGCAGCATTGTTGTCACAGAAAATCTCTATAGGTTCCTTAATAGCTGGTACAACTCCAAGGTCTCCGATGAAGTTCTTTAGCCATATCGCCTCCTTCGCTGCTTCACTCGCTGCTATATACTCTGATTCACAAGTCGAATCAGCCACCGTCTCCTGCTTGGAACTCTTCCAAGAAATTGCCCCTCCATTTAAGGTAAAGATCCAGCCCGACTGAGAGCGGAAATTATCCCTATCAGTCTGAAAACCAGCATCACTATACCCTAATATTCTCAAGTCATCACTGCCACCAAGGGTAAGGACCCAATCCTTAGTCCTCCGCAGGTACTTGAAAATGTTCTTTACCGCGGTCCAATGAGCCTTGCCAGGGTTCCCCTGATACCTGCTGATCATGCTCAAAGCAAATGCCACATCAGGACGGGTACAAGTCATAGCATACATGATCGAGCCAACTGCGGAAGCATATGGTAATTGGCTCATCTCAGCTATCTCAGCCTTTGTACTCGGACTCTGAGTCTTACTCAGTTTGGTATTGCTTTGGATCGGTAAATCTCCTTTCTTGGAATTCTCCATGTTGAACCTTTTCAACACCTTATCCAAGTAGATACTCTGACTAAGTCCAATTAGTCTTCTACTCCTTTCTCTTAATATCCTTATCCCTAGGATATAGGTAGCCTCTCCTAGGTCCTTCATAGCAAAGCACCTCCCAAGCCAGGACTTAACCTCCTGCAAGGTTGGGATGTCATTTCCTATGAGTAGTATGTCATCCACATACAGTACCAAGAAGCTAACTATACTCCCACTAGCTCTGACATACACGCAAGACTCATCTTCGCTTCTCAAGAAGCCAAACTCTTTTACCTTCTCATCAAAACAAAGATTCCAGCTACGAGATGCTTGTTTTAATCCATAAATGGATTTCTCAAGCTTGCATACTCTATTAGGGTACTCTGCATTGACAAAACCCTCTGGCTGATTCATGTACACATCCTCAGCCAACTTTCCATTAAGGAAAGCGGTTTTGACATCCATTTGCCATATTTCATAATCATGAAATGCTGCAATGGCTAACATAACCCTAATAGACTTAATCTTGGCCACCGGCGAGAAGGTTTCATCATAATCAATACCTTGAGTTTGAGTAAAACCCTTCGCAACCAGTCGAGCCTTATAAGTATGCACTTTTCCTTCCATGTCGGTCTTCTTTTTGAAGATCCATTTGCACCCGACTGTTTTACGGCCCGGTACATTGTCAACCAGGTTCCAAACTTGATTGTCATACATGGACTGTATCTCGCTGTCCATAGCCTCCTTCCATTTAGCAGACTCCGGGCCTGCCATGGCTTCCTTAACACTGCTAGGTTCATCCAAATTTACAAGTGTACTATCACTAATAAACGTATCACCTTCCGTAGTAATATGAAAACCATAATAAAACGAAGGTGTGTTCCTAACCCGTGTGGAACGCCTCGGAGGTACAGACTCGTCAGCTGGATCAACAGGAGTTTCCTCCTCAGATTGATTGCTAGTGTCTGAGGTTCCTTCATCAATTGATTCTTGAATTTCTTCAAGATCAATCTGCCTCCCACTGTCTCCTTGGCTTATAAATTCTTTCTCGCGAAAGATCCCTCTTCGTGCTACAAAGACCACATTCTCACTGGGTCTGTAGAAAAGGTAACCGAAGGATTTCTGTGGGTAGCCGATGAAAATACACCTTTCACTTCGGGGTTCAAGCTTATCATGAGTTTCGCGCCTCACGAAAGCTTCGCAACCCCAAATTTTGATGTGGTCCAAATTGGGAACCTTCCCAGTCCACATCTCATGAGGTGTTTTTGTAACCTTCTTTGTAGGGACTAGATTAAGGATATGGGCGGCAGTCTCTAAGGCATACCCCCAAAAAGAGATTGGTAACGAAACTCGACTCATCATAGAGCGAACCATGTCCAACAAGGTACGATTACGCCTCTCAGCTACACCATTCAGCTGTGGTGTCCTGGGAGGAGTTAATTGTGAGACAATCCCACACTCCTTAAGATAGTCAAGGAACTCGGTACTAAGATACTCACCACCTCGATCGGATCGAAGCATCTTAATGTTCCTGCCCAATTGATTTTCTACTTCCTGCTTGAATTCCTTAAACCTTTCAAAGGTTTCGGACTTGTGTTTGATTAAGTAGACATACCCATATCTACTATAATCATCAATAAAAGTCACATAATACCGATTAGCGTCCCTTGTGGCGGTTTTGAATGGCCCACATACATCAGTATGTATTAGGTCCAACAAACCTTCACCCCTCTCACAAGTTCCAGTGAAGGGTGATTTTGTCATTTTTCCAAGTAGACAAGATTCACAACTATCATCTGATTTAAGGTCAAATGATTCCAAGACTCCACTCTTTTGGAGTTGGCCTATGCGTTTCTTGTTTACATGTCCAAGATGACAATGCCACAATGATGCTTTATCTAGGCTAGTAGAAGAATCAATATACAACACATTATTTCCTAAGTTGTCTACAATCGACACAGTTTCATACACACCATCACAAGGTAATGCTTTAAAATAAAACACATTATTAAAGAAAGCATTAATACCACCACATTCATTATCAAACGAAAAGGTAAAACCTTGTTTGTACAAAGTATGAAAAGAAATAATATTCCTCGCCATTTCAGACGAGTATACACATTTATTCAAATCTAATTTTAACCCATTATTAAGCAACAAAGTATAAACTCCAATCTTGGAAACAGGTGAAGCCTTCCTATTCCCCATGATTAAGTTTATCTTCCCGTGCTCCACATCCTCACTTCTTCTTAGGCCCTGCAAATCAGAACATATGTGAATACCACATCCTGTATCAAGCACCCAAGAGTTAGAATATGTTGAGTAATTAGACAATATAGTGTAAATACCTGCATAGGTGGGTTTTACTTTCCCATCCTTTAGATCCTGCAAGTACTTAGGGCAGTTTCGCTTCCAGTGTGCCTTTTCATGGCAATAAAAGCATTCAGCATCCTTGGGAATGGCAGAAGGAGTGACAGAACCGTTCTTAGTCTTTGATGAGGAGCTTTCAAGAGACTTTCCCTTGGTACCCTTCGAAGGGTGCTTCCTCTTTTTCCCTTTGCCTTGCCCAATAGCTAAAACAGGGGTAGAAGTTGGAGTAGGAGTAGTAGAGGTAACAACCGCTTTACCCTTAAGACCGGTTTCAGCGGTCTTCAAGAGTCTTTGAAGCTTGCTGAGGGTAACTTCCTCCTTGTTCATATGATATGTCATTCGAAAATGATCATAACAAGAAGGCAAGGAGTGCAAAATGATGTCAATTGCTAACTCCTCGGGGATGTTAACATTCAGCTTCAGCAAACGGTCCACATACCTTTGCATCTTTTGCATGTGGCCCGTGACGGATTCACCGTCCTTCATGCGGGTAGTTATTATGGAGGAGATTATTTCATACCGCTCCTGACGAGCACTCTGATGGTACCTTTCCATCAAGTCTTGGTGCATCTCAAAAGGGTAGAAATCTTCATACGACTTTTGGAGCTCGGCTGTCATCGTGGCCATCATGATACATGCCACCTTAGTAGCATCTCTCTCATGAGTCCTGAATTCAGCGATCTCCTCAGGAGTAGCAGTAGACTCATCAAGTTCTTTTAGCTCCTTATCGAGGACATATTCCTTGTCCTCGTAACGAGTAACCATCCTGATGTTCCTAATCCAATCCATGAAGTTGGAACCATCAAAGATGACCCTCCCACAAAGATTCATGAGAGAGAAAGAACCAGTTGGGTTAGAGCCTGAAGCAATAGTGTTGGAAGACATCTGAAAGAAGAAAGTAAGTTTAGATTAGATATTTAGGATCCTTAATAAGACACCCAAATGTAATATTAAGGCTAGGATCCAATCACAATATATTACACTTAGAAGAGGGATGCCGTAATCTAAGTAATAATATATTTGAAAGGTAGGTGAATGACGATTCACCAATTTCCACCATGAAAACGAAATGATTTATTAGGTTTAATTGGATTTGAAATTCCTAGATTCTTTTGAGATTCATTGAACTTTTCAATGGCATGTTTCAATCTCGATTGTGCCCTTCAAGTTTTGTGACTGGGATGCTGAGGATCACAAAACAAGGTGTGAATAACCATGCTAACTCACTTGGTACTCCTAATATTATCACCTAATCAATGTGCCGGTTAACCACACACGCTCCATTGATCTATGACAACATTAAGTTACCCTTCGTGATCCTTACTAGTCTAATTAGTGTGCCGGTTAACCACACACGCTCCACTAACGACTTGGTAAGGTACAAAGTGTGAATTCCATGGATTAGCACCATGTTCACATTTTCCTAAAATAACTAAGATTGGGAATTAAAAGAGTTTAGTTATTTTATAATATTCATTATACTTTTAATGAGGATTTAAAGTCATTGTTCTACCCGTTCGGCTAACGACCCTCCACCGATCAAGCAAGCGGTGGGTGAGAGTATACACCCATTAAGTCGCCATTTTATAGGCAACAACCTTATACCCACCTTATAGACCGGCTTCGTGAATGAGGCCTACTAACGGTAAAACGACTTATTCTTATACATATATATAATAATTAACCATTAATGTTATAAATAGTATAAGGGTTGAATTTTAACTATTAAAACTCTAAGGTTTGGAATTAAAGTTTATTAAAGTGTGTGAAACTTTACAAATTCCAAAACTTGAGGGCAAGTTTTGTAACTTTGCAAAACTCTTCATTTCATAACTTATGAATTAAAGGTTCATAAAAATGAAGACTCTTCATTTTCATGTAACTTATGTGTTTTAAGTGTGTGTTAAATGAAAGTGACCTTTGGTAATCCATAACTTGAGGACAAATTATGGACTCCATTAAAACACATAAATGATAAAGAATTAATCCTAAACAATTCAGCAAATAATTCCTATCATTTTCTAAATTCATAAGAACATGAACATGTTCATCAAAATTCAAGAATTATATGAACACATAAAAACATGAAATTTTGACATATGCTATTGTAAATGGATTAGAACAACCATTACACCAACTAAAATAAGTTTTATAACACCAAAACAATTTAGGGTAATGTTTCTAGTCCATTTCCAGCAGCAAAAGTCGAGATTCTGCATTCTTTCGATCCTACTCGCCGAGTGCACGAACGGACTCGTCGAGTAGGTTGAAGTTTGCCTTGGACTCGGCGAGTCCCCCCAATGGACTCGGCGAGTCGACCATGCAGACAACAACGATTTCGACTTTTTTCACTATTTTGCATCAAGTATCAAACAAGCAAGCCTAGGCTCTGATACCACTGTTGGGTTTTAAGCAATCTAACACTTCCTAAGTGTGCATGCAACCCTAATAAACCTTGGATCTATGTTTGTCTAAATACATGCAAAATAATAATTTTCCAAGGTTTATAACCTATCTAACATGGCATGGGGAACATTTCAACATAAAAGAGTTAGAAGAGATTACATACCTTTTTGGTGTGTTGAGTTCTTAGGAGTTTGAGGGCCAAGCACCAATAGTGTGAATGCCTCAAATGGAATCACAAACACCACAAACTCTTGGAAAACTTTGAGAGAGTATATACACCTTGTATATATCGGCCACACACATGCACACACACACTAGATCACTAGCTTTCTCTTAGGCTCCATTTCATGCTCCATAAGCATGCTTATATAGTATGCATGGTTAGGGTGAAACCCTAATAACCCATGTCTTTTCCTTTTCCAAGGATCCATGGGTTAAAAGCTCCATGGATCATCCATGGACTTCCACATAAGCTTAGCCCATTAACAAATGAGTATTAGCCCACACTATATAAAACAAATATCCCATAATTTAATTAGTATTCCTTTTAATCTCTAAATTAATCCATAATTAATTTAAGACTAAAAACTAATTAAATAACGTAACTTCATATTAATATATTATAACTCATAATATATTAATAAACATATGTGTATAACTCTCATAAAATTATCCATAATAGTTTGGATGAGATGCAACCCAAATGGACCATGCCGGTCGGGTCAAGTATATAACAAATAAGTTATGGACTTAGACACCTTATCCAACAATTACTTCAACATTCCAAATGTAACCCGCGAAACTCAACTACTTTGTATGCTTCCGGTAACCTTCAAGGGTGCTGCTAAAGACTGGCTCAAGTCACTTCCCCCCGGATCAGTCACTACTTGGGCCAGAATGAAGGAAGAATTTATTGATCACTTTTGCCCACCATCCAAGATAGCCAAACTGAAGAAGGCCATTGCAAACTTTGAACAACAAGCTGGAGAGTCTTTATATGAAGCATGGGAGAGGTACAAAAGTCTGCTAAGAAATTGCCCACACCATGATCTAAACAGCCAGCAAGAAGTTTCCATCTTCTATGATGGAGTCAATGTCACGACCCGGCAGTTGCTAGACTCACAAGGCCCACTTACAAAGAAGCCACCCCCGGTGATTAAAGAATTGATTGAAGAATTCTCTAAACACTCTAGAGAATACCACAACCCTAGGAATGATGTCACGAGGGGAGCTGTGTATGTTGCTACTGAAGATTTATCCGCGGTCATGGCCATGTTAAAAACCATGGATAGGAGAATGGACAAAATGGATCAAACTATCCATGCTATACGGGTGGGTTGTGAAAACTGCAATGGACCTCACCTCACTAGAGATTGCGATTTGGATGAGAATGGCAACAAAATGGCACAAGCATGTTATTCGAGCGGTGACCGGTATGATGAGGACTGGCGCAAACAAAAGAAAGAGTGGCTGCCTTACGAAGAGTACAAGAAGGCCAAGGAGGAGAAGTATAGACAAAAAGGGAGAGGCTTTTACCAAAAGGAGGAGCCGGTGCAAGAGAGGAAGCCAAGCTTGGAAGATATGCTTACTAAATTTGTGGCCGCTTCCGAGAAAAGACATAGTGACCATGATGCTGCTATCCAAGAAACAAGAACAATGCTCAGGAACCAGCAAGCATCCATCCACAACATAGAAACGCAGCTTGGGCAACTTGCTCAACAACTAAACCAAAGGTCACCGAGTGAGCTTCCTAGCAAAACCAAGAACAACCCACGAGGCGCACAAGTAAATATTGTTACAACAAGAAGTGGGAAGATCATCACCCCCTGGCCCCCATTCGAACTGAAGCAACCAAGGACTCACAGAAGGAAGGAACGGAAGAACAAGTAGAAAACCAAGATTCACAATCTGAGAGTCTTACTCGCCGAGTAGGGCCGATGGACTCGGAGAGTACCCCTGCTAAAACGAATGAACAGCCTCCCTTGAAACCATACCAGCCTCCAATGCCATACCCAGCCCGAGCCAAGAAAGAGAAGCAGGAAGAGGAATATCAGAAGTTTCTAGACCATATTAAAACTCTTCAAATCAACATTCCTTTCATTGAAGCCGTCATGCAAATACCCAAGTATGCTAAGTTCCTTAAGGAACTCCTCACTAACAGAAGAAAGATGGAGGAAGTGCAGAAGGTAGTGCTTAACGAGAACTGCTCTGCCGCAATGCTAAACAAGTTACCAAAGAAGAAGGGTGATCCGGGGAGCTTAACTTTACCTTGTCAATTTGGCAACTTGGCTGCAATTCATGCCTTAGCTGATTCTGGAGCAAGTGTGAACCTTATGCCATACTCGTTCTTTAAGAAGCTAGACCTCCCGGAGCCAAGGCCAATTCGAATGGCAATTCATTTGGCAAACAAGACTGTTACTTTCCCAAGAGGCATTTGTGAAGATTTGCTAGTGAAAGTGGACAAATTTGTCTTCCCGGCTGATTTCATCATTCTAGACATGGAGGCGGATCCGCAAGTGCCAATTATCCTTGGAAGGCCCTTCCTCAACACAGCTAGCGCTATCGTAGACATGAGAGATTCTAAGCTCACATTGCGAGTTGGGGACGATTCAGTGACATTCGGGGTAGACCAAGCCATGAAGTACTTAGGGAGTAGTGACGGCACGACTTTCTCAATCAACATGCTTGACGAACTATTGGAAGAAGACATACCTGAAGATTCCAGCAAGTTTGCAGCTTTGGATGAAGCATTTGACCCAGAAAAGGACTTACTAGAGATTGAAAGACTGTTGGAAGAAGCGGAGTATGAAGAAATAAAGAAGCAATCTGAGAGCCCTACTCGCCGAGTAGACCCGATCTACTCGCCGAGTACATCTGAAGAAAAGCCAGAAGTCGTGAATGCAGCTACCAACTCGCCGAGTACCAAACCTGCACTCGGCTAGTCCGTCACTATGCACAACAAATTGGAGCTTAAAACACTACCTGACCATCTGGAGTATGCCTTTCTGGAAGAAGGAAATCAGAAGCCTGTGATCATAGCCTCGGACCTATCCAAGACGGAAAAGGAGGAGCTTGTACGCGTGTTGAAGAAAAGGAAAAGAGCTATCGCATGGAGCATCTTCGACATCAAGGGAATAAGCCCATCCTATTACTCTCACAAAATCAATTTAGAAGAAGGAGCAAGGCCGGTGGTGCAACATCAAAGACGATTGAACCCGAACATGCAAGAAGTCGTCAAGAAGGAGGTGGTCAAGCTTTTGGATGCAGGAATCATCTACTCCATTTCCGATAGTCCATGGGTGAGTCCGGTCCAAGTGGTGCCCAAGAAAGGAGGAATGACGGTCATCACTAACGAAAAGAACGAGTTAATTCCAACGCGAACGGTAACCGGTTGGCGAGTGTGCATCGATTATCGAAAGCTAAACGATGCCACTCGCAAAGACCATTTCCCTCTTCCTTTCATAGATCAAATGTTAGAGAGGCTATCGGGCCATAGCTATTACTGCTTTCTAGATGGGTTTTTTTCAGGGTATTTTCAAATACCCATAGACCCAATGGACCAAGAAAAGACCACCTTTACATGCCCAAGTGGGACTTTCGCCTATAAACGCATGCCATTTGGACTATGCAATGGACCTGCGACATTTCAAAGGTGCATGACCGCCATATTTCATGATATGGTGGAAAAGTTCATGGAGGTCTTTATGGATGACTTTTCTATATTCGGATCTTCTTTCCATGACTGCCTCACAAATCTTGACTCAATGCTTGCTAGGTGTGAGAAAACCGACTTGGTCCTAAATTGGGAAAAGTGTCACTTCATGGTCAAGGAGGGTATAGTTTTGGGACACAAAGTCTCTAAAAAAGGAATTGAGGTGGATCGGGCAAAGATAGACACCATTGCCAAATTACCCCCACCAACTAATGTGAAGGGCATTAGAAGTTTTTTGGGACACGCAGGTTTTTACCGGCGTTTTATAAAAGATTTTTCCAAAATCACGAAACCTCTAACACAATTATTACTAAAAGATGCACCCTTTAATTTTACTAAAGAGTGTTTAGAGGCATTTGACTTTCTAAAGGAAAAATTAACTAATGCCCCGATCATTATAGCACCCAATTGGAACTTACCCTTTGAGATCATGTGTGATGCTAGTGACTATGCACTAGGAGCGGTCCTTGGTCAAAGGGTTGACAAGCACTTTCAACCCATCTATTATGCAAGCAAGACCTTAAACCCCGCCCAAGAGAATTATACTACTACTGAAAAAGAATTGTTAGCCGTGGTTTACGCTTTTGACAAGTTTCGCCCTTACTTGGTTTTATCTAAAACCACTGTTTTTACTGACCACTCGGCTATCAAGTATTTGTTTTCCAAACAGGATGCCAAGCCAAGACTAATATGATGGGTGCTGCTTCTTCAAGAATTCGATATAGAGATACGAGACAAGAAAGGAATGGAGAACGTAGCGGCCGATCATTTATCTAGGCTCGAGAACCGGCAATTGCAAGAAGATAAGGATGGAGATGACTTTCCGGATGAATACATTATGGTGTCCGTGGGAGAGGAGCCATGGTTCGCAGACATAGCTAACTATCTAGCTACAAATTACATCCCGAAGGATTATAGTAGTCAACAAAAGAAGAAATTCTTTGTGGATATCAAATATTACTTTTGGGACGATCCATACCTCTTTCGAAGCTGTGCGGATGGAATTATAAGAAGATGTGTGTTCGGGAAGGAAAGCCGAAGAATACTAGAACACTGCCATAGCGGGCCCACGGGAGGACATCATGGAGCACACTATACCGCAAAGAAGATCTTTGACATTGGGTTCTATATGCCTACAATCTTCAAAGATGCATCCCAATATGTCAAAGAATGTGATGCTTGTCAAAGGGTGGGAAACATTTCATCCCGAAATGAAATGCCACAACATAGCATTCAAGTGTGCGAGGTGTTCGACGTATAGGGCATTGACTTCATGGGACCTTTTCCCACATCCAAGGGAAACAAGTACATACTAGTGGCGGTAGATTATGTCTCGAAATGGGCGGAGGCGCAGGCTTTACCTACAAATGACGGACGGGTAGTGGTACGATTCTTAAAGAAACTATTCTCCCGGTTTGGTGTTCCGAAGGCCCTAATTAGTGACCGAGGCACACACTTTGCCAATGATCAATTGGAAAAGGTGCTCAAGAAATATGGGGTGACCCATAAGTTCTCCACGTCATACCATCCACAAACGAGTGGACGAACTGAAGTGACCAATCGAGCCTTGAAGCGTATTTTAGAGAAGTCGGTGGGAAGCAACTGCAAGGAATGGTCGGATAAATTGGATGACGCACTATGGGTATTTCGTACCGCTTTCAAAACACCTATTGGTACTACACCATATAGGTTAGTTTATGGAAAGCAATGCCATTTACCGGTTGAGATCGAGCATAAGGCATATTGGGCGTTAAAGAGGTGCAACTTTGATATAGAAGAATTGAAGACCAACCATTTAATGCAAATGAATGCCCTTGAAGAACTCCGAAATGAGGCTTATTCTAGTTCGTGGCTCTATAAAGAAAAGACCAAGAGATGGCATGACAAAAGAATCAAGAGCAAAGACATCCATGAAGGCCAAAAAGTACTACTTTTCAATTCCCGATTAAAACTTTTCTCGAGCAAACTTAAATCAAGGTGGGATGGTCCTTTTTTGGTCAAGATGGTGTTTCCTCACGGGGCTATCGAATTGATATCAAGAGACGGCACACCATTCAAAGTCAATGGTCATAGAGTGAAGAAATATGAAGAAGGTGTCCCCCGAAATGAAGGATTGGAGGAGATGCTACTGTGTGGAATTGCAAACACGTAGATGGGGCGGAGTTCAGCTAATGACTCCATCAAAAGAAGCGCTTCTCGGGAGGCAACCCGAGTTTCAAGTTTGCATTTTCTTTCCTTTTCTTTAATTTTCATATTGTTTTTTTTCATTCTTCTTCGTTTATTCTATGTCTCTAAGTGCTTGAGGACAAGCTATGCTTTGAGTGTGGGGTGGAAGGGCTAAACAAATGAATTCATACAGTAAAATTGGCAAATTTAATTTATTTTTCAACCTGTGACATCTACTCGGCGAGTATATCGACTATACTCGGCGAGTAAATGTCCACTTACAGCCAAAAGTTGATAACACGCGAGTCTACTCGGCGAGTAGCCGGTTCAAACCCAGTAAAATAAAACCTGTAAAAATTGTTATTACTCACCAATTCATCCCAACACTCGCCGAGCACTTCCTCTCAGCCGCCTCTCTAAGCATTCTTCAAGATCTCTCCAACTTTCTTTTTCTTTCTCTTCATTCAAGCAACAAGGTAACATCTTTACCCTTTAATTTTATGAAAGGTTCAATCTTTATCACATATCTTCCCATATTTGTTATGATTTCGGATTTGGGGAGTTTTTCCCAATTTTTAGGGCTTTGATTTACTCATGAATTAGATGTTGTTAGGAGTAATTTCTTCAAGATCTATGGTTAGATAAGTAATTACAACAAAACCCTATGAACAATTTGGACTATTACACAGATTACACAGATCCGATCTCGATCTGTCAAGAAGTTCATACTACTCGGCGAGTATGTTCGTGTACTCGGCGAGTAGGTCACAATAAGATCAAAAATTTTCCTGTTTTAATTACTGGGTGTTGTTTGTTGCTGTGTTTTTGGTATGTTTATGCAGATAGCATGGCAAGAAGAGGTCAATCATCACGTGGAGGAGGCCATGGTGATATGCCATGGTTAGCCTTTCAACAAATCACCTCCAAATCCTCCAAAACTCGAGCCTTAAACAGGTTGGAAGCACTGCGACAGAAAGAAATCCACTTACCAAATGCAGTGGATTGGGGATGGATGGGCAATGTTGGCTTGGAAGAGGAACTTACTCCATATTTGGTGAAAGATTGTAACTTGGGTTATGCCAACATCACTTGTGATGGTTGGTTGCAATTGTTCAAAATCCAAGAGCCAGTATACGCGGAGTTGTGCTGGGAATTCTTTGCTACCATTTCATTCCGAGGTGCTAGTGAGTTTTACAATCCTAACACGATCTCATTTTCTTTAGGTGGGGAGTTGCGACAATGCAACATGGTTGAGTTCTCTTGGCGATTGGGCATCTACGATCAAGACATGTCGATGACGGATTACTTTGAAGCCTTCTTGGAGAATACCTACAAAGAACTTCCCGAGGAGGTGGTGGCATCGACATGGTGGAGTACAATTTCTAACCGGGTCTACATACCTTCCACTGCTCAAGAAGGTCATATCCGTTCTCCAATCCACCGACTCATTCACCGGTTCGTTGCAAGCACGATCAACATGCGGAAGGATGGGGACAAAGTTCCCACCCTTGATATCTTTTACTTGTGGAGTATCATCACTCCCGACGTCTTCTGCAACCTCCCGTACTGCATTGTTAAATTTCTTGCGGAGGGGGCGGTCAAGGAGAAGATAAACTCGAAGATCAATGGGGGCATGTTCATTACTCGGCTTGCGAAATCATTTGGGATATTGGATTTGCCGCAAGCTCAAGCGCTAATGATTATCCACCCTCCTCCGTTCAACACTGCACTTTATAGGAGGGCTCGGATAGTTGAAAATTTTGGTGATTCTTTTACTATCCCGAATGAGGATGAGCTGGCGGTCCCTGAGGAGCCGGGAAGGCGGGTTAGGCCAAGGAGCGAGCGGGTACGGGAAGACCCACCGGTTATTCCGGTGGAGGATAACGAGGGTTGGAACCAAGTGGAGTACCAACACTACTTGGATGATATTGGGCGAGGGGTTAATTACACCAATCAATCCTTCGAGTATCTTTTCCAACAAATGCATATTGCCCCGCGACCTGGACCTGGCTACCCTTATATTATGGATTGGGACGAGAGGATGCGAAGAAGGGGTGGAGAAGGAGGTAGTGGAGCTGGAGGAGCCGGAATGGAAGAGGAAGAATGAAGATTTTATTTTATTTTGTTTTGTTTTGGTTATGATGTTTGTTTTAAGACAATTGTGGACATGTTGAATTTGGCTATGTGGTTGAAATATTAGTGTTAATTTTAGTTTTCTTTTCAGGTATTGAAGCTAGGAAGCATGCTAATTAGGAAGGGTCAAGAGAGGAATGAGAGTCTTTATGAGTGATTATGGAGTCTTGTTCCTAGGATTGAGTCCGTACGAATCGAGAGTTTTATGAAGTGTTGCTGCTTAGGAAGTTCATGGGAGAGTACATTTATATTTCCATGTCAACACCAACATAAAGAGAGTCAGCGGTTCATAGAATTCTGGACATATAAGCTCTACTCGCCGAGTGCACTAACACTACTCGGCGAGTACATTTGCTTTTGCACGAACTGCTTTGCCATCGAGTTCTACTCGCTGAGTTTGCTCACCTACTCGCTGAGTAGCTTGCTGCAGGAGGAGTTTCTGATTTGCTCTGGCTAGTTTTTCTACACCATTCATATACTCTTTATGAATTACTTTTGAAGATTGTTCAACAACCCTTTTCCTTGGAGTTTTTCGAGCTATCAACCACACGAGACGTATGACGCCCGTGCCATGGATGAGCTGTTCCCATGGTTAAAGTCACTAGAAGAAGGAGTTGAAGAAGAGAGTGTCAACCTAGCGACTGCTACCCCAGGGGAGTTTGTTCCAACTTTCTCTCTATTTGCATTTTTAGTTGTTATAATATGCAATGAGGGCATTGCATAAAATAAGTGTGGGGTAGGGGGTTAGTCACATCTTAGAACACATAGAATCTTAATTTAGGCTAATTTTTAAAAATTTGTTGCATACCAAAAATGCTTAGGTCTTAAATTAGAAAATTTTGGTAAAAAATTAGGATTCCATATTAGAATTGTGTTAATAATTGCATGAAGACCCAAATGTTTAGTTGAGCCTATATACGTTCTAGTGCATTTGTGGCTTCCTTATTTCAGTGAAATCATGAGACAAAAACACGACCTTGCTCAGCATGAGGGATGCAATATGTTTAGCAGCCTAAACTTGAAATGTATGCAGGAAAGTTTTTATTATTAGCCAATAAAGGTTGAGATTGAGCTCCCCTGCTTAAGCATGTAGGGATTTGAGTGAAAAAAAAAATATTGAGAAATACATGAAAAAAAAAGAATTACTAGAAAAAGTTATAGGAATTTTGGAGCAAATGAAGTGAAGATCTAAAGATCAAGATTCCAAGAAATCCAAAAATTGAAGATACCAAAGGTCAATACAAGTTGGTGAATTCAAAGATATCAAAGATCAAATGTCAAGAAAATGAAGAATTCAAAGAGCTCCATAGTGGTATCGAAAAGCTGTAATTCTAGAATATGTGTGCTTGGGTTGCTCAATTAAAAATACCTTGAGGGTAAAGAGATTTTCTGAGGATGGATTCGGAGGGTTGCATAAAATGAGCATAGTTCGGGGTGAGTGGGCGAATGTTTATGAGGATTGTGAGTATTTGAAGTATGGGGGGTTTTTAGGAAATTTTAGACACAAATGCATGCGTTGTGGTCTTGGCATAATGGCTGGGTTGGATTGGAGTTATTACATGTGATTTGAATATGTTTAAAATTTAGTTTTGCTTGGGGGCAAGCAAAAGTCAAGTGTGGGGTATTTTGATATGTGCATAATTAGTTAATTATTTAGCATATATTCTTAGTTATTTTTGATTAATTATGTTAATAATGTGGACAAAAGGTACTTAAAATGTTGTGAATTGTGTTTTCAGTCCAAAAGATATGCTTGGAAGCAAAAAGGAGAAAAGGAAAGCAATTGAAGATTAAAGAGTGAAAGAAGATATACTCGGCGAGTAGACCGACCCTACTCGGCGAGTACACAAGAATATTCCAGAAGATAAATACGACTGTTGATTCAAGACGGATAAGTATGGATCTACTCGGCGAGTTGATTCTGCTACTCGCCGAGTACACCCTGTTTTGGGATATCTAAAAAAGATGAATCCTTATCTCATGGGAAGGGACCCCTGGCGATTTTTGAAGGATTAACTGCGACTAAGAGATTCAGAAGGCGCTAAGGAACCCTAGGCTTCAATAGTTGGAAGAATACAAGCAATTAGGTTAATTCTACCACTTAGACTTAGGAATTGAACATGTTTTCTTTAGTAAACTTTGTTTTTATGTTTGTTTCTACTGCAATTATGAGCTAAATTCGTTTTTGTTTCTGTTTGGGAAATACCAAAGAACTCCTATGGTTTAATTATTGATTTTTGCTTAATTGTCTATTGGTGATTTATTAAATTAAGTTTGTTAAAGAACCTTATGTATTAATCACTACTATTTTCTGTTAATTGGAAGGCAATTAGGTTGCATGAACATCACTTAATTGTTAACCTCATATGTCTATGTGAATGCTAAACCATATGCTTAGAAGTAATGATTATGAAACTAAGATTAATATGAAAATAGGAAGATTAATGTGTGAGCTTGTTTGAGAAACCATCAACAAGAGGTTAATTGAATTAATAACTTAATTAACCATTACAAATCTTATTTAATCCAAATAATTAATCTAGGGAATTAATTAGTTTAAACACTTGATCAACGCTTAAATTAGTTAATTGTCTAAGGGTTAGGAGTAATGAATATGAACCTAACTATTATAATTGGTAACCAATAGCAATTAATCCACCTTAACTTAAATAACCATAGGAGTGAATTGGTTGAACCTAAATAGAAACATCTTTATCAAATTTGGTGAATAGTTGTTGCTTTAGTTAATTAGTTAATTTAGTTTATTTAAGTTTTTAGTCTTGCAAAACTAGAGAAAAACCCTTTACTTTTATTATTTGTTTTAGTTTAAATTAGCTATTAGTTTAATTTTCCGTTCCCTGAGTTCGATACCTCACTTATCAATCTATACCACTTAAAGACAGGTTCACTGCCTTTGTGTGCTCAAATTATTAATAAAAAGTAGGGATAAAACTAGTTGAATTTACACACATCAAAGAGCATAGAAGGATCAAGAGGGGACTCAAGGATTCAAGTTTGATTCATCATTTGCAGCCTTTGGAAGGTATAAAGTCTGAACCTTGCTCATTCATTTGTTAGATCCCTCTTTGAGGTGATTTAGGGCTTTTTAAGCGATTTTTGGTGGCCATACATGTTTGCAAACATGGTTGGGGGTTTGGACTTCTGTATCGCGTCATTTTATGAGCCACAAGTCAGATCTAGGTTGCTTTTTGCACCAAGGAAGGCCCCATGCAACAAAAGAACCATTTTAGAGCCTTTCAAGCTCTTATGTCCCATGCATGCACGTAAAGTTTGTAACTTTACGTGCTAGATCGAGTTTAGGGGCCTGGATCTATCATTTGGTTAAGTGTTGTACATCAGAAATCAAAGTTCTTGTTAAGGAATGAGATAGGCACGGCAAGTCCATTCCTGAACTCGACGAGTCCAGGGGTTTTGGTCCCATATCAGTAAGGGTCATAAGGACCAGTTGTGTGTGGAATGGTTTTTATGAGTCTCGGGGAGTGACCCAACATTCTGGACTAAGCAAAGTGTTTTGGGAATTCATAGTACTCGGCGATTGCATGAACGGACTCGGCGAGTCCAAGGCAATCTTCATCGTACTCGACGAGTTGTTCATAAAACTCGGCGAGTCGGATGTGGATTTAGTCGGTTTTCTTTTAGAAGGAAAATTCATCGATTCATCGCCTAAGTCAACGAGTAAAGACGGGTTTGAGGTCTAATGGAAGGATAGGGACTCGTGGAGTTGGCGAGCCAACTCGGCGAGTCAGGTCAACTAGAAGCTGACTTTGACTTTGACTTGGTCAGGGGTAAAATGTTCATTTTACCCTAAGAATAGATGTCAGTTTCTAACTGAGGGTTTTGTGGGAATTATAGCCGGTGGATTTTCGGGGCAGCAGTAGCGACAGCAGTCAGAGGATTCCTGCACAGTTCAACAGCTACTATGAAGTGAGTTACCTTCCAGTGGTAGCGGGTCTAAGGCCACAATGTCGGCCCACTAATTAGAGTGTATGTTTAGATGATTGTCTCTGTAATATTCATATAGGGCTGCTACTACCTGTGTTATGTTTATGTGCTAGTATGATATGATGCTATATGCTAGTGGCAGTAACGGAAATAGTCCCCATAATACCGGACGATAGGACCGAAGGGGCAGATATGCCCAGCCATGCTAGATAGACTATGTGATACATGTTATGTGGTAGTGGTAGGGGGTGAAATAGTCCCCAGTGTCCGATCGAAAGGAACGAAGGGGAGACCATCACCCAGGTATGCTAGTCAGTATCTGGTCGAGAGGACCGAATGGGAGACCAACACCCATATACGCTAGTCAGTATCCGGTCGAGAGGACCGAAGGGATAGGTCGGGCACCCAAATATGCCTGACAATATATGTATGTTATGTGGTTGTTTGGTATGTGGTACGGTTCGGGAACTCACTAAGCTTCGTGCTTACGGTTTTCAGTTTTTTTTTCAGGTGCCTCTTCAGCGAAGGGGAAAGAGCTGGCGCGGTAGCTGCATATCACACACACGCTCTTTGTTTTCCGCAATACGAGATATTCTGGGATTTGTACTCTGACATTATGGTTGTTTTTATGTTTTGGTTCGGACATGAAATATGTTTATGAAATGATGATGTTTATTTCCCAAATGTTTTCCAAAGTGTTGATTTGAAAATGAAAATTTTGGCTGTGAAAATTGGGTCGTTACAAGTTGGTATCAGAGCCCTGGTTTGAGGGATTCGGACACACCTTCGCGAGTGTCTGAACTCAAACCGAGGGATTAAAGGATTTCGAAAAAGGAAAAGTTTTCTAAAAGATTAAGTAAAGAGTCTTAAGAAAGAACGAAGTGTGTGATATGCGTGACCGGCCGAGCTCAAGTAAGTATTCCCCAAAGTACCCATACAGTGTTATACTATATTTATCAGTTTCAGTAGAATAGCATGCTAGAATAGGACTAAGGACCTAGGAGGATGCCTTATGTGCCTACTTTTTTGTTCCATCCTTATGTGAATTGCATGCTAGAAATTGAGTATACAGTAGTAGGATAGCCTTTTTAGGTTATGCCTGATAGTATGAGTTCAACATTGAATGCTAGTGCAATTTTTCGTTATGAGAATAGAATTCCTTGAGTAGTTCCTGTATCCGAATGCTGCTTGCTTTGTGCTTTGGGGGACTCCAAGTAATAGGAGTTAGACATTAGGTGAATACGTCACATCACATGGGATCAGGATTGGATAATCTCAGAGTGTTGGATTTGGCCCGGCTGCGCAACTCTCGTTTGAGTCCAACCGTGGTAGGGAAAAGTCTTTTACTCGAAGGATTATCTGAGCCTCGTCACATGTGATAGTATTCAAGTGATGGCTAATTGGAATTACAAGAGGCCTTTAGTAGCTGAGGATTGGTTTAAGTGGGGTCAAAGATTTTCCTAAGGGTAGGCCTAGGATAAAGATAGCAGTAATCAGCAAAGGTAAAAAGGGATTTGGTGGAGTCAAGGCAGTCCTTGAAGAAGGTACGGATAGATGTGGAAGGTAGTATGGGCCCGTACTAATGAAAGCAGAGGATCCGTACCCAAACCAAGGAAGGTTGAGATAAGACCAGGGAACTTGTAGTGAATGTGGTTCCTCAAGAGGTATCAACATCGCTATCAGTCATTGTTTATATATTATAGAATGGTGGTACTACGATCGAGGCCAACAGTTGGCAGTTCAGGAGATGGATCAGGTTCGAGCTAGGGGATGAGAGGCTACGCTAGTTCATCGCGTCAGAGATCACCAGGGGCATCCTTGAGTCGACTCCCATTATCTTCGGGTCGATCAAGGAAGGGATGGTTGAGTTGATGGAGGATCGCCTAAGGGCATTCAGGAGCGACATGGCATCTGGCCAGCCGGGATCTTGCACGCTGTCCTTTAAGGACTTCAGGGGCAGTGGTGCGCCAGACTTTCACGGGGCGAAGGACCCCATTGCTGCCAGGCGGTGGATTGCAGACATCGAGTCTGCACAGTTGACTAGCTTTTGCCCCGAGGGGTCAAAGGTGAGATATGCAGCAGGGTGTTTGAGAGACAGAGCTAGAGACTGGTGGGAGTCTGTTGGTGACTCATTGGGAGCCTTGGCTATCGAGGCTATGAACTGGTCGGACTTTGAGGCCAGGTTTAGGGTAGAGTTTGCACCAGCTGTCGAGCTTCAGCAGCTGGCCAAGGAGTTTTTAGATATGAGGAAGATGACAGAGACCGTGGTGGAGATCACCACCAAGTTCTGGGAGAGGGCATTGTTAGTGCCCCGGTATGCAGCTGATGAGGATATGAGGCGGACCCGCTACCATGACATGCTACGGGCTGACATCCGGGAGCATGTTAGTTTTTCAGCTTGCCCTACCTTGGATTCCATGATTGCCAGGGCTAGGGAAAGGGAGATTGATCTGGAGCATATCCGGAAGAGGAAGGCAGAGGAGGGACAGGTTAAAGCGGCTTCGGGGAAGAAGCCCAAGGGATCAGATGTTGGGCCAAAAGGCCAACACGTGCGAGGTCGCTGCAGGAAATGCGACAAGACGCACGAGGGAGCGTGCAAGTTGGGATCATCGGGCTGCTATAAGTGCGGCAAGTTAGGGCATTTTAGCAGGTATTGTACCTCCCCTGCACTTTTCATATCGACGTCTAAGTTGTTGTGCTTCCACTGCAACCAGAGGGGCCACATGAAGGACAATTGTCCCCAGTTGACAGCAGCTTTAGCACCGGTGAAGGAGCCAACTCCAGCGACCCTGCGGATCACTGATGACCGGCAGGGTAAGGCAGAGGCTCCAGTGGTGAGGACCCGGGCATTTCAGTTGACTACCGAGGAGGCACGCGCCACACCCGATGTGGTGACTGGTATGATTCTTTATTTATGCTTTTATGTTATGCTGCTGTAATGTTGATATGTTATATGTATGTGCTATGCTTAGGATCGTTCCATGTGAACGGTATCCCAGTTTAGGTGTTGTTCGATTCGGGGGCTACCCGATCATTTGTTTCCCTTGCGCTTAGCAAGAAGTTTCCTGAGTCTTCGGGCAGGTTGGATTTCCCTTTAGAGGTGGAGATTGCTGAAGATCGAACGGTGCGAGCATCAGAAGTTTTCCGGGATTGTGTATTGAGATTGGTTGAGGAGCGTTATCTGGTGGATCTGGTTCCCATAACTTTGCGGGGGAACAAGGTTATTATCGGTATGGATTGGTTAAGCCCCAATGGGGCAGTGATAAACTGCACGCAGCAGCTAGTGCGAGTCAGAGCCCCAAGTGGGGGAGAGTTGGTGATTTAGGGAGAGAGACCACACTTTGAGGGCCAACCTTATGTTCGGCAGCAAAGGCAAGGCACTACCTCCAGCAAGGGTGTGCAAGTTATGTCGCATATGTTATGGATACCGGGGAGGCGGGTAGAGGGACGGTGGACGAGGTGCCCGTAGTACAAGAGTTTGTGGATGTATTACCCGAGGAGCTGTCTGGGATACCTCCGGAGCGCCAAGTGGAGTTCAGGATCGACCTATTCCCTGGTGTGGCTCTAATAGCCAAGGCACCCTATCGGTTGGCTCCTCCGAAGATGCATGAGTTGTCTATGCAACTGCAGGAGCTTTTAGACAAGGGATTTATCAAGCCGAGCAGTTCACCCTCGGGAGCCCTGATTCTGTTTGTGAAGAAGAAGGATGGGTCGCATCGGATGTGTATAGACTATCAGGAGCTGAACAAGGTAATAGTGAAGAACCGTTACCCACTCCCAAGGATTGATGATCTCTTTGACCAGTTGCAGGGAGCATCTTGGTTCTCCAAGATCGATTTGCGTTCAGGTTATCATTAGATGAGGGTCAGAGAAGGGGATGTGCAGAAGACTGCGTTTCGGATGCGCTATGGCCATTATGAGTTCGTGGTGATGCTGTTTGGGCTCACTAATGCTTCTGCCGCGTTCATGGACCTCATGAATCGCGTATGCAGACCGATGCTAGATCGGTTTGTGATAGTTTTCATTGATGACATCTTGGTTTATTCCAAGACGCAGGAGGAGCACGAGAGGCATCTCTGAGAGGTGTTGGAGACCCTGAGGAGAGAGAGCTTATATGCTAAGTTCTCCAAGTGTAAGTTCTGGTTGTGCAAGGTGCAGTTTCTTCGGCACCTTGTCAACCAGGACGGGATTTCAGTATACCCGGCCAAGGTAGAGGCAGTGATGAGATGGGAGGTTTCGAAGTCTCCATCTGAGATTCGGAGTTTCTTGGGTTTAGCGGGTTATTATCGGAGATTCATTCAGGATTTCTCAAAGATAGTCGTACCATTGACCAGGCTAACAAGGAAGACCATGGTCTTTCGTTGGGGGCCTGAGCAGCAGGCAGCATTCGAGACACTGAGACAGAGATTGTGCGAGGTGCCAATCTTAGCCCTGACAGAGGGCATAGAGGATTTTGTTGTGTACTGCGATGTGTCCATCTCAGGTTTGGGCGCGGTATTGATGTAGAGAGGGCATGTCATCACCTATGCGTCGAGGCAGCTGAAGCCTCACGAGGCGAATTACCCGACGCATGACTTGGAGCTGGGGGGCTATTGTGTTTGCCCCCAAGATTTGGTGTCATTAATGTTGGGTTTTGAGCAATCTAACACTTCCTAAGTGTACATGCAACCCTAATAAACCTTGGATCTATGTTTGTCTAAATACATGCAAAATAATAATTTTCCAAGGTTTATAACCTATCTAACATGGCATGGGGAACATTTCAACATAAAAGAGTTAGAAGAGATTACATACCTTTTGGTGAGTTGGGTTCTTAGGAGTTTGAGGGCCAAGCACCAATAGTGTGAATGCCTCAAATGGAATCACAAACACCACAAACTCTTGGAAAACTTTGAGAGAGTATACACCTTGTATAGAAATCGGCCACACACATGCACACACACACTAGTTCACTAGTTTTCTCTTAGGCTTCATTTCATGCTCCATAAGCATGCTTATATAGTATGCATGGTTAGGGTGAAACCCTAATAACCCATGTCTTTTCCTTTTCCAAGGATCCATGGGTTAAAAGCTCCATGGATCATCCATGGACTTCCACATAAGCCTAGCCCATTAACAAATGAGTATTAGCCCACACTATATAAAACAAATAGCCCATATTTAATTAGTATTCCTTTTAATCTCTAAATTAATCCATAATTAATTTAAGACTAAAACTAATTAAATAACGTAACTTCATATTAATATATTATAACTCATAATATATTAATAAACATATGTGTATAACTCTCATAAAATTATCCATAATAGTTTGGATGAGATGCAACCCAAATGGACCATGCCGGTCGGGTCAAGTATATACCAAATAAGTTATGGACTTAGACACCTTATCCAACAATTAACTCTATGGGGTTCGTTGTACCATTTACACAGACCATAAGAGTTTGAGGTACCTCATGGATCAGCCAAATCTAAACATGCGGCAGTGTCGGTGGTTGGATGTGGTAAAGGATTATGATTGTGAGATCCTTTATCACCTAGGGAAGGCCAATGTGGTGGCCGATGCACTTAGCCGTAAGGCAGCATCGATCCGAGATTTATACTGATGCGTTTACGTGCAATCAATGCACAACCAACTCATAGGTAACAACTCATATCTCTAGGTTTAAAGATTTATATGATGTTATCGTCTCACGATCACTCGAGATAAATTCCATGAAGTGATACAAGTGAGCGTGGGTTTATACCAATACTCATAACTTATGAGTACTCATGAATGTTGCAGCAACCATTGCCATGTCTAAACACCTTTAAGGCATCTACAAACCCAATTCATGACAATATTGATTCATACCTACTTCCGACGTATGATCGATTGTGGAGGTTTGAATAAATTAATTATTCTGGAAGTCAAAACATGCAAAACTGAAACAATAGTAAATAATTGACAATGATAGTAACACTTTACTCATAAATAAATCACAAATTTTATTCATCATCAAACGTCGATTACATTTTACAAGTTTCAGGAAAACTATCTAATCTGTAAAACTAATATCGTCCCTCAGCCCGATGCGTCTCGCATGCTGAAAATGCTTAACCCTCGTCAGTCCCTTCGTAAGGGGATCTGCAGGATTCTCATCCGACGATATCCTCCTTGTCACAAGGAGTCCTTCTTCAATCTTGTGTCTTAAGAAGTGATATTTTCTGTCAATGTGTCGGGATCTGCCATGATCTCTTGGTTCCTTGGCTAAGATAACCGCAGCATTATTGTCACAGAAAATCTCTATAGGTTCCTTAATAGCTGGTACAACTCCAAGGTCTCCGATGAAGTTCTTTAGCCATATTGCCTCCTTCGCTGCTTCACTCGCTGCTATATACTATGATTCACAAGTTGAATTAGCCACCGTCTCCTGCTTGGAACTCTTCCAAGAAATTGCCCCTCCATTTAAGGTAAAGATCCAGCCCGACTGTGAGCGGAAATTATCCCTATCAGTCTGAAAACCAGCATCACTATACCCTAATATTCTCAAGTCATCACTGCCACCAAGGGTAAGGACCCAATCCTTAGTCCTCCGCAGGTACTTGAGAATGTTCTTTACTGCAGTCCAATGAGCCTTGCCAGGGTTCCCCTGATACCTGCTGACCATGCTCAAAGCAAATGCCACATCAGGACGGGTACAAGTCATAGCATACATGATCGAGCCAACTGCGGAAGCATATGGTAATTGGCTCATCTCAGCTATCTCTGCCTCTGTACTCGGACTCTGAGTCTTACTCAGTTTGGTATTGCTTTGGATCGGTAAATCTCCTTTCTTGGAATTCTCCATGTTGAACCTTTTCAACACCTTATCCAAGTAGATACTCTGACTAAGTCCAATTAGTCTTCTACTCCTTTCTCTTAATATCCTTATCCCTAGGATATAGGTAGCCTCCCCTAGGTCCTTCATAGCAAAGCACTTCCCAAGCCAGGACTTAACCTCCTGCAAGGTTGGGATGTCATTTCCTATGAGTAGTATGTCATCCACATACAGTACCAAGAAGCTAACTATACTCCCACTAGCTCTGACATACACGCAAGACTCATCTTCGCTTCTCAAGAAGCCAAACTCTTTTACCTTCTCATCAAAACAAAGATTCCAGCTACGAGATGCTTGTTTTAATCCATAAATGGATTTCTTAAGCTTGCATACTCTATTAGGGTACTCTGCATTGACAAAACCCTCTGGCTGATTCATGTACACATCCTCAGCCAACTTTCCATTAAGGAAAGCGGTTTTGACATCCATTTGCCATATTTCATAATCATGAAATGCTGCAATGGCTAACATAACCCTAATAGACTTAATTTTGGCTACCGGCGAGAAGGTTTCATCATAATCAATACCTTGAGTTTGAGTAAAACCCTTCGCAACCAGTCGAGCCTTATAAGTATGCACTTTTCCTTCCATGTCGGTCTTCTTTTTGAAGATCCATTTGCACCCGACTGTTTTACGGCCCGGTACATTGTCAACCAAGTTCCAAACTTGATTGTCATACATGGACTGTATCTCGCTGTCCATAGCCTCCTTCCATTTAGCAGACTCCGGGCCTGCCATGGCTTCCTTAACACTGCTAGGTTAATCCAAATTTACTAGTGTACTATCACTAATAAACGTATCACCTTCCGTAGTAATATGAAAACCATAATAAAACGAAGGTGTGTTCCTAACCCGTGTGGAACGTCTCGGAGGTACAGACTCGTTAGCTGGATCAACAGGAGTTTCTTCCTCAGGTTGATTGCTAGTGTTTGAGGTTCCTTCACCAATTGATTCTTGAATTTCTTCAAGATCAATATGCCTCCCACTGTCTCCTTGGCTTATAAATTCTTTCTCGCGAAAGATCCCTCTTCGTGCTACAAAGACCACATTCTCACTGGGTCTGTAGAAAAGGTAATCGAAGGATTTCTGTGGGTAGCCGATGAAAATACACCTTTCACTTCGGGGTTCAAGCTTATCATGAGTTTCACGCCTCACGAAGGCTTCGCAACCCCAAATTTTGATGTGGTCCAAATTGGGAACCTTCCCAGTCCACATCTCATGAGGTGTTTTGGTAACCTTCTTTGTAGGGACTAGATTAAGGATATGGGCGGCAGTCTCTAAGGCATACCCCCAAAAAGAGATTGGTAACGAAACTCGACTCATCATAGAGCGAACCATGTCCAACAAGGTACGATTACGCCTCTCAGCTACACCATTCAGCTGTGGTGTCCTGGGACGAGTCAATTGTGAGACAATCCCACACTCCTTAAGATAGTCAAGGAACTCGGTACTAAGATACTCACCACCTCGATCGGATCGAAGCATCTTAATGTTCCTGCCCAATTGATTTTCTACTTCCTGCTTGAATTCCTTAAACCTTTCAAAGGTTTCGGACTTGTGTTTGATTAAGTAGACATACCCATATCTACTAAAGTCATCAATAAAAGTCACATAATACCGATTAGCGTCCCTTGTGGCGGTTTTGAATGGTCCACATACATCAGTATGTATTAGGTCCAACACACCCTCACCCCTCTCACAAGTTCCAGTGAAGGGTGATTTTGTCATTTTTCCAAGTAGACAAGATTCACAACTATCATCTGATTTAAGGTCAAATGATTCCAAGACTCCACTCTTTTGGAGTTGGCCTATGCGTTTCTTGTTTACATGTCCAAGACGACAATGCCACAATGATGCTTTATGTAGGCTAGTAGAAGAATCAATATACAACACATTATTTCCTAAGTTGTCTACAATCGACACAGTTTCATACACACCATCACAAGGTAATGCTTTAAAATAAAACACATTATTAAAGAAAGCATTAATACCACCACATTCATTATCAAACGAAAAGGTAAAACCTTGTTTGTACAAAGCATGAAAAGAAATAATATTCCTCACCATTTCAGACGAGTACACACATTTATTCAAATCTAATTTTAACCCATTATTAAGCAACAAAGTATAAACTCCAATCTTGGAAACAGGTGAAGCCTTCCTATTCCCCATGATTAAGTTTATCTTCCCGTGCTCCACATCCTCACTTCTTCTTAGGCCCTGCAAATCAGAACATATGTGAATACCACATCCTGTATCAAGCACCCAAGAGTTAGAATATGTTGAGTAATTAGACAATATAGTGTAAATACCTGCATAGGTGGGTTTCACTTTCCCATCCTTTAGATTCTGCAAGTACTTAGGGCAGTTTCGCTTCCAGTGTGCCTTTTCATGGCAATAAAAGCATTCAGCATCCTTGGGAATGGCAGAAGGAGTGACAGAACCGTTCTTAGTCTTTGATGAGGAGCCTTCAAGAGACTTTCCCTTGGTACCCTTCGAAGGGTGCTTCCTCTTTTTCCCTTTGCCTTGCCCAATAGCTAAAACAGGGGTAGAAGTTGGAGTAGGAGTAGTAGAGGTAACAACCGCTTTACCCTTAAGACCGGTTTCAGCGGTCTTCAAGAGTCCTTGAAGCTTGCTGAGGGTAACTTCCTCCTTGTTCATATGATATGTCATTCGAAAATGATCATAACAAGAAGGCAAGGAGTGCAAAATGATGTCAATTGCTAACTCCTCGGGGATGTTAACATTCAGCTTCAGCAAACGGTCCACATACCTTTGCATCTTTTGCATGTGGCTCGTGACGGATTCACTGTCCTTCATGTGGGTAGTTATTATGGACGAGATTATTTCATACCGCTCCTGATGAGCACTCTGATGGTACCTTTCCATCAGGTCTTGGTGCATCTCAAAAGGGTAGAAGTCTTCATATGACTTTTGGAGCTCGGCTGTCATCGTGGCCATCATGATACATGCCACCTTAGTAGCATCTCTCTCATGAGTCCTGAATTCAGCGATCTCCTCAGGAGTAGCAGTAGACTCATCAAGTTCTTTTAACTCCTTATCGAGGACATATTCCTTGTCCTTGTAACGAGTAACCATCCTGATGTTCCTAATCCAATCCATGAAGTTGGAACCATCAAAGATGACCCTCCCACAAAGATTCATGAGAGAGAAAGAACCAGTCGGGTTAGAGCCTGAAGCATTAGTGTTGGAAGACATCTGAAAGAAGAAAGTAAGTTTAGATTAGATATTTAGGATCCTTAATAAGACACCCAAATGTAATATTAAGGCTAGGATCCAATCACAATATATTACACTTAGAAGAGGGATGCCATAATCTAAGTAATAATATATTTGAAAGGTAGGCGAATGACGATTCACCAATTTCCACCATGAAAACGAAATGATTTATTAGGTTTAATTGGATTTGAAATTCCTAGATTCTTTTGAGATTCATTGAACTTTTCAATGGCATGTTTCAATCTCGATTGTGCCCTTCAAGTTTTGTGACTGGGATGCCGAGGATCACAAAACAAGGTGTGAATAACCATGCTAACTCACTCGGTACTCTTAATATTATCACCTAATCAATGTGCCGGTTAACCACACACGCTCCATTGATCTATGACAACATTAAGTTACCCTTCGTGATCCTTACTAGTCCTAGTTAGTGTGCCGGTTAACCACACACGCTCCACCAACGACTTGGTAAGGTACAAAGTGTGAATTCCATGGATTAGCACCATGTTCACATTTTCCTAAAATAACTAAGATTGGGAATTAAAAGAGTTTAGTTATTTTATAATATTCATTATACTTTTAATGAGGATTTAAAGTCATTGTTCTACCCGTTCGGCTAACGACCCTCCACCGATCAAGCAAGCGGTGGGTGAGAGTATACACCCATTAAGTCACCATTTTATAGGCAACAACCTTATACCCACCTTATAGACCGACTTCGTGAATGAGGCCTACTAACGGTAAAACGACTTATTCTTATACATATATATAATAATTAACCATTAATGTTATAAATAGTATAAGGGTTGAATTTTAACTTTTAAAACTCTAAGGTTTGGAATTAAAGTTTATTAAAGTGTGTGAAACTTTACAAATTCCAAAACTTGAGGGCAAGTTTTGTAACTTTGCAAAACTCTTCATTTCATAACTTATGAATTAAAGGTTCATAAAAATGAAGACTCTTCATTTTCATGTAACTTATGTGTTTTAAGTGTGTGTTAAATGAAAGTGACCTTTGGTAATCCATAACTTGAGGACAAATTATGGACTCCATTAAAACACATAAATGATAAAGAATTAATCCTAAACAATTCAGCAAATAATTCCTATCATTTTCTAAATTCATAAGAACATGAACATGATCATCAAAATTCAAGAATTATATGAACACATAAAATCATGGAATTTTGATATATGCTATTGTAAATGGATTAGAACAACCATTACACCAACTAAAATAAGTTTTATAACACCAAAACAGTTTAGGGTAATGTTTCTAGTCCATTTCCAGCAGCAAAAGTCGAGATTCTGCATTCTTTCGATCCTACTCGTCGAGTGCACAAACTGACTCGTCGAGTAGGTTGAAGTTTGCCTTGGACTCGGCGAGTCCCTCCAATGGACTCGGCGAGTCCACCATGCAGACAGCAACGATTTCGACTTTTTTCAATATTTTGCATCAAGTATCAAACAAGCAAGCCTAGGCTCTGATACCACTGTTGGGTTTTGAGCAATCTAACACTTCCTAAGTGTACATGCAACCCTAATAAACCTTGGATCTATGTTTGTCTGAATACATGCAAAATAATAATTTTCGAAGGTTTATAACCTATCTAACATGGCATGGGGAACATTTCAACATAAAAGAGTTAGAAGAGATTACATACCTTTTGGTGAGTTGGGTTCTTAGGAGTTTGAGGGCCAAGCACCAATAGTGTGAATGCCTCAAATGGAATCACAAACACCACAAACTCTTGGAAAACTTTGAGAGAGTATACACCTTGTATAGAAATCGGCCACACACATGCACACACACACACTAGTTCACTAGTTTTCTCTTAGGCTTCATTTCATGCTCCATAAGCATGCTTATATAGTATGCATGGTTAGGGTGAAACCCTAATAACCCATGTCTTTTCCTTTTCCAAGGATCCATGGGTTAAAAGCTCCATGGATCATCCATGGACTTCCACATAAGCCTAGCCCATTAACAAATGAGTATTAGCCCACACTATATAAAACAAATAGCCCATATTTAATTAGTATTCCTTTTAATCTCTAAATTAATCCATAATTAATTTAAGACTAAAACTAATTAAATAACGTAACTTCATATTAATATATTATAACTCATAATATATTAATAAACATATGTGTATAACTCTCATAAAATTATCAATAATAGTTTGGATGAGATGCAACCCAAATGGACCATGCCGGTCGGGTCAAGTATATAACAAATAAGTTATGGACTTAGACACCTTATCCAACAATTAACTCTATGGGGTTCGTTGTACCATTTACACAGACCATAAGAGTTTGAGGTACCTCATGGATCAGCCAAATCTAAACATGCGGCAGTGTCGGTGGTTGGATGTGGTAAAGGATTATGATTGTGAGATCCTTTATCACCTAGGGAAGGCCAATGTGGTGGCCGATGCACTTAGCCGTAAGGCAGCATCGATCCGAGATATTTGCCTACGAATGACCGTAGTGACTCCGCTGTTGGAGCGGATTCGGGAGGCTCAGTAGGAGGCTATGAAGGAGGAACATCAGAAGAGTGAGCGGATTGTGGGACAGGTTTCCTCCTTCGACTATGATAGTCGAGGGTTATTGACTCTTCACCGTAGTGTGTGGGTCCCTTATCATGGAGGCGTGCACCAGGTTTTGATGGAGGAGGCGCACAAATTCCGGTTCTCTATTCATCCCGGGGCGACGAAGATGTATAGGGATCTTCATCTAGACTATTGGTGGCCCTGCATGAAGCGGGATGTGGCTTGGTACATTGAGCGGTGTTTGACCTGTAGGAAGGTCAAGGCCGAGCATCAGAGACCGTGCAGCAAGATGCTGCCGTTGGACATTCCGTTGTGGAAATGGGAAGATATTACGATGGATTTTATCACAAAGCTTCCCAGGACCACGCGAGGAGTGTATTCAATATGGGTCATCGTGGATCAATTGACCAAGAGTGCCCATTTTATTCCAATTCAGGAGAGCATATCAGCCGAAAAGTTGGCCAACATTTATGTCAGGGAGATAGTGGCGCGACACAAGGTGCCAGTATTCGTGATTTTAGATAGGGATGTGCGTTTTACTTCCAGGTTTTGGAAGAAATCTCATGACGAGTTGGGCACTTGTCTGCATTTTAGCACCTCTTTTCACCCGCCGATAGATGGTCAGAGTGAGCGAACCATCCAGACTCTAGAAGATATGTTGCGGGCATGCGTACTAGACTTCGGTGGTAGCTGGGACACCTATCTTCCTCTATCTGAGTTATCATATAACAACAGCTACCACGCGAGTATTGATCGAACTCCCTTCGAAATGTTGTACGGAAGGAGGTGTAGGACCCCGATATGTTGGGGTGAGGTTGGCCAGAGGGTCATGGCTCCGATGTAGTGCTCAAGACGACCGAAAAGATTCAGCAAGTTCGGAGCAGGCTTCAGACTACACAGAGTCGGTAGACAAGTTACGCCGAAAAGCGCCGTTCAGACTTGGAATTCCAAGTCGGGGATATGGTTCTACTGAAGGTGTCGCCATGGAAAGGTGTCATCCGATTCAAAAAACAAGGCAAGTTGGGCCCAAGGTACATCAGACCGTTCAGGGTTGTAGCCCGGGTGGGCAAGGTGGCGTACCGGCTAGATCTGCCAGCCGAGCTCAGTCAGATCCACGACACTTTCCACATCTCTCAGCTGCGGAAGTGCGTACTGGACGATACAACGGTGGTACCCTTGGAGGACATTCAGGTTGATGGCAGCCTGAATTACATCGAGCGGCCTGTAGCAGTCCTTGACCGGAAGTCGAAGGATCTGAGGAATAAAAGAGTAGAACTCGTAAAGGTGCAATGGCAGCACTAGAAGGGGTCAGAGTGGACTTGGGAGCTGGTGGATGAGAAGATGGAGCACTACCCCAAGCTGTTTCAGGATCGTGCGGCAGACTTCGAGGACGAAGTCTAAAATAATGGGGGGGGGGGGATTTGTAGCACCTAGTTCTTGGTATGTACCTTGTTATTAAATCTTCATTTATTTTTGCATTTTTAGCCTTGGACTCGACGAGTCGAAGGACTGACTCGCCGAGTAGAAGCGAGATGAGGCGCGGGGTTTGAGCTGCGGACTCGGCGAGTCGGGTCTCGAACTCAGAGAGTAGCCACTATTTGGACAAAAACCCTAATCCAAGGGTTTGCACCCTATTTAAACGACCTTATGCAGCCTCCTTTCCCCCTTAATTCTTCCAAACGCTCCTCATAGCAAACCCTAGCCGTTTTGTGAAGATCTAAGGCTTTTTGAGTGATTGTTGTGAGTTTTGATCTGAAGGAAGAAGGAAGAGCATAGAAGGATCAAGAGGGGACTCAAGGATTTGAGTTTGATTCATCATTTGCATCCTTTGGAAGGTATAAAGTCTGGACCTTGCTCATTCATTTGTTAGATCCCTCTTTGAGGTGATTTAGGGCTTTTTAAACCATTTATGGTGGTCAACCATGTTTGTAAACATGGTTGGGGTTTGGGCTTTTGTATCACATCATTTTATGAGCCACAAGTCAGATCTAGGTTGCTTTTTGCACCAAGGAAGGCCACATGCAACAAAAGAACCATTTTAGAGCCTTTCAAGCTCTTATGTCCCATGCATGCACGTAAAGTTTGTAACTTTACGTGCTAGATCAAGTTTAGGGGCCTGGATCTATCATTTGGTTAAGTGTTGTACATCAGAAATCGAAGTTCTTGGTAAGGAATGAGATAGGCTCGGCGAGTCCATTCCTAGACTCGGCGAGTCCATTCCTGGACTCGGCGAGTCCAGGGGTTTTGGTCCCATATCAGTAAGTATCATAAGGACCAGTTGAGTGTGGAAGGGTTTTTAGGAATCCCAGGGAGTGACCCAATGTTCTGGGCTAAGCAAAGTGTTCTAGGAATTCATAGTACTCGGCAAGAGCATGAACGGACTCAGCGAATCCAAGGCAATCTTCATGGTACTCGACGAGTTGTTCATACAACTCGGCGAGTCGGATGTGGATTCAGTCAGTGTTATTTTAGAAGGAAAACTTGTCGAGTCATCGTCTAACTCGATGAGTAAAGACGGTTTTGAGGTCTAAACGGAAGGATAGGGACTCGCCAAGTTAGCGAGCCAACTCGGCGAGTTAGGTCACTAGAAGCTGACTTTGACTTTGACTTTGACTTGGTCAGGGGTAAAATGGTCATTTTACCCTAAGAATAGATGTCAGTTTCTGACTCAGTGTTTTGTGGGAATTATAGCCGGAGGATTTCCGGAGCAGCAGCAGCGGAAGCAGTCAGAGGATTCCCGCATAGTTCAGCAGCTACTACGAGGTGAGTTACCTTCTAGTGGTAGTGGCTCTAAGGCCACAATGCCAGCCCACTAGTAGGAGTGTATGTTTAGATGATTGTCTCTGTGATATTCATCTAGGGCTGCTACTACCTTTGTTATGTTTATGTGCTAATATGATATGATGCTATGTGCTAGTGGTAGTAGGGGAAATAGACCCCAGAATATCGGTCGATAGGACCGAAGGGGCAGATATGCCCAACTATGCTAGATAGACTATGTGATACATGTTATGTGGTAGTGGTAGGGGTGAAATAGTCCCCAGTGTCCGGTCGAGAGGACCGAAGGGGAGACCATCACCCAAGTATGCTAGTCAGTATCCGGTCGAGAGGACCGAAGGGAAGACCAACACCCAGATATGCTAGTCAGTATCCAGTCAAGAGGACCGAAGGGATAGGTTGGGCACCCAAATATGCCTAACAATATATGTATATTATGTGGTTGTTTGGTATGTGGTACAGTGGGGGAACTCACTAAGCTTCGTGCTTACGGTTTTCAGTTGTTGTTTCAGGTGGCTCTTCAGCGAAGGGGAAAGAGCTGGCGTGGTAGCTGCATATCACACACACGCTCTTTGTTTTCTACACTACGAGATATTCTAGGATTAGTACTCTGACATCACGGTTGTTATTATGTTTTGGTTCGAACATGAAATATGTTGATGAAATGATGATGTTTATTTCCCAAATGTTTTCCAAAGTGTTGATTTGAAAATGAATTTTTTGGCTGTGAAAATTGGGTTGTTACATGAGAGAATTTCGATTATGGTTATTGAGTACTGGGATCGTACCAGTAGTATGGAAGCACATCCAGGTTGGGTGTCTGTTGAGATTGCGGAAGGAGTTCTGGTAATGTAGAACCACTAGGAGTTTGGAAGGGATGCAAGGAGGGAGCCTTGGATTTTCTGTATGGTTGTGATCAGGAGGTTATGTATGTAGTAGCAATTCATCCTAGGGATGTCTGGAAGTATCGTCAGGGTGTTGGGTTTTCCAGGTCGAGGATGTTAGAGCAGGTTCAGCATGGGTATGTGACTGCAGGGGAGAGCTCATGGGAGTTGCTCAGGAGTTGAAGGATGTGCCATCCTGTCAGATCGGAAAGAAACGAATTGGTTTCAGAAAGGAAAGTGGGATGAGTCCCAAAAGTGAATTCGATAAAGTATATGCCAGTCGAGGAAAGGGGTAGCAACTTGGTACACCAGGTTAGGACCCGGTGGTTCAGGGTGATATCTAGCTTGGTAAGGGTCAAGTGATTGTTGTGAATTGGAGTGATGAAAATATCATCGGGTGATCATTGGTTAATAAGGGTTGTTATCAGAGAAATAAGTCGGTGGCCGACTTGAATTAGTTGTCGTAACTGTGGGAGGGAAGAGTTGGACTTTATAGAGGTCCGATAGCAGTGTTCGGAGGAACCTGGGTCAGTTAAGACCAGGAGCTGTATTGAGGGAGTGTCATCTGGGATGTGTTGCTGCAGGCTTCGAGGACGAAGCCTAATTTAAGTGGGGGAGAATTGTAACACCCGGAGTTTAGAGTGCAAGTTCAGGGTGCTTGGTGTAATTAAGGAAGATCGACTCAGCGAGTCAATGGATAGACTCGGTGAGTCGAGTCGCGATTTTGGTTACATGCTTAGTGACCAACTCGGCGAGTCGGCGGATGGACTCGGCGAGTCGGTGCTGGAATAAGAAACCCTATTTTTAGGGTTTTCACCCTATATAAGGAACCTTATGTTTTCCCCTCAGCATTTTTGCTGCCCATTTGAGATCCAGAAAATCCTAATTCATAAGGAAACCCAACTGTGAGTGAATTAGAGCTTGGAGGAGGATCTTTGGTATTGAAGTTTGAAAGTTTGAAGGCTTGTATCAGGAAGCTTGGGGAGATCAGAAATCTACAGTTGGTTGGGCTCATTTCAGGGGTAAGGAACCATTTCCTTAAGCCATTTCTTCATGGATTCATGTATGGTGATTGATATGAGATCTAATTGAAGATAGAAGCTTGGATCTGAGGATGTTACTTCAGATCTAAGCTTGTGATGGTCCTATATGTCATAAAGTTCTTGTTTAAGAGTTATTGGTGAATCCCTTTTCTCCTTAGCCTTAGCCCTAGAGTGTTTTGAGCTTATCTCTCCTTTGTTTCACGTAAAGTTTGCAACTTTATGTGAGGGATAGGCTGTAGAAGAGTGGATATATAGATTTGAGTCCCTGCATGGCTTGAAAAGTCTTTGTATGGAATGAGAACTAAAGAGACTCGACAAGTTCCACGGGTGAACTCGGCGAGTTGGATAAAGGTGGGCATGGACTCGACGAGCTGGAAGAACAACTCGGCGAGTCTATTAAAGATTGTCTTGGACTCGGTGAGTCTGTTCTTGAACTCGATGAGTCTGGTCGTTGGGTCCTAACCTCTTCTGGTTGATAGGTAAATCGGTGAGTCAAACGATGACTCAGTGAGTTGAGCGTGAATGGATTCAGAGTTATTGGACTCGGCAAGTCTTGGGGCGACTCGACGAGTTGAGTCAGATCATAGGAAGTTTTCTGAGCATAGGGACTCGACGAGTCAGCGGGTTGACTATGCGAGTAGATTCAGTCAGAAAGGTTGACTTTGACTGAGGACTTTTACTTTGACCAAGAATTGATCAGTTGACTTCCAAAGGTATTTTGGTAATTATTGGTATTTATTGAGTTCACTCATTTAGTATTGATCAGTGGTGGAGTTCATGTCGGAGGTTGGAGCAGCATGATCTTATCTCTTCAGTCAGCAGTTGTGAGGTGAGTTATCCTCACTATATCGACAGGGTCTAAGGCACCAAGGCTAGCCCTTTATCGGATGGAAATACGGGTAGTTGTTATGTTGTTGCTTTGTTATATGTTTGAATCCTGGTAGTTAGGATGGTATATGCTAGAAACCTGGTTAAGGTCGGAATCCTGGTATATATGATGATGCTATGTTAGTGACCGGTTAGGTCGGTATCCTAGTTAGAGTGTGCTATGTATGTGACTGGGGTTGGGTTGAGGCAGGTCCTACTTTGTGCTGTAGGCCAACATACCAAGGGCGGACCGGATATTCTAAAGGCCCAGTGAGCGGTCTGGATAGGCTGTAGGCCCCACGAGGGTGGACCAGACGTGCTGAAGCTCGAAGAATGGACCAGACCGACTGAAAGCCCGGTGCGGGCTGACCAGTCATACTGTAGACTTGGAGAGTGGACCAGGTAGGTTAAAGGCCCGGCGTGGGCAGACCACACACACTGCAGACTCGATGTATATGGCTAGACTCGGAGGGTGCACCAGGAGGACTGAAGGCCCGGTGCGGCGGACCAGTCACACAGTAGACCCGATGTGCATGGCTGTTCTGTTTACGGTATGATATGTTATGTGTATGGTATATGTGGTTGGTATTTTGGGGGTAACTCACTAAGCTTTCGGGCTTACAGTTTTCAGTGTATTGTTTCAGGTACTTCTAGAGATCGTGGCAAGGAGAAGGCGTGATCGTACCGCTCCTCGTGTTTTATGTACTTATGATGTGGTTATGGGAAATACTATGATATTAAATGAATTTGAAAACCTTTTTGTAATGAATTAATGAAAATTGGTTGTTTTTTAAAAGTTTAATATTGTTTGTAAATTTTAGATGTTACAAGTTGGCATCAGAGTCTTGGTTTGAGTGAACTGGAGGAACATTCTTGTGAATCCAGTCTCAAATCAAAAAAAGTTTTCAAAGAGAAATTAAAATTGGTTTTCAAAAATAAGTAAAAGAGGACGCAGAGGGTACGATCAGCCGGAGCCAGTAAGTTACCCCAAAATTACCATACAAGTTATTTATTATGTGATATGTTAGAATAGCATGCTAGTGTTAGGCTAGGAATCTTCAGGAAGCACTTGATAGAGTTGTCTGATTGTGATGCCTGCTAGCCTAGGGTCTCTTTTTATGAGAGTTTCAGTGTTCCTCTAGGAGTGAGGATAGAGTGTTTGCTACGTTCGTTAGTGCTTGGGGCGTTGTGATGATACTTGAGACAAATATGGGTAGGTGTGGAAGGTAGTATGGGCCTGTATTATTGAAAGCACAGGACCCATACGCGTATAAAGGAAGTCACAATCCCTGTGTGGTTGATTAGAGAGTCATTCTGGGTGGTTATGCGAGGTTTCTGAGGATCTCTTGGTGTATTGCGGAATGGCAATTACGAGATGTTTGGAGGCAGGATTCGGTGCGGGATCAGGAGCGGGAGAGGGTGGTCAGAAGGGGTCAGAACCACCTGAGGTCGATGACCAGATGAGTACGAACGAGTTGGATGCCAGGATTCGTGAGATCCTGCATGATGAGGTTGTTACTATGTTCCGGGATGAGTTGTCGGAATTGTTTGGGTCGATCAAGACCACTATGGTTGAGTATTTTGATGAGCGCTATGTGTATCTCGCAGAGACAGCGTCCATGGCATCCGCAGTGGCTATGGCAGTGGCAGGGGGAGGAGTCAGTCGGGGTTTCCAGTATCGGGACTTCGACAATACGAAGCCCCCTACTTTCGATGGAGTTCAGGATCTGATCGTTGCGATGCAGTGGTTGTCGGATGTGGAGGGATGTTTCTTCACATGTTCATGCCATGCTGATCAGAGGGCGAGGTGTGCTCTGAACCTGTTGAGGCTCAGGGCGAAGGATTGGTGGAGATTGACCACGGGATCAAATTCAGATGCGCAGCAGGCTGTGGTTTCTTGGGATCAGTTTCGGGAGATGTTTAGCACTCGTTATGTTCCACGGGTTGAGAGAGAGAGAGAGAGAGAGAGAGAGATAGATTGGCTCAGGAATTCCTAGAGTGTTAGGGTCAAAGTGTTGTAATAGACGAAGTTTGTATTTAGGGTCTTCGAACCTTTCTGTATTTTTATTTTACTAAGGCATAATATTCGAAGCATAATGTTTTAGTTCTTAGTATATTTTTTGGACGCTTTCCTCTCATATAAATAGGAGAAGTTACTAGTATCGTAGTAACGAAGTCTTTACAGAATATTCATTGTACTCTGTAAACTTTGAAAAAGCGTAATAAAGCCAAACAGATCATATTTACATCGGTGTTCGAATCTCGCATACTTACTTAGAATTCACTCTATAATTCATTCTATATTCGATTCTTTGATTCACCAATTGGTATCAGAGCGGGAATTACATCTCCAATCTGATTTTCACTTTGTTCATAAGGTTTTTGATTCAAAAGGTTCGACACTTTTTGGAAGTGAAAAATTCTTTAGATCTAAGATTGTAATTAGATTTTGCACTAAATTCATTGAATCGAGTGTTCTAAGAGTGATTGTGATCTGAATCATACAGTTTGTTATCAAATTCTCATAGTTTCTTTTAAAAATCTCAAGTATTACTTCCGTACAAAAATGGCGTCCTTCAATCTAAATTCAATGACTTTATTTTCTCATCTTCTAGGATCTTCCACCAAAATTCCTATGCTCATCCCTAAGTAATACGATCAGTGGGCTGATCGTATGCAGGATTATCTTAATGGATTGGATGAAGATCTATGGAATTGTATTTCTGGTAATCGCAATCCACCATCGAATGTTCAACCACTTGGTTCATCCTATGGAAACTCTGAAGTTGAAAATCAAGTTGATCGTCTGAAAAAGCTGGAGAAAAGATGTATGAGAGAACTAAGAGGAGCTTTGCCTCCAGTTGTTTACAACTCCGTGAGGAGTTGTAAAACTGCAAAAGAAATCTGGAACAATATCAAAGAAAAGTTTCAGGGAAGTAAGAAGATGAAGGTTAATTCTGTTAAACAATGCTTAGTTGAGCTGAAGGACTTCAGACAGAAAGATGGTGAATCAATTGAAGTATATTACAATCGTCTGAATGAGTTGATATATCGATGCAATCGATATGGGATTACCAGATCTGCAATGGAATTCAATCTGATATTTATCATGGGACTTAGAAAGGAATGGCGGAGCGTGATCATGATGGTGAAGAACTAACAGAGCTTCGACACATCTGCATTGAATGACTTGTACAACCAGCTTAAAACTCATGAAGTCGAAGTGAATGAAATACCTGAAGAATCGAAGGCTATGTTGGGAGGTCCACTAGCTTTGATGTCAAAGATTTCTGAGAAAGATGCTGAGAAAGATGATTCGGATGAAGATGAAGGGTTCATCATGAACTCTGATGATGAAGCAATTGCATTTTACTCAAAGAATCGGGTGAAAAAGTTCTTTAAAAAGCATTTCAATCTGAAGGCAAAGTCGTCTGAGATAAAAGGGAACTTTGTGAGTAAAAATGTTGGGGAAGAGAAGAGGAAGGAAGAGAAGAAAGATTCGAAGGTTGTTGAGGGAAAGTGTGAGAAGAAGCTGAAAGGAGATACTGGGATTGACTGTCATTATGGCAATGGTGCGAATCATCTTGGAAATGACTATATGCTTCGAAAGAAAGATGAGAGGAAGATGAAAGTGAAAGATGAGGCATACTACGCTGAAAAGTTAGAGGAGGTTCATACGAAAGCTAAGAATTTGTCTCTAGTTGCAAAGGGTACTGATGAGGAGGAAGATGATACATATCAAATCTGGTCATCTAGATCAGATGATGAAGAAATGCGCAATCCAACCCATGGAGCCATGTTTGTAAAGATGGAGGAGGATTCAGAGGAGGAAACACACGAAGTGTGTGGAAAATGCTTCGTATCAAAGGCTGCTGAAAAATCACCAATGACAACAAAGGTAAGAAACATTCTTGAATCTTTTAATATTCCAATACATGCTTATAATTTTGAATTAGTATCTTTTGATGAAACTATTACTTATTTCGATTCAATTGTGGTATCTGCTAGCAATGAGGCTAAGAAGCTGTCAATACAATTACTAGAGACCCAGAAGAAGTTAGATTTGAAAATATCTAGAATAGATTGTCTAGAACTCCAAATAACGAATATCATGGTAGAGAGGGACAATTTATCAAGAGATAATAACATAGGAAATTGCTGCCACTTTTAGCTTTTGAAAGAGCTAAGGTAGATAACATTTCGTATGATTGTGAAAAAGAGATAGCTGATTTTGACAAAGTTCAAAATGACAAGTATAGATATGGAATTGTCAAAGTCGATGAATGTCTTGATTCGAATGATTTAGTTAACATTGTAAATGATACTTTGACTAAATCTGAACATATTCACATTTTGAAAAAGACTAAGAATTCAACATCTGATTCTCAATCTAATTTTGCTGATATTGAAGATGATTCTGACAATATTAGTGAAATTAGTGAGCTTGAAGATGTTGATTGTTATCAGTTGACTGTTGTTAATGTTGCTTCGAATTCTAAAGGGAAAGAAAAAGTTAAGGATTTGATAGCTGAGTATGAAACTGATATACCCTCAACTTCGAAAGTTGGTGAAATGAACTTCGTGGATCTCAAAGATTGTCAAACTCATGATAGTGATAATGAAGAAGTTGAGAAAGTTTCAAAAGAAAAGGTATCCTCAAAAGAAGAAGAAATTCCAAGAATCATAGTTGACCAAGTGTATGGTGATACACAAAAGTTCGAAGAAGTGATGAAAGAAAAAGGTCCACATTATCTTGAAACAAACACGGTGGTCTTTCCAAATTTCAAGTGCACAGATGATGTCATTTTTCCAAATCAAGTCTTCGTAACTAAAGGCAATGTTGAGAATATCAAACCAGAGTTAAAGAAGACGTTTGAGGAAGACAACTAAAAAACAACTGAGCAAGGTTTTTTCGTAAATCAAAACACCGTTGAAAACACCTTAACAATGAATTCGTATATTTTTCAAAGACAAAAACCACAAAAACAATGGGTTGAAAAATCAAAAATTGAAAAAGAGACAAAGATACATGTTGAAAAGGAAAAAGGAAAAGTTGTCAAATTAAACTCAAAGGAATTTAAAGATAAAATTGACAAATTTTCGAATGAAAACAACATTTCAAAAAGACAAGCAAGAAAGAAAATGTTTTGGCAAAATATTGAATCACAAAAGACGTCTAAATCACAAGCAACCAAAAATGTTTTCAAAACTAAAAATGCTTCTTTTTCAAAAACCCAACGATCAAATATAACAAGGTCTGAAGTAAATAAGCAACCAAAGTCTTCGAAAGTCTCAGAGACTAACAAAACAAAAGATTTTTCAAAAAGACCTAATCCAAATCAAAAAGTTTTTCAACGTCAAGATTTCAAATCAAAAGTTAATACATCCTATGCTTATTCTTATGTTGCCAAACCTAAAGTTGATTTTGTTCCTCAAAAGCCAAATTTTCCTAATTACACAAAGAAAGAAACAATGAGGACATCTCAGGAAAAACGAATAACTTTAAGGAAAAACATTGATCATTGGCTTGAAGGAAAAGGAAAAATATATCAGTCGAATAAGTATTCAAAAGAGCAAATTAATGAAGCATACGAAAAGTATGTCAATACTTCTTCGAATAGCAACTCATCATCTAAGGATTCGAATATCTCAATAAAAGCATCGAGATCAGTCTCAAAAGCGAAGATAATTCAATCACAAACTCAAGATGCGAAGGTAAAAGTCAATGAACATTCGAAACTATCAATTCTAATGTTTTAGTTCCTTTAGATGATGAACTGAACTTAATTGTGTAACGACGTAAATTTTAAAACCAATTTTTCATTTTTGTAAACATCAAAAACATCGATTAACATTTCAAATTCAAACGTAAACAATATTGTCACAACGAAATACATCCCAAAGATCATAAAATAGTTTTCCCCCGACAATGTGTACGATCACGCCGGCGCCTCCCCACGGTCCTCGCTAGTACCTGAAACACATCACACAGCAACTGTAAGCATAAATACTTAGTGAGTTCCCCAAAATACAACTTACGCACATACGCCTTTCCAGTCCCTGACCTTCCGGTCCATGTGTCTCAGGGGACTTCCATCTCGACTAGGTAAACCTTCCGGTCCTACCCACGTCAACCTTACGGTCCGCATCACAACGCCTTCCGGCCCATAACATATTCGCCTTCCGGCACATAATATAATGCCTTCCGGCCCATATCAAGCATATCATACATGGCACATATAACGAATAACTTATCCCACATAATACATATATCTCTTAACATATCCGACCTTCCGGTCACACAGTCAAACCCTTCCGGGTACAGTATAGTGAGAAAACTCACCTCGTGGAAAGTCTAAGATCTCACGTCCTTGCTATCACCGAATCCCAACGACGACTCTACCTCGCCTAAACATAAAAATATCATTAATACACAAAGACTTCCACCACTAAGCTTTACCCCTTATCATTATTCCTCAGAGGGTAAAAGACCATCTTACCCTTCCTTGACCTAAAGTCCTCATGTTGACCAAAACCCTAAAACTCAACAAAATTCAACCCTGAGAGTACTCGGGGCGTACATCACCAATCCCCTGGATCGGGGTCTCCACCTAGTACGCTGCGCGTGCTGGAAGTTACGCCCAGCGTAACCATCAAAATCAACCACTCTTCATTTCTGGTCTTAATCGGTTAAGCCATTACTCCAACTTCTAGATCCGACTCTTTTAGTGTGTCTAGACCCATAAAGTCGAGACCTTTAAGCCTAGTCATGGCTGTAAAGGCTCCAACATCACATAACAACATTCTATTCCAACTCAAGGACCTAGATCTCATGCATGGTGCAATACCCACGTCCAAGATGCCATTTTTATGACTCTACTACTCCAATAGATCAAAAATATGAAGTATTTACGCTTATGGAGGCTATTTGCACAAAAAGTCTCCACCTTTGGGACTTAAACCCTAGAAAATGATACTTTAAGCATGCAACATGAACCAAGTGACAAGATCTGAACTTTTTACCTGATAATGAAGCTTTAACCTTTGCAAAGCTCAGATCTACACTTGAGCCCCACTTCTAGCCTTTCCGATGAGCTCTTCTCCTCCGTTGCAACCTTGGAATGCACCACCAAGCTTAGAATACACACACAAAGGCTTAAGAATGAAGGCACACACTATTTAGGGTTTCACTCTGAGGGATGGTGGCTGAGAAGTCCAGCCACACATTCCTTTTATAGCCCTCCAAGGAGATTAGGGTTTTTAGATCTGGGCAAGTTACACCATGCGTAACCTTGGGTACGCCCAGCGTACCTGAGGGGGAACGCGTCCAAATGAGGCGCGTGAGTACGCGCGGTGTACGCCTTGTACGCCCAACGTACTCACCTCACATGAAACCCTAAATTAACAACATAACACAAAATAGAAGAATACCTGGATTCGGGCTATTACAGTTCTCCCCCACTAGAACCAGACTTCGCCCCCAAAGTCTCATTCTAAAAATAACTCTGGATACTGATCCCGCATCTCAGACTCAGACTCCCATGCCAGCTCGGACTCCTTCCGATGTTGCCACTGCACTTGTACCAGGGGTACTTCCTTGTTCCTCAGAACCTTAACTTTCCAATCCCTGATCGCTACTGGTCTCTCCACATAGTTCAGGCCTGCATCCACCTGAATATCATCTAATGGCACCACTGCCGACTCGTCGACAATACATTTCCTCAACTGCGAGACATGAAAGGTATCATGGATCTTCCCCAACTCAGCAGGTAGATCCAACCGGTAGGCTACCCGGCCTACCCTAGCAATTACCCTGAAGGATCCAATATACTGGGGTCCCAACTTGCCCCTCTTCCTGAATTGTATCACTCCTTTCCAAGGAGAGACCTTTAGGAGCACAAGGTCACCAACCTGAAACTCGAGCTTGGACCGCCGCCTGTCTGGATAACTCTTCAGGCGACTCTACGCAGTCAACAACCTCTGCCTGACCTGCTGAATCTGCTCGGTCATCTGGAGTACAATCTCAGTGCTACCCATCACCCGCTGCCCCACCTCTCCCCAGCATATGGGGGTGCGACACCTCCGCCCATACAACAACTCAAAGGGTGGCATACCAATGCTCGAATGATGGCTGTTGTTGTACGAAAACTCTGCTAAAGGTAGATAGGTGTCCCAGCTCCCTCCAAAATCCAAAACACATGCTCGGAGCATATCCTCAAGCGTCTGAATCGTCCGCTCGCTCTGTCCGTCCGTCTGCGGGTGGTATGCAGTACAGAAATGCAGTCTCATACCCAACTCCTCATGAAACTTCTTCCAAAACCTGGAAGTAAAACGCACATCGCGATCTGAAACAATCGACATCGGAACCCCATGCCGCGATACCACCTCCCTCATGTATAATTCCTCCAACTTCTCCGCAGAAGAGCTCTCGCTGATGGCTAGAAAATGAGCGCTCTTCGTCAATCTATCCACGATAACCCAAATCGCATTGACTCCCCTCGCAGTCCGCGGTAATTTGGTGATAAAATCCATGGTAATCTGTTCTCACTTCCATTCGGGAATCTCTAGCGGCTGCAATTTACCGCGCGGATGCTGGTGCTCGGCCTTAACCTGCCGGCAAGTCAGGTATCTCTCAACAAACCATGCAACATCCCTTTTCATACAGGGTCACCAATACTCCTTCCTTAGATCCAAATACATTTTCGTATCCCCGGGATGAATCGAGAATTTCGATAGATGCGCTTCCTCCATCAAAATAGTATGCGTACTGCTCACAAACGGTACCCAAATCCGACCCTGAAAAGTCATAAGCCCTCGACCATCCGTAACGAATCCTGATACTTGACCTACAACCCGCTCCCTCTTCTGGTTTTTTGGTTTTGCAGCCTCAGCCTGAGCTCCTCGAATGGTATCCAAAATCGGGGTCATCACTGTCAATCTCATACAAATATCTCGGATCGGGGCGCTTTCCGCCCTACGGCTCAACGCATCTGCCACCACATTAGCCTTGCCCGGGTGGTACAAGATCTCACAATCGTAATCCTTCACCACGTCCAACCATCTCCTCTGTCGCATATTCAGATTTGGCTGATCCATCATGTACTCCAAACTCTTGTGGTCCGTGTAGATGGTACACCGAACCCCATAAAGATAATGCCTCCAGATCTTGAGGACAAACACCACAACCCCCAATTCCAGGTCGTGGGTGGGATATCTTGACTCATGAGGCTTCAACTGCCTCGAAGAATACGCTATCACATGCCCCCTCTGCATAAGCACCGCCCCTAAACCCGATATAGATGCATCACTGTACACCACAAAATCCTCCATCCCTTCCGGAAGTGCAAGCACCGGGGCCTCGCACAATTTATGACGAAGGGTCTCGAATGAGGACTGCTGCTCCGGTCCCCACGAAAATGCAACACCCTTCCGGGTCATCCTAGTAAGTGGCACGACGATCTTGGAGAAATCCTTGATAAACCTTCGATAATAACCGGCCAATCCCAAAAAACTCCTGATCTCAGTGGGCGATCTCGGCACCTCCCATCTCAACACCGCCTCAATCTTGGCCGGGTCGACCAATATCCCTTTCTGGTTAACAGGGTGCCCAAGGAACTGGACCTCTCGTAACCAGAAATCACACTTGGAGAATTTGGCATACAGCCTCTCCGATCTCAATACCCCAAGAATTTCCCTCAAATGCTCCTCATGCTGCTCCCTAAACCTCGAATATACCAAAATATCATCAATGAATACGATCACCGACCGATCCAGCATCGGCCTGCACACCCGGTTCATAAGATCCATGAACGCGGCTGGGGCATTGGTGAGCCCAAAAGGCATCACCACAAACTCATAATGTCCATAACGAGTTCTGAATGCAGTCTTCTGAATATCTTCATCCCAAACCCTCATCTGATGATAACCCGACCTCAAGTCTATCTTGGAGAACCAAGATGCCCCCTGCAACTGATCGAACAGATCGTCGATCCTAGGTAACGGATACCGGTTCTTAACCGTCAACTTGTTCAACTCCCGGTAATCGATGCACATCCGGTGTGAACCATCCTTTTTCTTGACGAACAAAATCGGCGCTCCCCAAGGTGAGCTACTCGGTCGAATAAACCCCTTCCCCAGCAGCTCCTAAAGCTGCGAGGATAACTCCTGCATTTCCGGTGGAGCGAGACGATAAGGCGCCTTGGCGATGGGCGCCGCTCCCGGAACCAAATCAATACGGAACTCCACTTGCCTTTCCAGAGGCACACCTGGTAATTCTTCGGGGAACACATCCGAAAACTCGCATACTATAGGAACGTTGTCAACCGAATTGGGCCTCCCCATGGCCACTCGAGTATCCATCACGTAGGCTATGAATCCATTGCAGCCCTGCTGCAAACTCTGCCTCGCCCTGGCAGCCGAACAAAACGCCGACCCACACCGGGTCCCCTCACCATACACAGTAAGCACTCCCCCACTAGGGTCTCGAATAGTCACCAGCTATCTCTCACAGTCAATGACTACCCCAAATTTAGTCAACCAATCCATGCCCACGATGACGCAGACATCCCCCATCGCTATAGGAACTAAGTCTATAGGGAACTTGACTCCAAAAATCTCGAGCACACATCCTCGAATCACATCAGTGACGTATACCACTTTATCATCCGCTATAGAAACTCGCAGGGTTCGACTCATCACCTCCTGATCAATACCGATGTGCTGGCTAAAAGCCAACGATACAAAAGACCGACTTGCACCCGAGTCAAATAATACCAAGGTAGGTACAAAATTCACAAGAAAAGTACCTACGCATATCATAATATAAGCACAATACCTTATCATAAAAGTAAATACACGAAAGAATACATACCAGCTACGACATCAGGCGCCGCGCGGACCTCCTCCGCAGTCAACTGAAAAGCTCTCCCATGAGCCTTCGGAGCCTCGTCTTTCACCGGCCGAGTCTCGGTAACCCTAGCAACATGCGTAGATCCCTGGCGAAGCTGGGGGCACTCGGCCTCCCGATGATCGGTCTGGTTGCAATGAAAGCAAACCATGAATCCTTTTGGGAAATCCCTAGCAATGTACCCCTCCTTGCCACACTTGTAGCAAGCACCCGATCGACATGCCCCCTCGTGACCGTTGCCGCACTTTCCGCAAGTGCGGCCCTTTTGACCTCCCAACCTCGAATCGGTGGACTTGGTCCGCTTGGCTGCCGGCTGAGACTGAGCCAGCCGCCGATCCACCCATTGAGACTCGGCCTCCTCCCTGTCCTGGGTCTCCAACTCGATCTCACGCTTCCTGGCATTCGCCTGGAGTTCAGCAAATTTCTGGTATGACAAGTTCGATACGAACTCCCGGATATCCCTCCTCAGCACACCCAAATACCGGCTCATCTGAGCCTGCTCCGTAGACACCTGCTCAGGGCAAAACATCGCCCTCTTATGAAACTTCCGAGTGATCGCCGTGACAGAATCATTACCCTGCTTGAGGGTCAAGAACTCCTGAACCAACCGTTCCCTCTCTACCGGGGGAACATACTCATCTCTGAACATAGCAGTAAACCTCTCCTAAGTCACGGCTGAAACCTCCGCCAGAGTGAAGTTCGCCGTCATGAACTTCCACCAATCCTTTGCTCCCAGGCGGAGCTGGTTCAAAGCGAACTGTACCCTCAGATGCTCCGGACATGAACAAGTGTAGAAGCATCCCTCGATATCAGCAATCCATCTCATCGCAGTGATCGGATCCTGCGTCCCGTCAAACTCAGGTGACATCGTGTTGCTGAACTCCCATAACAGCAACGAGTCACCTCCCTATGGTCTGGCAGCGGCCACAGCTGCGGTAGCTGTAGTGGCTGTGGCCTCAGTCATCGTGGCGTACCGCTCATCAAAAGTCTCCATCAGTGTGGTCTTAATAGACCCAAACATCTTCGGAATCTCAGCCCTGATTGCTGCAGCCACCTCCTCATGAATCATCTAACGAAGCTCCTCGTCACTCACACTGCTCGTACCAAGTCTGTGGCGTGGTCCAACCATGATGCCTCTGAAATACAACATAGAAATATCATAGACTCTATCGAGCATGATCGCACTCGATAACGCAACCCTACCCAGTCTCCGATACCCAGGGATTCTTACTTGGGTTGCCCACTGACCCGGTGTCTTCAGTAGTACGGGCCCAATACTACCAACTACACTGCATCAGCCTGCGCCCCAAGTCCTCCTCCCCAAACCCCGGATCATGAGTACTCTATTCTTGCCATGCCCTAGCTATCCATTCGCTCTCAAAGCACCTCATAGCAATAGATTTCCCTAGACTAAGGCATCACAAATCAGGCCATTCTAGTCCTAATATGAATACCTAGTCTACTAGCATACGTATCAAATCGTATCATATCTTATAACACATATTGTAAGAGTATTTTGGGGAGTTTACCGTTGGGGCGCTGGCTGACCGTAAACACTTCTTCTTCTTTGGTTGTTTCAAAATCTCTTATCAAATTTTTATTGATTTTATTAATTAAAAATTTCTCAAATCCCCGGTTTGAGTTCAGTTACGCCCGAAGGTGTATCCGAATCCCTCAAACCAAGGCTCTGATACCAACTTGTAACGACGTAAATTTTAAAACCAATTTTTCATTTTTGTAAACATCAAAAACATCGATTAACATTTCAAATTCAAACGTAAACAATATTGTCACAACGAAATACATCCCAAAGATCATAAAATAGTTTTCCCCCGACAATGTGTACGATCACGCCGGCGCCTCCCCACGGTCCTCGCTAGTACCTGAAACACATCACACAGCAACTGTAAGCATAAATACTTAGTGAGTTCCCCAAAATACAACTTACGCACATACGCCTTTCCAGTCCCTGACCTTCCGGTCCATGTGTCTCAGGGGACTTCCATCTCGACTAGGTAAACCTTCCGGTCCTACCCACGTCAACCTTACGGTCCGCATCACAACGCCTTCCGGCCCATAACATATTCGCCTTCCGGCACATAATATAATGCCTTCCGGCCCATATCAAGCACATCATACATGACACATATAACGAATAACTTATCCCACATAATACATATATCTCTCAACATATCCGACCTTCCGGTCACACAGTCAAACCCTTCCGGGTACAGTATAGTGAGAAAACTCACCTCGTGGAAAGTCTAAGATCCCGCATCCTTGCTATCACCGAATCCCAACGACGACTCTACCTCGCCTAAACATAAAAATATCATTTAATACACAAAGACTTCCACCACTAAGCTTTACCCCTTATCATCATTCCTCAGAGGGTAAAAGACCATTTTACCCTTCCTTGACCTAAAGTCCTCATGTTGACCAAAACCCTAAAAGTGAACAAAAGTCAACCCTGAGAGTACGCGGGGCGTACTACTAGATGTACGCGGGGCGTACATCGCTAATCCCCTGGATCGGGGTCTCCACCCAGTACGTTACGCGTACTGGAAGTTACGCCCAGCGTAACCATTAGAATCAACCACTCTCCATTTCTGGTCTTAATCGGTTAAGTCATTACTCCAACTTCTAGATCCGACTCTTTTAGTGTGTCTAGACCCATAAAGTCGAGACCTTTAAGCCTTGTCATGGCTGTAAAGGCTCCAACATCACATAATAACATTCTATTCCAATTCAAGGACCTAGATCTCATGCATGGTGCAATACCCACGTCCAAGATGCCATTTTTATGAGTCTACTACTCCAATAGATCAGAAGTATGAAGTATCTAAGCTTATGGAGGGCATTTGCACAAAAAGTCTCCACCTTTGGGACTTAAACCCTAGAAAATGATACTTTAAGCATGCAACATGAACCAAGTGACAAGATCCGAACTTTTTACCTGATAATGAAGCTTTAACCCTTGCAAAGCTCAGATCTACACTTGAGCCCCACTTCTAGCCTTTCCAATGAGCTCTTCTCCTCCTTTGCAACCTTGGAATGGCACCACCAAGCTTAGAATACACACATAAAGGCTTAAGAACGAAGGCACACACTATTTAGGGTTTCACTCTGAGGGATGGTGGTTGAGAAGTCCAGCCACACATTCATTTTATAGCCCTCCAAGGAGATTAGCGTTTTTAGATCTGGGCAAGTTACGCCATGCGTAACCTTGGGTACGCCCAACATACCTGAGGGGGAACGCGTCCAAATGAGGCGCGCGAGTACGCGCGGCGTACGCCTTGTACGCCCAGCGTACTCGCCTAACATGAAACCCTAAATTAACAACATAACCCAAAATAGAAGAATACCTGGATTCGGGCTGTTACAAATTGATAGTCTCAAAGTGAAAGTTTGTGATTGGGTTAAAAGTTCTTCATTTCATTCTAAATTGAAATCTAATTTTCCAGGACTCAAAAAGCCTCGGGTACCTAAAATCTTTCATTGATTGCAGGTTTTATGTGACGAGCAATATGATAACAAATGGTACATCGATAGTGGTTGCTCTCATCACATGACTGGAAAGAAGGAGAACTTAAGAGATTTTCGATGTCTCAAAAATGTTGGAGTAGTCAAGTTTGGGAACAATAAAAAATGTCAAGTCAAAGGATATGGAAAAATAACAAATGGAAAATTCATAGTGAATCGTGTTGCATATGTTGAAGGTCTTCAACATAACTTGGTAAGTGTTTCTCAACTTGTTGTGGGCACTGGCAATCAAGTTCTTTTCAACGAAGAAGGAAGTGTTATTTCGAATGTTAACACAAATGAAATATTACTGAAATCTAAAAGGAAATGTGACATGTTTACTTTGGACATCAATCCAATTGTAGAAAAACCAGCAGTGTGTCTACTTTCAAAAGCTACATCTGATTTGAGTTGGTTATGGAATTGAAGACTTTCACATCTCAACTTTCGAAACATAAACAAACTTGTGGTACAAGATATGGTAAGAGGTTTACCTGTACTTAAATTTGATAATGATTCTTTATGTGCAGCTTGTGAAGTTGGCAAGCAACATAAACAAGGTCATCTAATTAAAATGGATTCAACGATTGTTGCACCTCTGGAGTTATTACATATCGATTTGTGTGGTCCTTTGACTGTATCAACTCTCAACAATAAATGGTACATTTTAGTTATTGTTGATGATTTTTCAAGATTCACGTAGGTTTATTTTCTCAGGCTCAAATATGAAGTTGCACAAATTATGATTGATTTTATCAAAAAGATGGAAATTACGTTGAAAAAGCCTGTTCGAAAAATCAAGAGTGACCATGGAACTGAATTCAAAAACAAAATTCTTGATTCCTTTTTAGTGGACAAAGGAATTTCGCATAATTTCTCATCTCCATACACACCACAACAAAATGGTGTTGTAGAACGAAGAAATCGCTCATTATGCGAAGTGGCAAGAACCATGTTGGCATATTCAAATTTACCTCAATATCTATGGGCTAACGCTGTTTCAACTGGATGTTTTACTCAAAATAGATCGTTCATTCATTGTAGATTTAATATTACACCATACAAAATTCTGAATAATCAAAAACCTAATGTGAAGTTCTTTCATGTTTTCGGATGTAGGTGCTTTATTCTGAATCTCAAGGATCATCTTTCGAAATTTCAAGCAAAAGCTGATGATGGGATTTTTCTTGGATATTCGCACAATTCAGTGGCTTATCGAGTGTTAAATAAGCGAACACGAAAAGTGGAAGAAACGTTCAATCTCACATTCGATGATTATTATGTTAAATCAAATGAACATCAATTTTCGAATTATCCAATTTTAGAAGACACACAAGTTGACACTTAATCTATACAAATGGATTATATTGAATATGATTTAATTTATGGCATCTCAGATAATGCAGTTGATGTTGAAGTTCATGCTCCTGATAATCACATTCCTGAATTTTTAAAACTTACTGATGAATGACCATCGACTCCTCACGAAGGCGAATCTATGAATGATAATCCTTTGGAGAAGGAGCAATTGGATTCGAATACTTTGAATGATGAAGAGCATTCTTTCGAGGGGGAGCAAAACCATTTGAATGCTGAAATTGAGGGGGAGCGTGTTGTTGAGGGGGAGCATACTGTTGATGATGCATGTTCGAATGCAGGCTCAGAATATGATGAAATATTTGAAGATGCTCCTTTGGAATTTGATCCAGCATATCCAACCATGGAAAAATGGATAGAGACCATCTAAAGGATCAAGTGATTGGGAATTCACAAGAAGGAGTGTTAACAAGAGCTCAAATTCGTGCAAAGAATGAGGTATTGAATACTCATCAAGAATATTGTATGTTTAATGTTTTCATCTCTAAAATTGAACCAAAAACAATTAAGAATGCAATGGAACACTCAGATTGGGTTGTTGCAATGCAATCGAAATTGTCTGAATTCGAACGAAACAAGGTTTGGAGATTAATTCCTAAACCTGAAAATGTTTAGATTGTCAGGTTAAAATGGATTTTTAAAAATACAACCGACAAAGATGGAAACATTATTCGAAATAAAGCCAGACTTGGTTTAAAAGGCTATTCACAACAATAAGGAATCGATTATGAAGAAACCTTTGCCCCTGTCGCAAGACTCAAGGCGGTTCGAATATTTCTGGCTTATGCATCTCACAAAGATTTTGATGTTTATCAAATGGATGTGAAATGTGCATTTCTTAATGGAGAGCTTGAATAAACGGTTTATGTGGAACAACCCCCAGGTTTTATTAACGAAGAATTTCCTAATCATGTTTATATTTTAGATAAGGTAGTTTATGGTCTAAAACAAGCACCACAAGCATGGGATGCAACACTTACATCATTTTTTAAACAATCTAAATTTAAACAAGGATATGTTGATCCCACACTATTTCGAAAGAAAGTAGGGAATCATCTTATGATTGTTCGAATTTATGTTGATGATATCATTTTTGGCTCGACTGACCCTGCTTTGTCTAAAGAATTTGAAGACTTGATGAAAAGCAAGTTTGAAATGAGCATGATGGGAAAAATCAATAATTTCCTTGGATTGAATATTTGTCAAAACAGAGAAGGGATTTTCATCAATCAGGAAAAATATACGAAAATTCTGCTTGAAAAGTTTAGATTGACGAATAGCACAAAGCTTCGTGTACCAATGGCAACGGGCATAAAGTTAACACCATCGTTAGACAAACCTACTGTTGATATAACGTTGTATAGGAGCATGATAGGTTCGTTACTTTATCTTAAATCAAGTCGACCTGATATCATGTTTTCTGTGTGTAATTGTGCTAGGTATCAGTCTAATCCACGCGAACCACATCTTACTGCTGTGAAGAATATTTTTCGTTATCTTAAAGCCACTATTTCGTTAGGATTGTGGTATCCTTTGAAAACAGGATTCTTCGTTCAAGCATACTCAGATGCTGACTTGGGTGGTTGTAATCTTGATCGAAAAAGCACAAGTGGTGGATGTCAATTACTTGATGGCACATTAGTTAGTTAGCAGTCGAAAAAGGAAACATGTGTGTCGATTTCCACGACTGAAGCAGAATATGTGGCTGCTCCTGCATGCACTTCGCAAATAATATGGATTCAAAGTTAGTTACGTGATTATGAAATTAATATGAAAAAGATTCCATTATATTGTGATTCTCAAAAAGCAATAAGAATTTGTCATAATCATGTGCAGCATTTAAAGACTAAACACATAGCTCTTCGTTATCATTTCATTAAAAATCATGTGGAGGATGGAAATATTGAAGTTCATTTTGTGAAAACAACTGATCAGTAGCTGATATTTTTACGAAAGCTTTGGATGAAAAGTCTCTACTGTGAATAATAAAAGGTCTTGGAATGATCGATGGAAATTCAGTTCCATGCGAAAAAGACGAATACTAAGCGAAAAAGAATGAGTCAAAGGCGATGAACAAAGTCATTTAGCATTCAGCGGTTACTGTTCATAGTCAACACTTCGACCGCTTCAAATTTGCATGATCGTCACTAATCTTTAGCGTTGAATCAGTGGTTACTGTTCATAGTCAACGCTTCGAACGTTTTGAATTCGTACATTTGTTACTTTTCAAAGAATGTCAAATTTTGTTTGTTTGCAACAAATCTAAAACACAAAAAGATTTTCTTTTGCTTTTATATTTTCGAAAAATTAAAAATCCAAAAAGATTTTCTTTTGATTTGTCTTTAAATTTTTGAAAAATTAAAAATCCAAAAAGATTTTCTTTTGTTTTATCTTTACATTTTCGAAAAATCAAAAATCGAAAAAGATTTTTATTTTTTTTTGTTTTAATTTTGGAAAAATTCAAAAACAACAAATATATATATATATATATATATATATATATATATATATATATATATATATATATATATATTGAGAATTTTGTTACAGACTTTGCTGATGGCTTGGAAGGGAAAAAGCAGGCAGTATTGGGGACAGGTAAAATTTTTCGTATGCATCACTATCTTTTTCATTATTCGAATTAGTTAGGTTGTCCCTATAAGCATGCTGCTGCATGTCGAGCAAAGCCTCCATGACTCAATGTGTGTGTACGAAAGCCTTAATGAAAATTTTCATATGAAAAAAATTCTTCCCAATCAGGCTTATATTCACATTAGTCTCTGAGCTACCTTACTCTTCTCACAATGAGTTAAGAGTTTCCTGTTTGGTCCAAAACATAATAGAGGTACTTTTCATGTCTTACACCATTCTTTTTGATCAATACATTCTTACACGATCACACAAAAAGACGTATGTCCGAGAGGTCTCTGATCAAACCCATCGAGACATAGATATACAAAAATTCTATGTTAATGATCTGCCATCATGAGTCTGTGATGAAAGTGAAACCCAAACATCTTGAAACTTAAGGAATTAACAAGGAACATTGTTCCATATATTAACGAAACTTTTGTTTCCTTACCAAAATTCGAAACTCCAAATCATATTCATTTCGAATGCGTGGTCTTGATCAAACATTCGAAACCCAAGATGTTTGTTACCCAACAAGATCCATAACACAATTTTTGTTATGAATATGATTTCAGTGTGAGTTTCATTCGAATATCCTTGTTATGATCATATTTTCAAAGCAAACTTGTCACTAACTACACTGGTCAAACAAGTAATTTTTGTTTCAATTTATCACCTTATGTTTAGCTTGACATGTAACGAAATTTTAAACCAACCCAAGAATTACTTTTAAAAGAAGCCCATTGATGCTTATCAAAAAGTAGTCGTTTGTACTTCACAGGAACATACACAAGTTGTTGATAATCTCTCTTGATAATTAACGAAGCAACCTTTGCCCGGGGTTTAACTGCATTCGTGTAAAATTGCATTTTTGACATCACTACATTCCAAATTTTTTTAATTGTTTCTTGTCTAACCTTTCTTTGGCAAACTACACACATGAAATCCTTGAGGTTCTGAGTAATACCAACTCAGGCTGATGATTTCGAACATCTGGCATATGACTTTGCTTTTCATCCCAAAAGTGAAAGAGCCTTGCCTCCATTCGAAGGGTTCTAATGGCTATTATTCAATAAAGGGGATAGTGACAGGCTGTGTAACCGTGACGTATGGTATTCAACCTGGTTTTCTAGGAGATGTGATAGACACTTTTTAACGCATGACTAACTTTCCGAAGAACTGGTCCGATTTTCAAGATCCCACGTCGGATCTCATTAAATGCATCCCGCTTCAAATTCAAATCATCCAGCGTTACATATATAAGGGGGTTTAGAGTACACTCTATGTTTACGTGATCAAACACTCCAAAATTCCCAAAATTCTCTGTTCTTCATCTTCTTCAAACCCTAACAATGGCGACTACTTCTCATGTTGATGCTTCCACCGAAGATACATCCTCAGTACCAGTTATGAAGATTCAATCTACCAATTATTACGTAAATGGTGAACTTTCGCAGTGTCCGGAGGAATTCAAGATGCTAATTGTTGCGTTAAAACACTCTGTTTTATCAAAAGCAATGTTCAACTCTTTTTTTGTTCCGTTATCCTGGCTTTCTCAAGAAGGATCTACAGCTACATACAATAAAGCCACTGTGACAACCGTCAAATTCTGGTCAATTCAAAGTCAAATAAAGTCAACGAGTCAAACCGGTCAGCTCAACTAACCTTATGTATTAGGGTAAGTGTTATGTTCGTATTGTATAACTTGTTATGATAATGGGAAAACATCACAGGAGAAAAGTTTGTGTTAAAAAAATTTCCTAAGCCTTCGCATTTTAACCAAATAAATCAAATGCGATTCACAAAATTTTCATTCCAAAAATGCGAAACTCCAGGGACAATAATTGAAATCTTCTGTTTCTTCCCCAATTCGCATTCTACTGAGAAATACTTCGCATTTTCATTTTTACACCTTTCGCATCCCTTCGCATTAATCACCTTCGCATTTTAACCAAATAAATCAAATGCGATTCACAAAATTTTCATTCCAAAAATGCGAAACTCCAGGGACAATAATTGAAATCTTCTGTTTTCTTCCCCAATTCGCATTCTACTGAGAAATACTTCGCATTTTCATTTTTACACCTTTCGCATCCCTTCGCATTAATCACCTTCGCATTTTAACCAAATAAATCAAATGCGATTCACAAAATTTTCATTCCAAAAATGCGAAACTCCAGGGACAATAATTGAAATCTTCTGTTTTCTTCCCCAATTCGCATTCTACTGTGAAATACTTCGCATTTTCATTTTTACACCTTTCGCATCCCTTCGCATTAATCACCTTCGCATTTTAACCAAATAAATCAAATGCGATTCACAAAATTTTCATTCCAAAAAAAAAAAAATGCGAACACAGTTTAGTTCATGAACTCTAAACTTGCGAAATCAAAAATTCATATGTTGAACCCATATGCGAATATTAACCCAATTGACTTCAAATTGATTCATAGATGCGAACACTCGATTGTTTTACTTTCGCAAAATGAGCATCAACAACTCCACAATCGAGTTTTTAAATTCTTGCAAACAACAGTTTCATAGTCCTTGACTTCGCGTTTTTTCTTCACGAATCATCCCTCAATCATCAATCCAATTGCGAATCAAAACTCATATGTTCTTGCTTTATCGATTCATCGACTACACTCATACAAATGCGAACAATACTCAATTTCAAAATCGATTGAAACTTATAGCAAAGCTAAATCCAACTTCGCATTCAAAGCAGTGTCATTGATCCGCAGTCACAAGCAACCACCCCACACCCACTCTATGACCAGCCATACCTCCCCACCTTACCTATGTCACTTCAATGTTCCCTTACACTCAAATTTCACTCACTCCCACGTTTTTGAGCTGGAACAATCAACCACACTCCTCATTTTCTCTCATTTCTCTCATCCCACTAAGTAACAAACATCACTCTTTCTCTCAAACTCTTCTACACAAATTTTCGAGATCCAAGGCTGGATTCAAGTGTTCTTCCACACTTAGTAAGTAAAAATTCATCCTCCCTATTATTATTTCGCTTCATTCTACTCAAATCTTTGGTTGCTTACACAAACTCCCTAACTATGATGTTAGATTCTCGAAAACCTTCAAGGCATCTCCAAGTGTTCTTGAATTAAACACTTCCATTCTTCAACAATCATCTACTGAAATCACTCAAGGTGAGTTCATACCCCTACATTTTCATGATTTCTCAAGTTTTCAGGGGGTGAATACAAGTTAAAACACTAAGAACCTATCAAAAGTTTTCTAACAGCCTTCATCAGAAAAGTTCAACTCCATTCACGGACTGTTTTGGGCATCTTACACATTTTTGTTTTCAAAACTGTACAAGGTGCAAATAGTTCAAGTTTTTAGCTTTAAAATGGCTACTTGCACATCTCCATACGATTTTTCTACAATTTATGGCGATTTTTACAAAACTGCCTATCACTTCAAACAACAATCCGGACCAGTCTGTGATTATGGACTTTTTCACCCAAGTTAGAGGTCATTATAAATTGTGATAAAAATTATGAGCAAACTAGACACATTTTGTGAACTCTCAGAATTTACGGATCTAGTTTTCGACTTCGTATGATTTTTCTATGATTTTTCCAAAACAGGGCAGAATTGCTAAATTTTACCAACAACATGTAAATATCATAACACTTTGTATTATGTTGAGCAAAGTGTATAATCATAAGTTTTAATGTTTGAATGTGTTTCCTAGTTAGTTTATCATTATGAACTGAAACTAAGACATTCATATTAAATATTATCCATTCATTTTGGAACACGTATTATTTAACTATAAAAAGTATAGTTTGAATATATTTATAACACTAATACATTTCCATAAAAGGGTTCATACATATTATACACATTTTAGATAAACTGTAATAGGTATAGTTTATGATACATCACTCTACGCACTCGTACCAGAAGTGTACATTCATATAAGAAAGATTTCTATTCGCACACATTTCACGTAAGTTAATCTATGGTTTGATAAATTCACAACACTAATACATTTCCATAAAAGGATTCATACATATTACATACATTTTAGATAAACTATAATAGGTATAGTTTATGATACATCACTCTGCGCACTCGTACAAGAAGGGTACATTCATACAAGAAATATTTATATTCACACACATTTAACGTAAACTTGTTATCCTATATTGTGAGTTTCTCTATTTCTCTCTCTCTCTCTCTCTCTCTCTCTCTCTCTCTCTCTCCCCGTACGTCCGAGTGCGGGAATATAATTCCTGGTAGTTATAATCAGAATCTCCTTGAGGGAGAACGTGATACTTGTATATAGATCTATATTGGGATTGACACCCCACACCTTGCTGCTAGCTACAGTTGGACCTGCAGGTCTACGGGTGACAAATGTCATTTTATTTTTCGCGACACTGAGAACGTCGTGGCAGGTTCACATAGTCATAGTATGATTATAACGGCTCACATAGGGAACAATCCATAAGTTTACGGGATTTTATTTTTAAAACCTAAATGAGTTTTATGTCGATTCAAAATCACCTTTTTATCTCTATGAGTACAGATATTACTGTACACTTTTGGTTTTGGTAGTTACGACTACACATCATTTGAAACCACATTTACACTTTGAAGTATGGTCAATACTTGTTATTACTCGGTCCTCTAATTTAGGACTACGTATATATAATGTATTAACAAACCTGAGAACATATAGAAATTTCATTTAGTTCAAACATGTCCATGTCCATTTAAATACATAACATTTTCTATTAATAAGAAAGATTACTTATACATTTTGGTCTTCAGTCATAAGACTACCTTACACAGATTTTACAGAAAATATAGGATTTTCTGGATACATATTCTGACGCTTTTACAAGGAAAACGATTTACTTTTCTAACGAAATCTCTTATGAACTCACCAACCTTTGTGTTGACACTTTTCAAAACTACTTGTATTCTCAGGAATTCAGTGAAAACAGGAAATCAACAACGTTTTGAGGATGGGACGATAAATCGTCAAACAGTTCATTTTGTATTATAATGTAATTGATGTGAATCATGTAAACATGTGCTTTGATGTAACGTTTTCAATTATATTTGTGTTGGTTGTATTTACTTTGAGCACTATTATACTCATTGTTGTGATACTCTACACGAAGTCCTCCACCCCCGGACGTTTCCGCCATCCTTGGTTTGGGGGTGTGACAGATTGGTATCAGAGCATTGTTTATAGTGAACTCAGTATATCAAACCACATAAGATATACAAACTATAAATGCATTGGGACTAAGTCTCTGATTTAAAGTTTCAAAACAACTATACTTTTAGAAACAAAAAGTTTCTTATTAAAGGTATACATGCATACATACATACTAAGGTCAGCACCACTCTAGAACAAAACAAAAGTAATGATTGTCGAATATCACAGGTAAGCTCGGGGATGTATGGTCAGTCTTGGGAGTGGCATAGCCTGATCAACTATGCTGGTCCGAGGAGTGATTAGCACATGCCCAAGAATAGTTGTGATATGTCGACAAGTCTAAAAACTTACCAACACTACCACAATAAGAACAGTAGAACAGAACATGAGTTTAAAATACTATAGGAGTATTTTGTAATATCATAACTTATATGAAAACTAAATAGATCCTTAATAATAGGTCTATAGTCCCTAAGTGGATACTTTAAGGTTATATAACTTAGAAATTATAGACATAGAATTTGTGGTCATTACTTTACTTCCTTTTCCTTGTTTGGATGTGGACTTAGAGTGGGATCACTTATTCAAAGGTCTATCGTATCTTGTTATATGTAATTAGTATGCACTACGTCATTATAGAAGTAACTAATAAGGATCACCCCTATAAGTAATTGATAATAGAGTTAGACGCATAGTACTTATCTCCTCCCCTCCTATTCTCGCAAATACGGCATAGCAAAATCCTACTTACCGGACGACCCTTACTTTTCTAATCCGAACTCGAGGAATGGTGAACGATTATGAGAAGAATCATAAGCGGGACCGGAGGTAATCAATCCTCCATGCATAGCAAGGGTTCCGTGAACCGTTTCGACTATAATGAACCTGTGACCCGTTGGGAAATCGTGATCGAGAGTTGAATGTCGACAACAATGACAACAACCACCATGTGGAGACCAACGAGGGTGCTATGACCTCAACCACGGGGGACTGACGGACAGAGCCCTCCCGGCAAAGACCCGGCAGATCACGATCATCGGGGATCAAAACAGGAAGACTACAATCTGAGTTCAGAAAACTGCGCGCCACTATAAACCCCATCATCTCATGTACCGGTGACTCAGAATTATACTACTATTCCCGAGACCAACTCTCTTTCCAGAACCTTATCACCACTCGTGAAGAGGAAAGAGAGAAAAAGGGTAGGACACACAGCATTCAAAGAAAGGATGATTGTAGCCAAGCGCTGATTGGCAAAGCTACAAAACTACATCGACCTTGCCTCAGGCATCACAAGGGATGGATCATCGTAAGTAGAGTTCGTACCGCTCACCAGACCTGGTAAATTAACTTCATAAGTATGTGCTGGTGCTACTCTATTGTAAGTGAAATCGCGACACAACAAATTAAGTGGTCATTCTAATCGAGAAATCTATCCTCTATCAAAACCCGCCCATGCACGAATGTGAAGTAGACCTGCATTGAGGTCAAAAATTTTCACTGAAACCATGATTTCTAGAGTCATATTAACAAGATGGGCTTAGGATGTACCTATCAGACTCGAAGGACTAACTAGCCTTAATTATATAACTAAGCACACATCAATAGGTCGTGATAAGGACTTAGCTTGGGTCAAGTATAAGGTTTCACTTGAATACCGAACTACTAAAATACATGAGTTTATTATACAAAGAATCTCATTATAATTGTTTTCAGAACACCCTAAACAACCGAACTTTGATACAAATCGATATGAGATAAACTTAGTTAGAAAAACTCGCGACATATAGCCATTCTATAAACTCATTATCGTCTCACCCTTTTAACATTAGTTGAGAAGTTTCTTCTTCATAGACCTATGGGTGCTATCATACCAGCACTAATGCACCGGAATCCCATCGAAATTCCTTAGCCAAGGTGTTCGGACGAACATGATTCTAAGAGGAGTAAAGCTTAACGTCCGTATGAAACCTACTCCTACCTACTGCCATAACTCTATCTCGGGAGCGTTAGCAGAGACACTAAGGATAGTACAGTAAGGTGCAAAAATTTATATGCGTAAATATAAATTGTAAAGATGCACTTAAGACAATCATTTCCACTAACGAAGTCGTTTTTCGTCATGAAACAGAGCTATGTCTCCACCAAGAGGCAACAAACCAACTAGCAAGACACCAACACTTCAGATAGACGCTGCTACATTTCAAGCTGCAGTCACGGCAGCCGTGGCAGCCGTCATGGTGCATTTCAATACTAACAACATCAACAAGGGTGGAAGCGATACTTGCAATACAAATTGTGGTAACAATCAGGGACACCAATGGGTACCTACCATCAAAAATTCATCAGGCCACGAACCTTCGAACAAGAAGAGAAAGTTTTGGGACATGAAAAAGCGCCACCAATCAAAGGGATACACTAAAAGACAACAGCCTAAGGCCGCCTCTACCATTACAACAACAGTCATGACAAATGCCTCGACACTAGCCTCGGGGTCTGCCACCCAAATGCCTGCCAGACCATATAAGGGATCACTCCCAAAGTGCAACAAATGTGGTTTTCATCACCATGGGGCTTGCCGGGAGATGCACTGTAAAAACTGCAACAGGAAAGGGCATACCGTTCGTTTCTGTAGGGCCTCGGCCCATCACCTCCCTTCAATCAACTGCACCAAGGTAGGCCCAGTATGCTACCTATGCGGTGAAATGGGACACTTCAAGAGAGAATGTCCAACTGAGAAGAACGACGAAGGAACAGTAGGAATGTGATGGACACACCAACAGGAGCAGCAAGGGAACCATGTTAGGACTTTTGTAATGTTCCCAACGATAAAACGTTTAAGTACTATATGTTTGTAATGAATTTGGTACACTTACTAAAGTAACCTTCTTTCTAAAAAGTAGCTAAAATATTTTCTCTCTCATACAAATCAAACCAAAGACATTTATATGTGACCTTAGGAGCATTACCTGTAAGTTGTAATGACTTTGTCCATACATCGGGGATAATTTAAAAATCAAAATACTTAAGTCTTGAAATAGATAATTCCATCCTGACTCCGATTCCATGTCTAGTATTAGGGGTTGAGTGGGGTCACCCACTCGACAAATTTCACGATGTCAATTTACATACGACAATCATATACCGCTCGATCGTAAGGAGACCTTTCAGGAGTCATGATATCAAGTATCATTACTGGCTATCGAAAACACACCCACTACCAGTGCTAGACACTGTAGTAGGAATCATCTACGATAATCATAACATCAAACAAAACGGAACACACAGAAAAGAAATACAGGACACTTTATCACTCTATTGATCTCTTCCTTTGTATACAACTTATCTCATGTTATCTAAAAAGATAGTGTTGTCGTTATTCAATTTTGATTGATATAGCCCTCGTCTTCCCGATTTAACGACTACAAAAGGGCCTTTCGCCTAACCCCCTGAATATCGAAACCATCGTCTCTCATAAATATCCAGCACGGACCCTTGGGTCATCTCTCGCTGGGGAACTCCAAAACACGCACCAGAGGAGTGTTATACTTCATAAAGCCCTATCACAAGTATTTACAGGAGACCTTTCGGGAAGGTCATGCATACAACAGACAAAGTTCAAGCAAGGAAGCTTGGGATGGATACAACCAGGTACGAATCTTGCCATGAACTTCAGGCCAAGGTTGCCCAGAAGGACGAGTAAATGTCCTACCATTCAAAAAGGCCTAGTCGTGTAAACCAAACCCACATACTTCCTACCGAGCTACAAGAGCTGTCAGGTCAAACCTGTCGAACTACTCAACAGTGAAATTGAAGAACCAAGTTTCTCACCATGAAAAGCTCTCGTCTTATTCTACAATTAGAAAGACAAATTGCTCACAATCCCATCGATTTCAGAGGCCCCGACAACATCTCTAATAGAAACCTTTACTATCTGCCTCGCATTGACGAATAGGCCGACCAACCTCAAGAAACGAGGTACCCTTCAGGAATTGGGCCTGAGATCTGAATATCACCAGTCACGAGTATGGAAGAAGGATATCCAAGAATAATCCTCCAATTTCGATAAAGATGTCGAAAGTTCGTTGTGATAACCCTCGGATAGGACCAGACCCACTCGTTGGATTCATGAACGTAATAAATAGGATATACCCTTCTTGCTAGGATCAGTTCATCATCGTCATTACAAATGACTTACTTATCTACCCTCGTAGTAAGAAGGAAACCAAGGAGAGCAGCTACAACAAACCACGGAAGAAATACGATAAGAGAAGTATTACCCGAAGTTCTCCAGATACGAGTTTAGGAATTGAGGAGTTCAATTCTCAAGTCACATCGTTACCCAGGGTGGAAATTCATAAGGAACCTTTCAATTGATCAAAACCATTGAGAAACAGTCAGCACCGAAGGTGTTAGCAGAAATACGCCAAGATTTTGGGTCTTGCTGACCTACTGTCTTAGTTCCTTTGGAACTTCTCGAAAAATACGAAACCCCTCCCAACTTTGACCCAAAAGGAAGCAACCCTTGACAGGAAGAGAAGCAAGAGGAAGAAACCTTTAGAACGCCGGTATAACTGATCAAATTCCTCTAGAGACACTCACTCTGGGAAGGCTTAGTACGCTTCGGAAAGCATGGAAAGCCAACACCCCGAATAATTGTGTCTTTCGAGATTCTTGTCAGAATCAGCCCTGTAACTCGCTCCTTCAATCTACTCCCGCGAGTTTGGTAAAGTACACTCTACCCAACACGTCCCAAATTTACAAGAAGTACCTATCCGACGAGACTCTTGCAATTCCCCTCGACGAGATCGAGTTCCACAAGAGCCTCACCTTCTTAGAAGAACCATGGTGACCATGGATCGAGTTCAAGCGGATGAAACAACGCCACTTCCCATTAGTGAAAGTTCGCTGGAATATTAACCACGGACCTAGAGTCACATGGGAGCGCATGAGTCAGTCGATTAGGAAGTATCCTCACTTCTCGGCTTGATTATTCATGCCTACCCCCTTGCCTAACTTCAAATTTCGGGACGAAATTCCCTTTAACGGGGGGATGATGTGACAACCGTCAAATTCTGGTCAATTCAAAGTCAAATAAAGTCAACGAGTCAAACCGATCAGCTCAACTAACCTTATGTATTAGGGTAAGTGTTATGTTCGTATTGTATAACTTGTTATGATAATGGGAAAACATCACAGGAGAAAAGTTTGTGTTAAAAAAATTTCCTTAGCCTTCGCATTTTAACCAAATAAATCAAATGCGATTCACAAAATTTTCATTCCAAAAATGCGAAACTCCAGGGACAATAATTGAAATCTTCTGTTTCTTCCCCAATTCGCATTCTACTGAGAAATACTTTGCATTTTCATTTTTACACCTTTCGCATCCCTTCGCATTAATCACCTTCGCATTTTAACCAAATAAATCAAATGCGATTCACAAAATTTTCATTCCAAAAATGCGAAACTCCAGGGACAATAATTGAAATCTTCTGTTTTCTTCCCCAATTCGCATTCTACTGAGAAATACTTCGCATTTTCATTTTTACACCTTTCGCATCCCTTCGCATTAATCACCTTCGCATTTTAACCAAATAAATCAAATGCGATTCACAAAATTTTCATTCCAAAAATGCGAAACTCCAGGGACAATAATTGAAATCTTCTGTTTTCTTCCCCAATTCGCATTCTACTGTGAAATACTTCGCATTTTCATTTTTACACCTTTCGCATCCCTTCGCATTAATCACCTTCGCATTTTAACCAAATAAATCAAATGCGATTCACAAAATTTTCATTCCAAAAAAAAAAAAATGCGAACACAGTTTAGTTCATGAACTCTAAACTTGCGAAATCAAAAATTCATATGTTGAACCCATATGCGAATATTAACCCAATTGACTTCAAATTGATTCATAGATGCGAACACTCGATTGTTTTACTTTCGCAAAATGAGCATCAACAACTCCACAATCGAGTTTTTAAATTCTTGCAAACAACAGTTTCATAGTCCTTGACTTCGCGTTTTTTCTTCACGAATCATCCCTCAATCATCAATCCAATTGCGAATCAAAACTCATATGTTCTTGCTTTATCGATTCATCGACTACACTCATACAAATGCGAACAATACTCAATTTCAAAATCGATTGAAACTTATAGCAAAGCTAAATCCAACTTCGCATTCAAAGCAGTGTCATTGATCCGCAGTCACAAGCAACCACCCCACACCCACTCTATGACCAGCCATACCTCCCCACCTTACCTATGTCACTTCAATGTTCCCTTACACTCAAATTTCACTCACTCCCACGTTTTTGAGCTGGAACAATCAACCACACTCCTCATTTTCTCTCATTTCTCTCATCCCACTAAGTAACAAACATCACTCTTTCTCTCAAACTCTTCTACACAAATTTTCGAGATCCAAGGCTGGATTCAAGTGTTCTTCCACACTTAGTAAGTAAAAATTCATCCTCCCTATTATTATTTCGCTTCATTCTACTCAAATCTTTGGTTGCTTACACAAACTCCCTAACTATGATGTTAGATTCTCGAAAACCTTCAAGGCATCTCCAAGTGTTCTTGAATTAAACACTTCCATTCTTCAACAATCATCTACTGAAATCACTCAAGGTGAGTTCATACCCCTACATTTTCATGATTTCTCAAGTTTTCAGGGGGTGAATACAAGTTAAAACACTAAGAACCTATCAAAAGTTTTCTAACAGCCTTCATCAGAAAAGTTCAACTCCATTCACGGACTGTTTTGGGCATCTTACACATTTTTGTTTTCAAAACTGTACAAGGTGCAAATAGTTCAAGTTTTTAGCTTTAAAATGGCTACTTGCACATCTCCATACGATTTTTCTACAATTTATGGCGATTTTTACAAAACTGCCTATCACTTCAAACAACAATCCGGACCAGTCTGTGATTATGGACTTTTTCACCCAAGTTAGAGGTCATTATAAATTGTGATAAAAATTATGAGCAAACTAGACACATTTTGTGAACTCTCAGAATTTACGGATCTAGTTTTCGACTTCGTATGATTTTTCTATGATTTTTCCAAAACAGGGCAGAATTGCTAAATTTTACCAACAACATGTAAATATCATAACACTTTGTATTATGTTGAGCAAAGTGTATAATCATAAGTTTTAATGTTTGAATGTGTTTCCTAGTTAGTTTATCATTATGAACTGAAACTAAGACATTCATATTAAATATTATCCATTCATTTTGGAACACGTATTATTTAACTATAAAAAGTATAGTTTGAATATATTTATAACACTAATACATTTCCATAAAAGGGTTCATACATATTATACACATTTTAGATAAACTGTAATAGGTATAGTTTATGATACATCACTCTACGCACTCGTACCAGAAGTGTACATTCATATAAGAAAGATTTCTATTCGCACACATTTCACGTAAGTTAATCTATGGTTTGATAAATTCACAACACTAATACATTTCCATAAAAGGATTCATACATATTACATACATTTTAGATAAACTATAATAGGTATAGTTTATGATACATCACTCTGCGCACTCGTACAAGAAGGGTACATTCATACAAGAAATATTTATATTCACACACATTTAACGTAAACTTGTTATCCTATATTGTGAGTTTCTCTATTTCTCTCTCTCTCTCTCTCTCTCTCTCTCTCTCTCTCTCTCTCTCCCCGTACGTCCGAGTGCGGGAATATAATTCCTGGTAGTTATAATCAGAATCTCCTTGAGGGAGAACGTGATACTTGTATATAGATCTATATTGGGATTGACACCCCACACCTTGCTGCTAGCTACAGTTGGACCTGCAGGTCTACGGGTGACAAATGTCATTTTATTTTTCGCGACACTGAGAACGTCGTGGCAGGTTCACATAGTCATAGTATGATTATAACGGCTCACATAGGGAACAATCCATAAGTTTACGGGATTTTATTTTTAAAACCTAAATGAGTTTTATGTCGATTCAAAATCACCTTTTTATCTCTATGAGTACAGATATTACTGTACACTTTTGGTTTTGGTAGTTACGACTACACATCATTTGAAACCACATTTACACTTTGAAGTATGGTCAATACTTGTTATTACTCGGTCCTCTAATTTAGGACTACGTATATATAATGTATTAACAAACCTGAGAACATATAGAAATTTCATTTAGTTCAAACATGTCCATGTCCATTTAAATACATAACATTTTCTATTAATAAGAAAGATTACTTATACATTTTGGTCTTCAGTCATAAGACTACCTTACACAGATTTTACAGAAAATATAGGATTTTCTGGATACATATTCTGACGCTTTTACAAGGAAAACGATTTACTTTTCTAACGAAATCTCTTATGAACTCACCAACCTTTGTGTTGACACTTTTCAAAACTACTTGTATTCTCAGGAATTCAGTGAAAACAGGAAATCAACAACGTTTTGAGGATGGGACGATAAATCGTCAAACAGTTCATTTTGTATTATAATGTAATTGATGTGAATCATGTAAACATGTGCTTTGATGTAACGTTTTCAATTATATTTGTGTTGGTTGTATTTACTTTGAGCACTATTATACTCATTGTTGTGATACTCTACACGAAGTCCTCCACCCCCGGACGTTTCCGCCATCCTTGGTTTGGGGGTGTGACAGATTGGTATCAGAGCATTGTTTATAGTGAACTCAGTATATCAAACCACATAAGATATACAAACTATAAATGCATTGGGACTAAGTCTCTGATTTAAAGTTTCAAAACAACTATACTTTTAGAAACAAAAAGTTTCTTATTAAAGGTATACATGCATACATACATACTAAGGTCAGCACCACTCTAGAACAAAACAAAAGTAATGATTGTCGAATATCACAGGTAAGCTCGGGGATGTATGGTCAGTCTTGGGAGTGGCATAGCCTGATCAACTATGCTGGTCCGAGGAGTGATTAGCACATGCCCAAGAATAGTTGTGATATGTCGACAAGTCTAAAAACTTACCAACACTACCACAATAAGAACAGTAGAACAGAACATGAGTTTAAAATACTATAGGAGTATTTTGTAATATCATAACTTATATGAAAACTAAATAGATCCTTAATAATAGGTCTATAGTCCCTAAGTGGATACTTTAAGGTTATATAACTTAGAAATTATAGACATAGAATTTGTGGTCATTACTTTACTTCCTTTTCCTTGTTTGGATGTGGACTTAGAGTGGGATCACTTATTCAAAGGTCTATCGTATCTTGTTATATGTAATTAGTATGCACTACGTCATTATAGAAGTAACTAATAAGGATCACCCCTATAAGTAATTGATAATAGAGTTAGACGCATAGTACTTATCTCCTCCCCTCCTATTCTCGCAAATACGGCATAGCAAAATCCTACTTACCGGACGACCCTTACTTTTCTAATCCGAACTCGAGGAATGGTGAACGATTATGAGAAGAATCATAAGCGGGACCGGAGGTAATCAATCCTCCATGCATAGCAAGGGTTCCGTGAACCGTTTCGACTATAATGAACCTGTGACCCGTTGGGAAATCGTGATCGAGAGTTGAATGTCGACAACAATGACAACAACCACCATGTGGAGACCAACGAGGGTGCTATGACCTCAACCACGGGGGACTGACGGACAGAGCCCTCCCGGCAAAGACCCGGCAGATCACGATCATCGGGGATCAAAACAGGAAGACTACAATCTGAGTTCAGAAAACTGCGCGCCACTATAAACCCCATCATCTCATGTACCGGTGACTCAGAATTATACTACTATTCCCGAGACCAACTCTCTTTCCAGAACCTTATCACCACTCGTGAAGAGGAAAGAGAGAAAAAGGGTAGGACACACAGCATTCAAAGAAAGGATGATTGTAGCCAAGCGCTGATTGGCAAAGCTACAAAACTACATCGACCTTGCCTCAGGCATCACAAGGGATGGATCATCGTAAGTAGAGTTCGTACCGCTCACCAGACCTGGTAAATTAACTTCATAAGTATGTGCTGGTGCTACTCTATTGTAAGTGAAATCGCGACACAACAAATTAAGTGGTCATTCTAATCGAGAAATCTATCCTCTATCAAAACCCGCCCATGCACGAATGTGAAGTAGACCTGCATTGAGGTCAAAAATTTTCACTGAAACCATGATTTCTAGAGTCATATTAACAAGATGGGCTTAGGATGTACCTATCAGACTCGAAGGACTAACTAGCCTTAATTATATAACTAAGCACACATCAATAGGTCGTGATAAGGACTTAGCTTGGGTCAAGTATAAGGTTTCACTTGAATACCGAACTACTAAAATACATGAGTTTATTATACAAAGAATCTCATTATAATTGTTTTCAGAACACCCTAAACAACCGAACTTTGATACAAATCGATATGAGATAAACTTAGTTAGAAAAACTCGCGACATATAGCCATTCTATAAACTCATTATCGTCTCACCCTTTTAACATTAGTTGAGAAGTTTCTTCTTCATAGACCTATGGGTGCTATCATACCAGCACTAATGCACCGGAATCCCATCGAAATTCCTTAGCCAAGGTGTTCGGACGAACATGATTCTAAGAGGAGTAAAGCTTAACGTCCGTATGAAACCTACTCCTACCTACTGCCATAACTCTATCTCGGGAGCGTTAGCAGAGACACTAAGGATAGTACAGTAAGGTGCAAAAATTTATATGCGTAAATATAAATTGTAAAGATGCACTTAAGACAATCATTTCCACTAACGAAGTCGTTTTTCGTCATGAAACAGAGCTATGTCTCCACCAAGAGGCAACAAACCAACTAGCAAGACACCAACACTTCAGATAGACGCTGCTACATTTCAAGCTGCAGTCACGGCAGCCGTGGCAGCCGTCATGGTGCATTTCAATACTAACAACATCAACAAGGGTGGAAGCGATACTTGCAATACAAATTGTGGTAACAATCAGGGACACCAATGGGTACCTACCATCAAAAATTCATCAGGCCACGAACCTTCGAACAAGAAGAGAAAGTTTTGGGACATGAAAAAGCGCCACCAATCAAAGGGATACACTAAAAGACAACAGCCTAAGGCCGCCTCTACCATTACAACAACAGTCATGACAAATGCCTCGACACTAGCCTCGGGGTCTGCCACCCAAATGCCTGCCAGACCATATAAGGGATCACTCCCAAAGTGCAACAAATGTGGTTTTCATCACCATGGGGCTTGCCGGGAGATGCACTGTAAAAACTGCAACAGGAAAGGGCATACCGTTCGTTTCTGTAGGGCCTCGGCCCATCACCTCCCTTCAATCAACTGCACCAAGGTAGGCCCAGTATGCTACCTATGCGGTGAAACGGGACACTTCAAGAGAGAATGTCCAACTGAGAAGAACGACGAAGGAACAGTAGGAATGTGATGGACACACCAACAGGAGCAGCAAGGGAACCATGTTAGGACTTTTGTAATGTTCCCAACGATAAAACGTTTAAGTACTATATGTTTGTAATGAATTTGGTACACTTACTAAAGTAACCTTCTTTCTAAAAAGTAGCTAAAATATTTTCTCTCTCATACAAATCAAACCAAAGACATTTATATGTGACCTTAGGAGCATTACCTGTAAGTTGTAATGACTTTGTCCATACATCGGGGATAATTTAAAAATCAAAATACTTAAGTCTTGAAATAGATAATTCCATCCTGACTCCGATTCCATGTCTAGTATTAGGGGTTGAGTGGGGTCACCCACTCGACAAATTTCACGATGTCAATTTACATACGACAATCATATACCGCTCGATCGTAAGGAGACCTTTCAGGAGTCATGATATCAAGTATCATTACTGGCTATCGAAAACACACCCACTACCAGTGCTAGACACTGTAGTAGGAATCATCTACGATAATCATAACATCAAACAAAACGGAACACACAGAAAAGAAATACAGGACACTCTATCACTCTATTGATTTCTTCCTTTGTATACAACTTATCTCATGTTATCTAAAAAGATAGTGTTGTCGTTATTCAATTTTGATTGATATAGCCCTCGTCTTCCCGATTTAACGACTACAAAAGGGCCTTTCGCCTAACCCCCTGAATATCGAAACCATCGTCTCTCATAAATATCCAGCACGGACCCTTGGGTCATCTCTCGCTGGGGAACTCCAAAACACGCACCAGAGGAGTGTTATACTTCATAAAGCCCTATCACAAGTATTTACAGGAGACCTTTCGGGAAGGTCATGCATACAACAGACAAAGTTCAAGCAAGGAAGCTTGGGATGGATACAACCAGGTACGAATCTTGCCATGAACTTCAGGCCAAGGTTGCCCAGAAGGACGAGTAAATGTCCTACCATTCAAAAAGGCCTAGTCGTGTAAACCAAACCCACATACTTCCTACCGAGCTACAAGAGCTGTCAGGTCAAACCTGTCGAACTACTCAACAGTGAAATTGAAGAACCAAGTTTCTCACCATGAAAAGCTCTCGTCTTATTCTACAATTAGAAAGACAAATTGCTCACAATCCCATCGATTTCAGAGGCCCCGACAACATCTCTAATAGAAACCTTTACTATCTGCCTCGCATTGACGAATAGGCCGACCAACCTCAAGAAACGAGGTACCCTTCAGGAATTGGGCCTGAGATCTGAATATCACCAGTCACGAGTATGGAAGAAGGATATCCAAGAATAATCCTCCAATTTCGATAAAGATGTCGAAAGTTCGTTGTGATAACCCTCGGATAGGACCAGACCCACTCGTTGGATTCATGAACGTAATAAATAGGATATACCCTTCTTGCTAGGATCAGTTCATCATCGTCATTACAAATGACTTACTTATCTACCCTCGTAGTAAGAAGGAAACCAAGGAGAGCAGCTACAACAAACCACGGAAGAAATACGATAAGAGAAGTATTACCCGAAGTTCTCCAGATACGAGTTTAGGAATTGAGGAGTTCAATTCTCAAGACACATCGTTACCCAGGGTGGAAATTCATAAGGAACCTTTCAATTGATCAAAACCATTGAGAAACAGTCAGCACCGAAGGTGTTAGCAGAAATACGCCAAGATTTTGGGTCTTGCTGACCTACTGTCTTAGTTCCTTTGGAACTTCTCGAAAAATACGAAACCCCTCCCAACTTTGACCCAAAAGGAAGCAACCCTTGACAGGAAGAGAAGCAAGAGGAAGAAACCTTTAGAACGCCGGTATAACTGATCAAATTCCTCTAGAGACACTCACTCTGGGAAGGCTTAGTACGCTTCGGAAAGCATGGAAAGCCAACACCCCGAATAATTGTGTCTTTCGAGATTCTTGTCAGAATCAGCCCTGTAACTCGCTCCTTCAATCTACTCCCGCGAGTTTGGTAAAGTACACTCTACCCAACACGTCCCAAATTTACAAGAAGTACCTATCCGACGAGACTCTTGCAATTCCCCTCGACGAGATCGAGTTCCACAAGAGCCTCACCTTCTTAGAAGAACCATGGTGACCATGGATCGAGTTCAAGCGGATGAAACAACGCCACTTCCCATTAGTGAAAGTTCGCTGGAATATTAACCACGGACCTAGAGTCACATGGGAGCGCATGAGTCAGTCGATTAGGAAGTATCCTCACTTCTCGGCTTGATTATTCATGCCTACCCCCTTGCCTAACTTCAAATTTCGGGACGAAATTCCCTTTAACGGGGGGATGATGTGACAACCGTCAAATTCTGGTCAATTCAAAGTCAAATAAAGTCAACGAGTCAAACCGATCAGCTCAACTAACCTTATGTATTAGGGTAAGTGTTATGTTCGTATTGTATAACTTGTTATGATAATGGGAAAACATCACAGGAGAAAAGTTTGTGTTAAAAAAATTTCCTTAGCCTTCGCATTTTAACCAAATAAATCAAATGCGATTCACAAAATTTTCATTCCAAAAATGCGAAACTCCAGGGACAATAATTGAAATCTTCTGTTTCTTCCCCAATTCGCATTCTACTGAGAAATACTTTGCATTTTCATTTTTACACCTTTCGCATCCCTTCGCATTAATCACCTTCGCATTTTAACCAAATAAATCAAATGCGATTCACAAAATTTTCATTCCAAAAATGCGAAACTCCAGGGACAATAATTGAAATCTTCTGTTTTCTTCCCCAATTCGCATTCTACTGAGAAATACTTCGCATTTTCATTTTTACACCTTTCGCATCCCTTCGCATTAATCACCTTCGCATTTTAACCAAATAAATCAAATGCGATTCACAAAATTTTCATTCCAAAAATGCGAAACTCCAGGGACAATAATTGAAATCTTCTGTTTTCTTCCCCAATTCGCATTCTACTGTGAAATACTTCGCATTTTCATTTTTACACCTTTCGCATCCCTTCGCATTAATCACCTTCGCATTTTAACCAAATAAATCAAATGCGATTCACAAAATTTTCATTCCAAAAAAAAAAAAATGCGAACACAGTTTAGTTCATGAACTCTAAACTTGCGAAATCAAAAATTCATATGTTGAACCCATATGCGAATATTAACCCAATTGACTTCAAATTGATTCATAGATGCGAACACTCGATTGTTTTACTTTCGCAAAATGAGCATCAACAACTCCACAATCGAGTTTTTAAATTCTTGCAAACAACAGTTTCATAGTCCTTGACTTCGCGTTTTTTCTTCACGAATCATCCCTCAATCATCAATCCAATTGCGAATCAAAACTCATATGTTCTTGCTTTATCGATTCATCGACTACACTCATACAAATGCGAACAATACTCAATTTCAAAATCGATTGAAACTTATAGCAAAGCTAAATCCAACTTCGCATTCAAAGCAGTGTCATTGATCCGCAGTCACAAGCAACCACCCCACACCCACTCTATGACCAGCCATACCTCCCCACCTTACCTATGTCACTTCAATGTTCCCTTACACTCAAATTTCACTCACTCCCACGTTTTTGAGCTGGAACAATCAACCACACTCCTCATTTTCTCTAATTTCTCTCATCCCACTAAGTAACAAACATCACTCTTTCTCTCAAACTCTTCTACACAAATTTTCGAGATCCAAGGCTGGATTCAAGTGTTCTTCCACACTTAGTAAGTAAAAATTCATCCTCCCTATTATTATTTCGCTTCATTCTACTCAAATCTTTGGTTGCTTACACAAACTCCCTAACTATGATGTTAGATTCTCGAAAACCTTCAAGGCATCTCCAAGTGTTCTTGAATTAAACACTTCCATTCTTCAACAATCATCTACTGAAATCACTCAAGGTGAGTTCATACCCCTACATTTTCATGATTTCTCAAGTTTTCAGGGGGTGAATACAAGTTAAAACACTAAGAACCTATCAAAAGTTTTCTAACAGCCTTCATCAGAAAAGTTCAACTCCATTCACGGACTGTTTTGGGCATCTTACACATTTTTGTTTTCAAAACTGTACAAGGTGCAAATAGTTCAAGTTTTTAGCTTTAAAATGGCTACTTGCACATCTCCATACGATTTTTCTACAATTTATGGCGATTTTTACAAAACTGCCTATCACTTCAAACAACAATCCGGACCAGTCTGTGATTATGGACTTTTTCACCCAAGTTAGAGGTCATTATAAATTGTGATAAAAATTATGAGCAAACTAGACACATTTTGTGAACTCTCAGAATTTACGGATCTAGTTTTCGACTTCGTATGATTTTTCTATGATTTTTCCAAAACAGGGCAGAATTGCTAAATTTTACCAACAACATGTAAATATCATAACACTTTGTATTATGTTGAGCAAAGTGTATAATCATAAGTTTTAATGTTTGAATGTGTTTCCTAGTTAGTTTATCATTATGAACTGAAACTAAGACATTCATATTAAATATTATCCATTCATTTTGGAACACGTATTATTTAACTATAAAAAGTATAGTTTGAATATATTTATAACACTAATACATTTCCATAAAAGGGTTCATACATATTATACACATTTTAGATAAACTGTAATAGGTATAGTTTATGATACATCACTCTACGCACTCGTACCAGAAGTGTACATTCATATAAGAAAGATTTCTATTCGCACACATTTCACGTAAGTTAATCTATGGTTTGATAAATTCACAACACTAATACATTTCCATAAAAGGATTCATACATATTACATACATTTTAGATAAACTATAATAGGTATAGTTTATGATACATCACTCTGCGCACTCGTACAAGAAGGGTACATTCATACAAGAAATATTTATATTCACACACATTTAACGTAAACTTGTTATCCTATATTGTGAGTTTCTCTATTTCTCTCTCTCTCTCTCTCTCTCTCTCTCTCTCTCTCTCTCTCTCTCCCCGTACGTCCGAGTGCGGGAATATAATTCCTGGTAGTTATAATCAGAATCTCCTTGAGGGAGAACGTGATACTTGTATATAGATCTATATTGGGATTGACACCCCACACCTTGCTGCTAGCTACAGTTGGACCTGCAGGTCTACGGGTGACAAATGTCATTTTATTTTTCGCGACACTGAGAACGTCGTGGCAGGTTCACATAGTCATAGTATGATTATAACGGCTCACATAGGGAACAATCCATAAGTTTACGGGATTTTATTTTTAAAACCTAAATGAGTTTTATGTCGATTCAAAATCACCTTTTTATCTCTATGAGTACAGATATTACTGTACACTTTTGGTTTTGGTAGTTACGACTACACATCATTTGAAACCACATTTACACTTTGAAGTATGGTCAATACTTGTTATTACTCGGTCCTCTAATTTAGGACTACGTATATATAATGTATTAACAAACCTGAGAACATATAGAAATTTCATTTAGTTCAAACATGTCCATGTCCATTTAAATACATAACATTTTCTATTAATAAGAAAGATTACTTATACATTTTGGTCTTCAGTCATAAGACTACCTTACACAGATTTTACAGAAAATATAGGATTTTCTGGATACATATTCTGACGCTTTTACAAGGAAAACGATTTACTTTTCTAACGAAATCTCTTATGAACTCACCAACCTTTGTGTTGACACTTTTCAAAACTACTTGTATTCTCAGGAATTCAGTGAAAACAGGAAATCAACAACGTTTTGAGGATGGGACGATAAATCGTCAAATAGTTCATTTTGTATTATAATGTAATTGATGTGAATCATGTAAACATGTGCTTTGATGTAACGTTTTCAATTATATTTGTGTTGGTTGTATTTACTTTGAGCACTATTATACTCATTGTTGTGATACTCTACACGAAGTCCTCCACCCCCGGACGTTTCCGCCATCCTTGGTTTGGGGGTGTGACAGCCACTTATTCGATTACCTTTCTTTTAATCAATGATAAAAAGGTTAGGCTTTCCAAGAAACTGTTTTGCCAGATTCTTGATATTCCAAATACACCTCCATTTCTTGAATTTCAATTCTCTCAGATCATTCACATGTTTAATGAAATGGGATATCAGCCCCCATTGTCAAAGAACAGTGATTTTTAGAAGTCTGGTCTTCCAAAACTATGGAATTTTTTGTTTGGAATATTTTTGCATTGTTTAACTGGAAGAACAGTTGGCTTGGATAAAGGAAGAATGGAGACATATGCCATGGTGGCTGGTCTATATTATGATCTTCCTGCTGATTATTCCACACAGCTATGGTAGGAGTTCCAGAAAGGGGTAGAACACACGAATGTTGTTCATGACATTTCGTGTGCTCGGTACTAGAGTCTTATTTTATAACATTTTTACAACAAGGAAGGTATTCTGGTCTCTAATGAAGAAGAAAAGGTTAGTTTTCAATCTTATCATTTTCCAAAGGAGGTTGTTGATGATGCTGACGAATTTCCAATTGTTGCTCGGATTCCCGATGCAATGCTTAAAAGAGCGGATCCTTCGAATCTTATCTTGTAGGCATATTTAAAAACCTTCGATTCATCTATTCCTATGGGAATTTTATTACCACGCGAAGCAAAGAAGACTAAGAAGTCGAAGAAAGATGAGCCTACCTCTCCTGAGAAGAAAGCGAAGGGCTCAACCTCATCCAAATCCACAAAGCAGAAGCCATTAAATGTTGTTGTGATAGTCCAAGCAACGAAAGTGATTACGACAGTAGTGGAAGAGTCACAAGAAAATGTGGTTATTCCTTCGAAAACAGGGATGTTTCAAAGAATAAAGATGAAATCCAAGCATAAACGCAAGTCTTCGTCTCAGAAACTGCTTCGTAAACCTCAACTTTCTCATCAAGGAGTAATGTTTCGTGAGGTTCCTGTTCCTGTTTCTCCCGCATCCAAGAAACGAGCAGCCGAAGATATGGCGAAACCTTTATCCCAACCAAAGAAGAAGAAGATGAAGAAGGCTCGAAAGATTGTTTCCTCAAGTGAGTCTACTGAAGAGGATAAACGAGTACCAGAAACTCCAAAAGTCACCTCTATTCTTACAAGCTCAACTCCAGAGACCAGTGTCATATTCACCCCTGAAGTTTCAATTGCCAAGTAAAATTTTGAGGAGGTAAGAACTTCAGGCTTGGGTGAAAATGTTTCGAAGGATGCAGCTCAAGGTCCATTTATCTCTAGTCCTTTTGAATCATTCATTTTTGTTACACCAACATCAACCATTCCTCTTACTTCAACTACTACCTCTCCAACCTTTGAACACATCCTCAATCAACCAATCACTTCCATGTTCTCCTCTCAATCAACTGATACCCCCAAACCAACTTCACCCACTGAAACAAATCATGAAGGGTTTGGAGGAACATTCGAAGATTTGGAAATTTAAGATGAAGAAGAAGATTTCCCTGATCACATGCTCGTGACCATGAAACAATACAAGATTTTGAATCAAAAGTTGAACTCCATTATTCAATCCCAAGCTGATCTTGGAGGAGGTTCATTAATTTCTAGTTTGGAGGTTGATTCAATGTTAAAGATGTATGAGTCCAGAATAATTGCCAAAGTGTCAGGTATGTTAAAGGCTTCGAAGATAGTGATTATGGAGAAGGTTGATTATTCAGATCAGGTATGTTAAAGGCTTCGAAGATAGTGATTATGGAGAAGGTTGATTATTCAGATCAAACAAATGAGCTTCGTCTTACAAGTCAAAGATATGATTTTCTGGGAGAAGTGAAAGATCTACGAAGCGTATCAAAAGAACGACATGTTCTTTTTGTTCAGGAGGTTAAGATGGTAAAAGAGGATGTGAATTTGAAAATCCAAGAGCTTCATGAAGAAATGAACAAAGAAATTGTATCTGTTCAATATGATTATGCATCCTTACGTCAGAAGGTCGATATCATATGTGATGCAGTGACTAAATTTGTTAAAATGTACGAAGGTTTGAGTCCATAAATTGATCAAATCTCCAAATCTGAAACTGAAAATTTTGAAGGAGTGATGAAGCTATTGAAAGAGTTGAAGGAGATATCCACAAAACAGTTTCGTCTCCCTTGATCACTCCTAAATTTTTTTTACAAAAATTTGTTCAGTTTGAAGCTATTCTAAACAAGCAACTTGCTCCACTCTTTCGCATATCTAGTCTTCTTCCCACAACAACTGCCCCTCCTGTTTTCGTAGGGGTGCAAGGGGGAGAAAGGAAGTCCACAGAAGAAGAAGAATCGAAAGTTGTGGGCAAGGTATTTTCATCGAAAATCCCATCGAAGAAGCCAGTGTTTGTGTCCGCTCAACCAGTGACTTCAACAATTGTTACAACATTGCCAACTACACGAACAATGTCGAAAGGAATTGTTATTGGTAAACATTTGGAGTCTGGGGGGATTGGTTCGAAGCCAAAAGACTTAACTGAAAAACATGCTTCGAAAGACAAAGGCAAATCAATTTTAGTTGAAAAATCCAAGGAAGAAAAGAAGGCTGAAGCTGAAGCTGAACTCAAGAGAATGATGCTTGTTCAAAGCATCATGACTCAGAGGGCTGGAGATCCGAAGGGTATGAATAAAGATGATCCAGCTAAGCATTACAATTATGAAACAATCGAATCCTTGGTTGCCTTTAACCACATGTACTCATTTGAAAAGAAGCCAAAACAGAGTTATGTGGTTACAAACACTGATGCTTGTCAATTGGATTTCCCTGTTAATGAGATGATGTTCACCATGCCTCAATTTAAAGCAGAAGGGAATTTCAAAGAAAAGGATGAAGGAACCCAAATGAAGATTCGATTTCATGCAGTTTTGGGTAAAACACCTGAGGAAGTCTAGTCACTAATCAAGATTAAAAAGGTGATTAGCATGAAGAAAGATGTGGTCTTCGAAAAAATTGTTCAAAATGTAAAATACATTGTGGCCAGTGCAAATGGTAAAAAATGCGAATTCACCATTGCTGACATTCCTCTAATGAACTTGTATGATCTTATACAAGTTGCATTGCTTCTTAAAGACAAATCTTTCTCCTATTTGGAAAATACTGATCCGGAAGAATTCAAACTTGGAGTTGCTCACATCAAAATTTTCATTGAAAACTATTATGAGTGCCTTGCACTAACTGATGTGGAGCTAGCAACTGCGAAGGGAATGGAAGTTAAAGTTCTAATGGCTCCTTCATTGACTCAAGCTGAGTTAGAGAAGTTTGCAGATGGAGAAATATGTTTAAAGCCATTTGGAATTGTTTTTGCTGGGAAAGATAAAGCTGGAAAAGAGAAGAGATTTTTGTTTCAAGCCAGCGAAGTGGAGAGATATTCAACATCTCAATATACGAATTTAATTGTTCGTATGAACCATTGTAAAAAGAATAATGAAGGCGATAAGAAGGAAATGAAGAAGATTATTTCTTGGTACACTGAAGTTCGAAGAGTTTTGCTTTACTCCATCACTATACTTACTAACTAAAGACTTCGACTTTTATTACAAAGGGGGAGATTGTTAGGGTCAAAGTGTTGTAATAGTCAAAGTTTGTATTTAGGGTCTTCGAACCTTTCTGTATTTTTATTTTACTAAGGCGTAATATTCGAAGCATAATGTTTTAGTCCTTAGTATATTTTTTGGAGGCTTTCCTCTCCTAAAAATAGGAGAAGTTACTAGTATCTTAGTAACGAAGTCTTTACAGAATATTCATTGTACTCTGTAAACTTTGAAAAAGCATAATAGAGCCAAACAAATCATATTTACATCGGTGTTGAAATATTGCATACTTACTTTGAATTCACTCTATAATTCATTCTATATTCGATTCTTTGATTCATCATCGAGCTAAAGCAAGATGCAGAGTCGATGACGAAGATCACAAGGATGTTTACTGAGAGGGACGATGTTTTGCCATGAGTTTGCTTCGAAGCAGGCTCAGATGTCCCAATACCTAAGTATGCTCAAGAGGGACATCAGGCAGTTTGTGTCCACGCAGAGATGTGATACCTTGTTAGAGTTGCAGGAGGCCGTTCGGCGGTGTGAGTCCGAGATTGAGATACAGTTGAGAGAGCAGAGGCAAGCCCTGACGCAGTCGAAACCAGCACCGAAACGGTCCAAGACCGTTGATTATAGGTTGGGAGATCAGAGCAGCCTCACTTGTGGGAAGTGTGGGAAGGGTCACACCGGAATTTGTAGGTCCGGTGGTGCGTGCCGCAAGTGCGGGAGAGAGGGGCATTATGCGAGGGATTTCCATTAGTCAGCCCCAGTTCATGATGTGAGGATTTGTTATCAGTGCCATCAGGTTGGTCACATGAGGGCCAACTGCCCACAGCTTACTGTCGGACCGGTGCAGGCTCTAGCACCGGCCACTTTGAGGATTACAAGTGAAGGTTAGGGTGGAGCAGAGCCCCCGAGGGCTCAGGGACGTGCTTTTCAGCTTATAGCAGAGGAGGTCAAGGCAGAGTCGGATATAGCTGTGGGTATGTTTCCTTCTTGATATCTTGTTATCTTATGGTTGTTATGGAGTATTTTATGTATGCTAGTCTCGTTCGCATGATTCATGGTATGGTATTTGTTCGTCTTTTCGTCGGGTTTATCGTATGATCGAGGGTTTTGGTATTGGGAGTCTTAGTTGGTTATCATCCATGAGAATTGTTGGTGGGGAATTAGGCTTTTTGGTCTGAGTGTCGCGTATAACATTTTCAATTTGAGGAGTACTCAACTGAGGATCGAACTCCCTTAGAGTACGAGATGTGCGCGGTCGGAACGTGATTTTGTGGAAGTTGCTTGTTTCAGGATCAGTTCATGGGTAAGAGGCGTATGTTGAGTAGGAATGAATGATTATGTTGGTTCAGTCACCGATGGTTTGTAGTCAGTGCTCTAAGTGGGGAGAATTGGAAAATTCTTTGGAGGATCGACAACATGAGAGGTCAATTAGCTGTGTGGGTTTTAGCAGTGTTTTAGTTAGCCAAGAGCGTGTGCTGGTATAATTAAGTAGCAGACGAGTGGGGCGGGATATAGAACAAGGTTGGGCCTAGGGTTAGGACAGGATTTGAGTATAAAGAATGGAGTTAGAGTTCGGAACCCCAAGAGGGCTAGAATAGTATGTACGGGAGAGATTCCCGGAAAGAATGGTTCAGGGTGACGTAAGACAGTTTGAGCGGTTCAGACAGACTGAAGGCCTGTGGGTGTACCAGTCAGGCCGAAGGCTCGGGGAACGGTCCAGACAGGCTGAAGGCCAAGAGGGCGGTCCAGACATGTTGAAGGTTCCGAGAGTGGTCCAGATAGGCTAAATGCCTGGTAAGGCGGTCCAGTCATGCTGAAGGCTCTGTATGTGTTAGTGAATCGGTACGAGGAGAATGAGGAAAAGCGTCACCAGGGGATGATAATTGATATGGTCTGGCCCCAAGTACTGAAATATATAAATCGTTCGCCTATAAAAGAAGGAAACCACATCAACCAATGAAGAAGCAACGAGTACCCCTCGATGGGAGGTATGACCATCCAATATCCAAACGACGTACTACTGAATAAGCCAAAACTTCTACCTGTTAAACGGAGGATTGTAGCTCTAACTTTCCCCACATTGGCCTTTATATTCATAGACCCTTTATATGACGACTGCAACCCATGCTACATAAACAAAAACACACAAATCAAAACATTAAAATTTTATACGGAAAAAATCAAAATATTGAAAAAAGAATCTTAGATTTACATAGACGGTACTTACTATAATATAGATTTTTGAATGTCTAACTTGCGAAAATCTGCATTTTCACATGTATCAATTATTAATACTTACTGTCACCTTTGGAAATATTCAACCAAATGGTACAGGTTCTAATTTTCGGCTATAAACATGAAAAAAAAAACATAGATATGAACAGATAACTAAACAATTGGGGAAGATCATCGTCATTTCCAGCCATTTTCTTTGGAGAGAATTTGGGATTTCAGAAAATGTAGCGTAAAATTGGTTTTTGTACTCTTACAACCGAACGCCCCTTGGCCCTTGCAGTCAAGTGGTATACTTTCGCATGCAATGTTAATTTTCACATATGTGTATTATAAAAGTTATAGTTAAGTTGGTCATTTTCCATCTTACTGACTATTTTTATAGAAAAACATTAAAAAGACTATTATGGTTATTTTCTCTTTAAAAATAATAAGGCTAAACATTGTACGGTACCAGTTGATTTACTCAAACCATGTACCGTATCAACTATAATTGGTATAAATTTTTTGCTACCAATACCGTACCAACTGTACTTGATACCAATTTGTTTGGCTACCAAAAAGTTTGGTTAATACAAATTGATAATTGTATATTACCAACTTTGGTTTAATTTTCAATTGTAATAATTAAATACTAGTAACAATATGGGACACTTTTCTGGTCTACTAATATAAATTAGTAAATTAAGTATTCTAGTTACTAAAACATTTTAATAAGTAACTTTTCAGTTTTTTAATCTAATGTGGTAATAACTATTGATTAAGTCTAATGTCTAATATCATACTTTTTAAAATCGTAAGCATAAACACTTGACATTTAAAAATAAGATTTCGTTTATATATATATATATATATATATATATATATATATATATA